>NC_139225.1:129021803-129399985 GCF_055691185.1 Crinia signifera
GGATAAAAAACCATCCATCATCGCTGGCATGCTGGTAAAACCAGCCGACGTGGGACCTCGCTAGCGATGATGCGGGAGCGCGCATCATCGCTAGGAGGCAATCTGTGGGGCGTACACACTAGGCAATTTTCAATTGAAAATCGCTCAAAACGGCTGTTTTGAACGATTTTCAGGTGAAAATCGTCAAGTGTGTATGGGCCTTAAGTAGCATGCACTAAACTGGATATTAGTGCATTCTACAAGAGAATGAGTGCACTTTAAAGCCACACCAGCATGCTATTTCCTGTAATAATTTGTCCATTGGGGGCATTGTTGCTATAGTGGTCTATGGTTGATTTTAACAGCAACTTGCATGTACAGTATTAAGAAATAGCAGATAATTGAGTTTCTCTGTAAATATGAGTTGTTTTACTGAATTGTCCTTAGAAATCAGGTATCCTGTTGGAGAATTGATGTGTACTGGTGTAATATGCGCTTACTAAGCAGGAATGTGATGTTTCTTACAGAGTTGATTCGTTGAGGTAGCCCCTCAGGATGGCGCCCCCTGGACAAGAGTGGAGGAAGGGGGAATATCGGGCGTTTCACTCACACCAAGAAGGGAAAAGATGCAATTTTAAAAATCTGTATTTTGTAAATTTTGTTTTTATAATGACTATAAATAGATGGAGTCCAAAGACCTCCAGGACTACAGGGAGGAACAAGGGCACTGATGTCTCATTCTGTGCTCTGCAAGGGACAGGGTAATATCGCCTTTTTGCTGTGGTGGTCTTGCTTCTGTCATATGTCAGCCTGGAATCTGACATCCATTGTAGATCCTTTTTGGCCAGCTTCAGGGAGAGATGACCAAGGATCTGATCACCAAGAGAGAATGGGACTCCCTATACATCTTTTCAAATGAGGTCTCCTATTTTTGTTACAATGTGTGCTCATAACAAATGAAATCAATTATCTTTTAACAAATCCCAAACTTTCAGTATTTCTTCCTATATCTTGAAAATCTTTTTTTTTTCAATAAATATAGATTTTTCTTATTAAACAAGAGGCCTGTGCGTCATTCCTTCTAATGGTGCTAAAATATTTGTAGACCTAATTTCATCTGTAATTGCAGTAAACCTCTTGTTTATAAGGTATATGGCAGTGATTCCCAAACTGCGCGCTGGGGTGCCCTGGATTGGTGGTCCAGGGCTAATTGAAATTATTTATGGTCACTGTAGTAGGCAAAACTACTACTGGTGGCTTCCAATTATAAAATGTGGACAAACGTCCCTCACAACATAACTGAACATATAAACATAAATTACTTAAATTGACTTCATTTAATATTTATTTTTAAATACACTTTTTGCTTGGGGGTGCCCAAAAAAAAAAAATTATACTCTAGAGGGCTGTGATTCAAAAATGTTTGGTAACCACAGGTAAAGGGTTGCAAACCTCTCTATCATCAGAAGAATGCAAATACGTAATCACACAATGCAGCTAAATATAGGTGATACTGGACCAGCCCGGTGCTTTTTTTAAGGTGCCCACACACTAGAACAATTTTTTTGGCCGATTTCCGATATAACGTCCGATGTTTACCGAAAATCGGCCGATTTCGGTCCAATGAGCGCTCCCGTGGATCTTTTACTAAATCTTCTGATCTTACGTGCTGCATGAAAGATCAGAAGATTCAACAAAAGATCCATAGGAACGTACACGGGATCTTAATGTGGGGTACACACCACGACGACCCGCTCACGATGCACATCGTGAGCGGGTCGTCAGTGTTTCTTCAGACCCGCTCACGGTGACGGGGGGGGGGGGGGCACGACCCGCTCACGATGTGCACCGTGAGCGGGTCCGATCCGATGACGACCCGCACCCGGCTGTATGGTCGTTCTTCAGATCATACCTGCTGCAGGTAGGATCTGAATAACGACGACCGACCTGCGGGACCGCGCATCGGATCGGTATCGGTCCACACCAGGACAGAAAAGGGCCCAATCACCACACAATCTACATCCAATTGGTCGGAATTGGATCTAGATTGATGGGATCGGGCCCTAGTCGTCCTGGTGTGTACCAGGCATAAGAAAAATCTTTGGTAAAGATGTGCGCTTGCCTGAAATCTTTTGTCCAGGACAGGCAAAAGATTTGAAGGCATTTCATTTATGCGCACATCTTATGATCGCAGATCTTTCTAGTGTGTGGGCACCTTTACTGCCTTGGTGTTACATGATATTATCTGGCTTCTTTTTTCTCTTTGAAATTATATATTAAGCTTGGTGAAGAGATTAAAGTGAAAGGAGATAATGCACCAGCCAATCAATGCCCAACTGTCATTTTACAAACACAGCTGATTGGCTTGTGCGATATCACCTACTTTGGCCCTTATTCTGATCCAAGCGGTAACGGACGCTTGCGGCCGTTCCGCCGATGTTTTCGCTCTGCGCATGTGCAGAGGGCACTCTGCGCATGTGCAGGCGAAATCGCCGCACATTTTTTTTTACCGCCGCAAAGGGGGTGGATAGGGGCGTGAGGGGCTACTTAGCCTCATTTCCCTAGGCATACGCCCTGCGTTTCATGGGCGTTCCCATGCAAACGCGGGGCGTACGCATGGTAATGAGGCTGTGACGCATGTGTTGGGGGCGGGCATCTGATATCGCCGGATGTCAGCTGCCCGCCCCCATACAAGATTTCACACGGACAAGTGTCCGTGTGGTCTTGTGTTGCGGGACCTGGTGGAGCGTGCGGCCCTGCATTCGATGTTCGGCGACCATCGAATGCAGGGGCTGCTCCCACCATGGAGGAGGCGTATCCCCGTCCAATTTCATGCGGATCGCCACATATCCGCGTACGGACGGCAGGTGGCGATCCGTATGGAAGGCGGGGATTCGCCTGCACGGTCGTGGCCGCATATTCTGATCGGGCCGCACCGATCAGAATAAGGGCCATTATCTCCACACCATGCTTAATACATCTGCCCCAATGTGTTGTCTATTGGTCAGTTCATTTAGGAGCAAGTTGCCGTTGCAACACCTGCAGAACCGATACCCGATTTCACCCTGGACTTGTTGGTGTTTGTATGTAGCTATAGGGGACTGCACCTATACACTACAGTTACCGGACTTGCTGACTTTTAAGCTACATTAACTCACACCAATAATGCAGTGCGAAGCTGATGAACAAACCTGTAATTTTTGTCAGTGAATATTTGTCTTCACTTAAGCTCAGGTTTGTTGCGCACATTCATTTATTATTTATTTATTAACAGTTTCTTATATAGCGCATACATATTCCGCAGCGCTTTACAGAGCATAGTTATTCGCAAAAACACATAACGAATTACAGCACAAGACAGTTTAGGACAAGTACATGGTTAATACGGATAGTTGCATCAGGGGACAGGACACTGAAGCAATCATCAGGGTGGCAGTGGTTTATATATTCTAAGAAAGGCACATGGAGGAGAGAGGGCCCTGCTCGTGAGAGCTTACATTCTAAAGGGGAGGGTTAGACAGAGAGGGGTGACACAGAAGGGGGAGAGGTGAGCATAAACAGGTTAGGATAAGAGATGGTAGGTTTCTATGCAGGAGGGTGGGAAGAGGTCAGCTTAGTCCTTGATATTTTAAGTCTAAAAAAGCGCTGGGTCATCCAAGAGTAGACAGCAGAGAGACAGTTGGAGATATGAGTGAGGATAGAGGGAGAGAGATCAGGAAAGGAGCGGTAGATTTCAGTGTTATCAGCATAGATGTGATAGTGGAAGTCGAGTGTGCAAATAAGCTCACCCAGAGAGGACGTATACAGATAGAGAAGAGAGCCAAGAATAAAATTTTGGGGGACACCTAAAATCAATGGAAGAGCAGGACAGGTGAAGTCATTAGAGGTACAGTTGGGCATTTTCAAAACTGGCAGTGCAAATACAAGCATTAACAGTGATAGTAAAAGTTGTTTGCAGATGTAAAAATGATGATATTATGGTTGAATCGCCAGATTAAGCAGCCAGAGGTAGTATGTTGTGAGAAAAAATTGAACTCGCTCAAAGCAGTCTTTGGTTTTCTCACTTGTTGCTTCTGTCCTTCTGTTTCACTTCAGTGTAACGCCAGTATAACGCCACAGTTCTATTTAAATTATGCCGCACTTTAAAAATGATGCACTTCAAAACTATTATGCCCACAGCTAAACCATGCACACAGCCTATTCGGCCACAGCCTATGTAATGACCATTAAATGCATCTGGACTCATTAATTGGACTTTCCCCACCCAATCCCAACCCCCCTACTACAATGAATGGTAATAAAAGGGGCTTACATAAACATCCATGCATTCCAAGATAACATGTGTCATTAAGAGTTATAAGATATTCCTCCCTTCACATAGGCAACAGAGATTTGCTTTTTAACTTGCAAAATTAAGTTTGTCAAAAGCACATTTCTGATATCTAAAGCAGTGTGCAGAATGATCAATTACCAAAGCATTTAAATACATCCAGCACCTGAGGTGTAATAATCTGCAGCCCAGCCAGACGCCAAGTATGTAGAAAGCTGGTTACCTATGACAATATCAATCAATCTAGGACAGAGGGTAGAATCATCTGCAGCCCAGCCAGACCAAGTATGTAGAAAGCTGGTTACCTATGACAATATCAATCAATCTAGGACAGAGGGTAGAATCATCTGCAGCCCAGCCAGACCAAGTATGTAGAATGCTGGTTACCTTGATGAGAAGAGAGCACTATATAGAGAAGAAAAAATCTGAGAGCTTGACGTTAATACAGTGTTTTCCCAAACCTGGTCCTCAAGTACCTCAAACACTTTACGTTTTCCAGGTCACCCAGCAGGTGCTTAGGTGCACTTATTACTCACGGACACATTTTAAGAGCCGCATGTGGAGCCAATCATTTCAGTAGGAATCTGCAAGGAGACCTGGAAAATGTGCACTGTTGGGGTAGTTGAGGACCAGGTTTGGGAACCACTGTATGAAGAAATAGACTTTGTAGGTTGTCAAACAGGGACAGGCCTGTCACCAGGGAGGACCATTTGTCTGAGGCCCTTGCAGATGGATCCTGGGTGACCGTGTGTATGTAGTGTTTATCTGCGCATTGGCAGGTATCCAGACTACATTGGTGCCATTTAAAATGTGCTGCCAGCCAATCAAAGTGCAAGCCTTGAATGTGGTCCCTAGTGTAGCCAGACCGATCAGAGAATAATAGTAAACGAGTCTGTGTTTGGCTGGGGGGTGCTGCCTATTTTCTCAGTACCAGGCCCCATCATCCTAATGGCAGCCCTGAACAGATATATCAGACAAGGACATATCATAAATAAAATCTCCTGTCGAACTGGTTTTAGGGGCCGGGGTTATAAAATATAAATAAAAAAATAATCCATATTCTGAAGATGTTTAAAAGATGGGAGACCAGATGTAGTTATTTGTTGATCTCCCCTCAAGATCAATTAGCTATACACCATTACTGCTGTCTAATATAGAACTCCCGCATACAATGGCAGTTGGGGGCAGGACCACAAAGCAAAGGCCATTTGGGGATGTAGTTATTGTTGACATCACAGGCCGACATGTGACCTCTTAACATTCTGCACGGAATGAAGGGCTGGGTGTTACGGTTATTTATCACTGTAACTGCTACATTCCATCTGGAAGCTACTACCAGGTAGGGATGGCCATCGACCATCGATGATTTAAAATAATCGAGGGTTTGTGGCCGATGTCGAATACTTTTGCCACGATGTGGGAGTACCAGAGGGTTTCCCTACATCGATGGGAAAGTAGAAGCGATGTTTCCTTTTTTTTTCAATGGGCTGGGACACTGAGCATAGCTCCCCCGACACCCGGAAGCCCTGCCCCCGTGTTCTGATTGGCCCATGGGCCATTCAGTCAAATATAATGGATGACCATCGATAGCTAAAACTAAACTTTCGATGGTTATCCATCAAATAGTTTGCCACTATCGATGGCGTCTGCACCGATGGCCATCCCTACTACCAGATAAATGGAGCCATTGCTAACCGCAATCAAGAATGCCTCTATCCAGGATATTTGCCGACCTCCCTAATATTTAGCAGTGCGAGCCCATATTCCATTAACTTCTCTATATGACCAACTTGACTTTAATCTATTTGCAGAAACTCTCTTTTACCACCACAATCACATCTGGGTGCAGAGAGTGCCACAAGGCAGTGTTCTATCTATGTATGGTCAAGACCTGCCTTTTATATGTAGGTTTTACAGCAAACACAATGGACTTTTGTAAATAACAAACCGCCAGTGTCACATATCAACAATATCTATAATTTAAAAAAAAAAACACCTCTCAATATTTCCAATGCATTCTGACTTGATGGTATATATACATTGTAAGATATGGGGCCTAGCATACTGATATGCATCATAAGTGGAGTCTATACATTTGCTGCACAGAGTAAGGTTCCCTAGTGAGCCTCCTCTGGCATGCATGGACAGTAATCATGCTTATTAGCTTACCTGGCTGGTACAGTCACATGACATGTAGGCAGCCAGACTTTCATATATCTATAAAACCTAATTAGAACCCTGTCTTGTCAGAGGACTAAAAAGTGCTGGAAAGAAGGGAAAGTATCCGGCTAGTGGAAAGGAGAGGAGTATGAGGGTCTTCTTGATTTGGTGGAGAAAGTAGAAGCGGTTTAGGATCTGGTACGTAAAGAGGAAGGGGGTAGCGTTTGGAAGTATGGAGTAGATATTTTTTCAATGAAATTGTTCTTTACCTAGTTTTAGACGATGTTTGTTTTACAAAAATTCTCAGTTGTGCCATGTCTATTTTTGATGAGCTTCCCAATACTTCAGGATCTTATGGGGCCTACACATGGCGATTTCAGTGTATTTTTACTTATTTTTTTAAGCGATCTGAATTTTGACAAGATCGCTTAAAAATGCCCTTATATCGCACTGAGTGTTGGTACAATAGCAATGTGTAGCTCCACGCTTCAATAATACCCAGTGATTCAGATCCAGTATTCTGTATAATTCTAGTTAGCTTGGCTTAAGGGCCCTATATACGCAGAGATTTGTGCCAGAGATTCCTAACGGGAGATTTCCCTCTCTCAGATAATGAGCCACATACAGAGCGATTTGTGCCAGAGATTCATAACGGGAGATTCAGCATGAGAGATTTCACTCTCAGATAATGAGCCACATACAGAGAGATTTCTGTCAGAGATTCATAATGGGAGATTTCAAATCGGTCACAGAAAGTGACGTAAAAAAAAAACTGCACTTCATAACAAAAATAATGTTATATGGTATAGACCGTAAAATTTCTGGTACTTGTGTATTATCAGGGCGCCCGCGAAATCGGGCAAAAATCGGATGCGATTTAGCGGCCGATTTGCATGCTATTCTATCATTGCACACCCCTACTATCCAAGTCAGCCCGATGTGTGTCGTGCGGACGCGGTACGTATCCTCCCAACCAGTTCATACCCCCACTTTTCGGCATCCAATCGCCATGCTTTGGGCTGACTTGGATAATGGGGGTGGGAACTTGTTTCCTAGCATGGCACCCCCGATTTCCATCATAGTGCATCGCATGCAATATAGCAGCATGCGATTTTTAATTGTACAAGCACCCTGATGGGTGCTTACAATGTTAAATGCACCCCCATTGGTCAACGCCAACCCAAAGCGTGGCGAGCGAAGAGAGCCTGCGAGGGGCGGCGGTACGCGTCCTCCGACCTTTTCATATCTCCATTATCCACGTCGGCGTTGAGTTGATTTTAGATAGTGTGGCAAGCGCAGCGAGCCACCTAGCCCGAAGCCTGGCGAGCCCCGCGAGGGGACGCGGAATACATGTGAAGTAATCCACGTCTGCTCGCCACGCTTCAGGCTCGGTGGCTCGCCACACGATCTAAAATCAATTCCACGCCGACATGGATAGTGGAGGGTATGAAAAGGTCAGAGGACGCGTACTGCTGTGCTTGCCACGCTTCGGGTTGGTGTTGATAGTGTGGGTGGCTTTGACAATGGGGGTGCATTTAACATTGTAAGCACCCATCAGCGAGCTTGTACAATTAAAAATCGAATCGCATCACATGCCACTTGCTGGCATGCGATATTTAATTGTACAATCAGGGCATTTTCCCGAAAATCGCATATGTTATGCCATGGTATGCGATGGGCGCAGTGCTAGGAAACAAGATCCTGGGGGTGTGCAAGGATGGGGAAAAAAAAAAACAACAACATGCCAGGAAATGGCCGCAAATTGGTCGATAAATCATATGCGATTTATATTAAATCGGCCGCCCAGATAATACACAAGTACCAAATTTCTTATCCACCACATAAACAATGTATGTTTCCAGACATGTGTGTGTAGGGCCCTTAGAACACGGTCCCTGACAGATTGCTCAGCACGATCTGTCATCGCTCAGCAAAACCTCTGCATGTGTAGGCCCACATATACTCCATTATGTAACCAACAAGGTCCGTTTTAATTGTGAATTCTTTTTCTAGCTATGGTGTTTACATGTATATGCCAAATCTAAAGTATTCAATTATGGGCCACAGCTGTCGAGCTGGCCCGACAGCCGTGACCCTGTCCCGTTCTCGGTCTGCTCGATCGATAAAAAGCAGGCAATATTCAGTGTCCCGCCTGCAGCGGGATGAGAAGGGGGGCGTGGCTGGGAAGAGGAGCGCTGCAGCCAGGAGCTCGTCACTTACCAGCAGAACGAGCAGTCAGGCTTGTTCTGCCGAGATCCCAAACAGCATTGAACAGGGTAAGACCGCATTGAATAGGGCCCTGCAGCCATCTCTTCCTTCGGGAGATGGCTGCGGGTGATTGAACACCCCCCTAAAAAACTTTATAGCATTTAGAAGTATCAGGTACAAGCATACTAATCCACAACTATTTCTGACCAATATGAACCAGTAATGTGTTAGGCACATCAGTTACTATCCGAGTGCTATGATTTACAGAAAATTTGTACTACTGAGGCCCTGTGCAGACACTGCAATTATTCCCTATATTACACATCTATGAATCATATTTTGTTCCTAGTAAGTCAGAATGAATGAAGCTAGAATATTTAGCAGTTTTTTTTCACATTGTCCATATAATGGCTTGTTAAATCAGCACACCTCATGACATCACATCCTGTCATAGCCTTATAGAAAACATCTGTCCCACTGGGCACAAACAAAAGATTCTTCTAAAAAAAAAAAAAAAAATTCTTTAACGATCATTACGCAAATATGGTATAAGAAAGAAGTAAAATAAATAAGTTAATAAAAGTATATGTACGAGGGTGGACAATACACTTTTCACAATGTCCCTGCCATTTCTTTAAACCTTCTAAAGTATACGATTTGTCACTCAGGTAGGCTTCAGTCTAGACGATGACCTAGTTTGAGCTGAATTTTTTTCCCACGAGCCACGTTTTCAGGTTAGAGGACAGAAAGAAGTTGCAGGGAGCCAAATTGGGCGACTATGGTGGATGCGGCTACAATGCATAGCGCAGTTCATGCAATTTGGCCGTAACAATGCCAGATGAGGGAGCTGGTGCATTGTCGCGGTGAAAAAAACCCCACCTATGAATAAATCTGAAGTTTGGTATGGTGGTGTTTGAAAGATGGTAGTACACGAAAGGGATGCTGACTTTCCTCAACAATGCCACCTGTCTTCAAACACAGGTACTTATGGATCCACCCTCGTATATAGTACAAAAAAAAATACACATTAGAAACCCATGAGCAGATATCACGCAAACATAATTATCTATTGTGTCTATACAGGACAACAACTGCAAGGGTTCTACATTGAGAACATGACATGAAGGAGACACCAAATGTTGTCAGGTGGAAAGACTTTATTCATAAAAACATCTCAATATTGTACAGAAAACTGCTTAGTGCATAACAGCTGGTGCTTAGGAGTCCAGGATAGTTTGAAAAAAATATATATATAAACTCCATTTCACCAATATATATGTTGTTAAGGCCCCCTGATTAATCCCGAGGAGAGACAAAAATCACAAGTCTTTACACCCTCACTACCAGATATACAGATCAATTCATGAGACATAGGTTATAAAGCACCCCAGCCCCCCCCCCCCCAAAGGTGACTTCAAGCTGGCCTTGGTCCTACAATGCAATGATATTTCACTATGATAAGACGTCTCATAGCTCACTTTCTATAGAAGATTTTGACAAGGGACCTCACTCATGAAATTCGAGTGTGAGGGAAGTGGGATCCAGAGCAGGATGTTGGGATCCAGAGCAGGATGTTAAGTCACCTAAAATTTAACGTTCTCAGAACTGTTCCAAAACTACTCCAGGTCAGTTACAGCCCCTGCAAACTCTGCCTGCCGATGTATGACATAATGATAGAGAATGTGACATCCCCCAGGATATTGTCCATACGCATACTTTAAAGCAAGTTACAGTCTCCATAATAAAAAACAAACCTTTTCAATACTTCCCTGAGTGCGATTCTTTCCCCCATACAATATAAATCCCAGACTCCGGCATGAGAGCAGGATTTTTTTGTTACTACAGCAATCAGGTACCACAGTTACAGCATGGAGTCATATTTGTGCCATTGGAGGAAAGATCCAGATAAAAAAAAAAAAAAAGTCACAAAAACTAAAAATCGATCATAGTTTAATATACATACAAATGAAATCAAATCAGGGTAATAAAACTCATTGCTAGGATTAAACTTAATAAAAAAAGAAGGATGAATATAACGTCCCAGTTCAATAAAGACAGATTAGGTTGAATATTAGGAATGACCCATAATCTTTTTTATTTTGTAATGTAAAATAGATCTTTGGTTTTAATGCAGAACCCTAGGAGTTTCATATTTTAAAGGACGTTATGCTGTGTAGGCTTAAGGTACAGTAACAGTGTGTTAGGAATTCTCTTATAGACCCTTGTATGACATGGAGTGTGACATGTCCCCAACTACCACACTTTACAGAGTGTAGGCGCTGTTCACCAGGCACTCTTTGTCATCAATCGGCTGCCACATGGCTCGGAAGCTTGCACTCTGCTGATTCTTCTTTGCCACCTTCACAAAGAACATAATCATGGCACCAAGTAGGGCGGCAGCCAGTATGGCAAGGAGGATGGGCAGCACCACAGCTAGGGAGGAAAGCACAGTGGTTAGCACATCAAATGCTTACAATAGGGATTCTTAGACAAGTAAATAGTAAGAAGTCTTAAAAAGGTGGTTTGTTACCATAGGGATAGAGTGGAGAGTGACGATTTTTACCTTGATTACAGGAAGCAGCTTCTATACTACATACTGCATGTTAAAAGGCTTAAGCCAGGCATGTGGCCCTCTAGCTGTTGTGAAACTACAAAAATCCCAGCATGCCTTGCCAGTTTTAGCATTCCCTAATAGCAAAACTGTGGCAAGGCATGATGGGACTTGTAAAAAAAAAAAAAAAGTGCTTGTTTCCTAGCGCGGCACCCAGATTTTATTTGATCGCATGCAATGCGTTCTTTTTTTTTTAGGTTTAACGCAGCCCCCCACTATCCACGCCACCCCGAAGCATGGCGAGCGCAAGCCCCGCAAGGGGCGGCGGAACGCATCCTCCGACTTTTTCATTACCCCACTATCCACGTCGGTGTGAAGTTGATTTTATATAGTGTGGCGAGCACAGCGAGCCCAAAAGCGTGACGAGTGTAGTGAGCCCCGCGAGGGGACGCTGATTTTACATGGATTCCGCGTCCGCTTGCCACGCTTTGCACTCGGTGGCTTGCCACACTATATAAAATCAACTCCACGCCGACATGGATAGTGGGGTAATGAAAAAGTCGGAGGATGCATTCCGCCATGCTTTAGGAGGGTGGGCGTGGATAGTGTGTGGGGGGGGGGGGGGGGTTTAAACCTAATTTTTTTAGCGCATCCTATCTTTTACATGTATTCACCGACTTAGCCCATTAAAAAAGATAGGATGCGATTAAAAATAAAAAAAATAAATCGCATCCCATGCCACTAATGGCATGCGATGCGTTTTTTTTTTTAATCACATCCTATGTTTTTAATGGGCTAAGTCAGTGAATATATTAATAAGATGGGATGCGATAAAAAAAAAGCGCATCGTATGCCATTAGTGGCATGGGATGCGATTTCCTTACCCTGAATAGCCCACTACATTAATGGAGTAGTGGGCATCGTGCTAGGAAACAAGTACCAAAAAAAGTACTTAGTAAAGTGCCGTTTCTCCCCCCTCAAGCAACCACCTGTCATTTTTGAAATCCAGACTTTAACATGGCAGTTAGGAGCTGATTGGCTGGCTATCACTCTCCACTTCAGCACTTTTTGAAGCTTGATACATCTGGCAATTAATAAGCCAAATTTTCACAGAACAAGGAATCCAAGTCAGTCCCCTCCACAGAGGCAACCATTTTGTTCCTTTTATTTCTGGTTACATCCCCACATATATACAATCCAGGCAAACAGGAAAATCCATAGTCTAAACATAGTCCCTTTGGTATCTTAACTGTCGTTATATAAAACTTACCGGCTATTGGGCGATGTAGGATATTGTGATCTATAGAGCCGTCATCATCCCCATGAGCTACTGAAATACACAAATATGTGAAACGTTAATCAGCGACATGCAATTAGTTACTAGTGCACAATACTTGGTCAATAAAGTTATTCAATCATTCTTAAGTCTTTGCATCTGCCACCAATCTATGTGGGGGAAGTCTTATTAGAGCACACAGGTCATAAAGAAAACCCCAAACACTAGCAGAACAGCCCACTACCAACTGCTACTTATATGTAACACATTACTGAGAATCCTTGTGCCACTTCATCTCTGTCTAGAGCATGATTGCTTAGAACGAACGGAATACATCCTCTACGGTCACATTCATGAAGGAAATCACACTGAAGCTGTGTACACACGGGGGCGATAGGGGCTGGAAATATGGTCGCTGGCGACCATATTGCCAGTGATGGGAGTATGCCCTGGCGATAAAGGGCCAAACCGCAGATATACACGTCTTAGCATTAATCACGGCCAGCTCACGTATGGGTGGTCGGTGGATCGCCCGTACACACAGCACAGAGTTCAGGGGAATGGAGTCGTTAATGATGTGCGAGATCACGCATAATAAACTATGTTCCATGTACACACTAGGCGACATAGTAAAATATATCAGAGGCCCTTTCTGAACAATATCTCACTATATTGCCTAGTAGTGTGTATGGGACTTAATTATGCAAAAGGTAGTGTAATAGATGCTATAGGTCACACTACACGGTCACAAGTACTAGGATCTTTTATAGATACTAAGCCGTGAAAATGAACCAGCCAATGAGCTCCTAACTCAGGTTACAGGCTGGGCTCGAAAAATGACAGTAAGGAGCTCATTGGTGGGTCATTTATTATTTACCATATTTTTTTTCAAAGCTTAGAACATCTGGCCCAGTGGCTGCAGTCAAAATTCCCCCGTAACTGTTCAAAGGACCTCAAATAACATCCTGAAAGATTGCAACACAGAGGAAGCCTGTTGAGGCAACAGCAGTTCCAGAAGACAACACCAGTGCCTGTAAGGGAGTTAGAGACCCCATAGCCGACTATCTAGCTTTGCTTTAACTTATTGCAACATTGATGGTGTTAGACTCCCACCAGCTGTCTTTAGCTCTCCTCCCCCACAGCAAAGTCCTCAGTTATTAGAGACTGGTCTCCATTTGGTGCGGACAAACCATCTTATCAATACTGTGTGACTGAGGGAAATAGGACCATAGTTATACCATAAGGAATTTCCCCCTTCGTGTCACATAACAGATTCCCCTTTCTGTTCAGTAGATTTCCATTTACTCTGGAGAGCACATTCTAAGGATGATTATATAGTTCCGGGTGCCCGCACGCAGTGCGTTTTGTGCTTGTAACGCACTCCCGAGGACACGACATCGCATAGCACAAAGTATTTGCTCCGCGTACTTTTTGGAAGTAGTGAAAAACCCCATGTCGACCTTTTTACTGTCCACCGTGCCCATGACGACCTAACCTTCAGTGGTCGACCTAACGAGTGCATACCAAAACAAAGATGTGACAGCAGACACTAGGATTCATTATCTGTGGGGAATCAGTTAACCCACCTGTATATTTTTGTATTGTGGGAGGAAAGGAGCACTCATAGGTAACCCATGTATGCAGAGGGACAATATGCAATATAACCATTATATCATCGTACTGCATATAGATTCAATCGTACCAGTGATTATACCTCAAAAGCCTCCATTTTGGTGGCCTCGGACTTTTCAGTTTTCTAACTTTTTAAAAAAAGGTACTGTAACAGGAAAGCAAGTTTTAATCCTTACATCTGAAAGGCCAATTAAAAAAAAAGGGAACTAGTTTCTTACACTTCAAGCCTTTTATTGTATTGATTACCTTTCTCAAAGCCCTCCTACTGCACTCGGTCTCTGTTTAGATTCCCCCCCATTGACCATCTCATACCTCCTACCCTTTCCTATTCCTTTTACCCACCACTTGGTTTGATTTGTTTCTTACTTATCTCCTCTGACCAATACCCAGTACCAAATGTTACCCTGTATTTCTAAGGCCCTTTCACCTCAATGTTTGGTCCTGCCGTATTTTTTAATTTGTAATAAAGCTTTAAAACTTAAAGGAAAAAAAAAAAAAAGCTAATTTGTACAAGAAAGCCAGCCAGGTGGAGAGTGACTTACCCACACACTTGTTCAGACAGTCTTCCTCCAACATGTAGTTGTTTTTATTGCCTCCACAACCGCCATAGATAAATCTGTGGCATGACATGGTATCCGCATCAAAGTACCATCTAGGGAAAGAAGCTCTGCAACGGCCAGTCTCCTTAGGGTCTGTGCAAAAACCTAAAGCAGAAAATGAAAAACCAAGAATGACATCAATAAGAATCCCTTTACTATGAAACAGGTTTACATCTGGAAAACTTCTAAGCCATGTAATAAAACTATGCGGTCATACATTTAGCCCCTTGAGTGGTGGGTTTTGCTGGGGCAGGACAAACCTACCAGGGCAGGTTTGTCCTGCCCCAGCAAATCCCACAACAGAACGTAGGAAGCCCCCCCCCCCCCCCCTGGCGTTTGTACACCGGAGCTCCCCTGCCCGGGGATGTTCGCTGCAGCTCAGGTGTACTCGGGCACCTGAACTCCTGAGTCCCCCCGAGCCTGCCGCCTTCGTCACTGCTGCAAATGGCAGCTGGGGAAGCGGCAGGGAATCTCCGGCATACGATCGCAGGGGGCTCTAAAAGGTGGTTGCACCAGTGGTTCTCCACTGGAGGCTCCACTGGCACGCACCTACTGCATAGTGGTTAATGCTGATCATTTCTTGAAAGGTCCGGCAGACTGCTGCCAGGTAGAGGGTATTACTGCCCTAATTGATAGAGATTGTTATTCTGTTCCTGTGGAGTATATTGCTGCTCCCCATTCATAATAAAGTCCCAAAATTTCATGAAAAGTGGATTCCTTGGTATACTCATTAAAATAGAACCCTACCAGGCCTGGATTTAAAAATGTTTTATTTGGGAACAGATTATCTGCCTGATGCGCCAACGGTCATGTTGCGCTCTCCAGTGCTGCTACACATCTATGTTCCAGCCAATCTGCTTCCATATTCTCATGGTGGGAGATTGAGGAAAAAGTGGTACAAATCAAACTGCATGGATAGCAGTTTTGTAGATTCAATGCAGCATCTGTATCTGGGTCTCAGTGAATACAAATGTAGTCGATGCACCAATTAAGCGCACAATAGTACAGGGTTTAGTGGCAGAATAAAAAGTTCCACGGTACAAAGCAAAGGTACACTAGGTGGCAGCAAAGGTCTAGGTTACAGTAGGAGTAATGAATGAACATTGAGTTATAGGTTGAGAATTTATTTTTAGCTCAAAACACAACCACAAAAGCAATCCCTTAAAAAAGGTTAATGTCCCCAGGAAGTATGGGAATACAGAGCCAGAACTAGTGCACTGCCCGGTGAGTCTATGAAGCCCAGCAAGGTGAGCAATGTGATTTTAAGAGGCCACTAAGAAAAAGTGAGCTGTATAGCATAATCAACCACTCGGTGTGTAAGATATGGGCCAGGTGAGGGAAACACAGGCTCAGCCAGATACTGTTTTCCGCTTGATGTAGGTTTCCTGCTGATTCCTTAGTCTGGTTACCTTTGGACTGAAAGATGGCTGCCGGAGCCAGTCCAAGACGGCGGGCGGATCCCGCCGTTTTCCACTTGCGGTGCAGTTGACCAGCGAGCAAAGGGAAGGGGTGCCACGAGGTCGGGCCCAGTGGAAGATGTTGGCTAGGCATGGAGCAAAGTGCGCTAGATGGATGGCCACCATAGGACGCTGCAAAACCTTGGGCCCCCCCACCCAACTCCAGCCCGCAGCTTCAGGGAACGGAGTATGCTGCAATATACTACAGCCTGCCAAGACCACGGGAGTCCGGCTGGAAGTAGCCCACACTGCGCTGAGTGACTGAAGGGTGTGTGGCAGTCATGGTGTGGAGGAAAGAGACCAGAGAAAAATGTTCTAAAAAGTGGCTGAGCTCTGAGAAGAATGTCTTCTCTCACCTGCAGTCCCTGCTCCCATATTCTATTGGCATCCTGCAAGCCTGTGTTAGCTAACACTGCTGCCATCATGAAATGCCGGTATCAAGAAGCGGTTCAATGATCTGAAGCATCTTTTAAGCCAATCTGGCAGAAGAGCTGCTCGAGGCATGCAGGACAGGGAACGGACATTCAGCTACTGTGAGGAGCTGAATACACTGGTCCTCAAGCATGGATCTACAGATGGGGGAAGAGGTCCATGTGCAACCTCCTCGACCAGGCCCCCCCTTCCCTACCGGGAGCAGTAGCACCTTACTGCATATGTGCAAACCTCCGCTGCATGGTGGTGCCTGCGCATTAAAGCGCTCAGACTACACTGCGCATATTGATGGAAAAATTTTATATTAAACTGTGTGATAGACTCATTTTGGAGAAGGGATTTTTAATTTAAATGTGGGGACACTTTTAGCTATGAGTAATTCTTGTAAACTCAGATACATTTTTTATTTAGGTCTCACATAAAACTATCTGAAGTAGGTCTAGAATTTAGTTTTTTTTTAGATTGCATTTTTTTTTTTTAAGCTGTTGTAGTAACTACATGGTGTTAGAATAATTATGGTGACATTTATTCTTTGAGTATGGTGTTTTAATTGATATTATGCCATATTCTTTGGGGTATGCCGTCAAGATCCCGGCGGTCGGAATCCCGACCGCCGCAATGCCGGCACTTTATCCCTCTATGGGTGTCCACGACACCCATAGAGGGAGAATAAAAATAGTGTGCAGAGCGTAGTGAGGCACCGGGCCCGCTGCGTGGCGAGCGCAGCAATCCCACAAAGGGGGGCGATCCACGTCCCCCCCCTTGTCGGCATTGCAGCGGTCGGATTCTGACCGCCGGGATTTCATACTGATCCCTTCTTTGAAGATCTACATCTGAAAAAAAAAAAAAACATACAACAATCATGAAGAACATCATGTACGAACCTAAACGAGAATGGTCGGAGACCAAGGGTTTGGGGTCGGAAGGTGTTTCGATGTTACTGGACTCCACAACTAAATAAAGAAAACAAAGAAAGTGTCACTGTACAATGTATATCACTAAACCATGAAGCTTTAAGTGGGCATGTGTGATTAATCAGAACAGTAACTCAGATTATAGAACCTAATCTTGTCGAAGAGACGGAAGCAAACAAAAAAAATGGAGACTACGGTGTGGTGTAGAGAAGAAGGGCAAGTCAATACAGAGGTCTTCTCAAACTAGCAATGAACTTGTGGTTGTGTAAAACAGGGGTAGCCAACTCCAGTCCTCAAGAGCTACCAACAGTTAACTTGAGATTCTGTGAGGAGACCTGGAACATGTTAAGTAATAATCTCTACCTTTGGATCTTTTGTAATCTAAAAATACACAGAAAAAAGAAGACTTGTGTTGGGGGCACTGGAATTAAAGAGATGGATGCATAAGTTATATAATATTAAAAATTAGCTTTTATTAAATCACTTTAGAAAAAAATCCTATAGTACCAATTTAGGTATGAACGGGGTTTAGGAGTTACTGAGAAAAAAAATATATATACCGTATATACTCGAGTATAAGTCGACCCGAATATAAGCCGAGGCACTTAATTTTACAACAAAAAAACTGGGCAAAGTTATTGACTCAAGTGAGACCCTCACTCGAGTATAAGCCAAGGGGGGCTTTTTCAGCATAGAAAATGTTCTGAAAAAGTAGGCTTATACTCGAGTATATATGGTAATAATTTTTCTCTTTTACCTGGGATCTATAATACTCAGAGTAATATAAGTGATTATACATAATTCCCCCCAGGAACAGTTTTTCATAGTGTTTCACAGATTATAACGGAAATTTACTGTGTCGACAACTTCTGGAGCTAACTTAGGCAACCTATTAGAAAGAAATAATTATTGACTGCCTTAATTGAATCATATGGGTACAGGTATCATTTAGAGATACATAAATATTATTCTTCTGTGTGCAATTAATATATGTTAGTTTGTCAATGTGTTGTCTGTAAATCGTGAAAAATTATTATATATATTTTTTCTCAGTAACTCCTAAACCCCGTTCATACCTAAATTGGAGGGGTACTATAGGATTTTTTTCTAAAGTGATTTAATAAAAGCTCATTTTTAATATTATATAACTTATGCATCCATCTCTTTAATTCCAGTGCCCCCAACACAAGTCTTCTTTTTTCTGTGTATTTTTGTATTGCTTCTGACTTAGGGGAGCACCTCCTACCCTTAAATACTTTATAGCCACTTACAGCTATTAATAGAGGGTATAGGAGCATCTACTGCCTAGCAACTTTTTAAGGGTACATTGTACTACTAGGCAGCAATCCAGTGCGAAATCACACAAACCCATATCTTTTGTAATCTGCCAGTGAGTAAAGAGTGAACCTGCCAGGTGGTCTGGAAAACATGAACTGTTGGTAGCTTTTGAGGACTGGAGTTGGCTACCCCTTGTGTAACATATTCCGCCATCATGCCTCTACACCCACCATTTATTTGTTATTCACCACAGATGTCTGCAGCACTGGGCAGTAATAGTCAGTCATATAAAAAAAAAAAAAAAAAAACGTCCAAACCCCCCCCCCCCCCCCCTCGCTGTATTCAATGTTTTGCAAAATTCCACTCAGAGGACAGCGAGGATTCTATTAAATGGAGAGGGCCGCCGCAAATGCAGCGAGCCCCGCACTCGCCGTTTCCACCTTGCCCCAGGGAACAGATGAGGTGGAAACAGCGAGTGAAGTGGAGGTAGTTGAACACTGAGGGTGAGCTATCAGCACCGTTCACCATATAGCTTGCTGCCCACATTGAATATACCCCAATGTGGTACTGTGGAGGAAACCCTCTGGGTATAGACCACTGCTCAACCAGGGGAAAATAGGGCCATGTTTGCACCATAAAGAATTTCCTCCTCAGTGCCACAACAGAATAACTGCTCTGCTTTCTGTTCAACATATTTCCATTTATTCTATAAAACACCATCTAAGGGTGTTATATTGTGACTCATTAAAATACCTTGGTAGACAAAGTATATAAAGTAAACCACTATGCCTCAGACTACAGTGGAAGGAGTTAGACAACAGAAGTTGGGAAACAGAGATGAGATGGGACAGGTGCTAGTAGAACCCCCATATGGTGTAGTTTAGGATATAGTGGTGAGGTGCGTTTTAAGATAGCTTTAAAGATTGAAGATCAATCGGGTGTGGCAGGGAGTCCCATAACTGCATAAATCAAGGGAAGTACTTCACCCCACACTGTGGGTTTGTGACATCCACCTCCGGTAAAGATAGCTGCATAACTTATATACGGGTAGGTTTGCGTTATCAGGCACTGTTTGCACTGGAATACACACTCAGTGGAGACTTACGGAAGGATATACATTAGGCATCATAAGAGAGCACTTTTCATATATACATAGTTATTCTTAGTTGTTCAATCTGAGAATACGGCCTGTAGCTCATTCGGCGAGGTCACTGGATACTAGCGCAATGACAAACTGCATTCTTATGACTATTCTACTTCATAAATGAAGTGCTATATAAGAAACATTAAATAAATACACCAGCCACACTGCATTCATATTGAATGCATGCAGATATTTCTGACATCTATTCAATGTGGTAAATTTCAACCACATTGAAGCCCGTGCAGATTCAACTTTTTACCGTTGAATCTGCCTTGTCCAAAACGGCCATGGGATGGTCCAATCCGCAGCAGTTTTCTGCAAACTTCGACAATCCACATATATTCTGACAGTCAAAAGATTGACTACTAACTGTCGAACTGGCCGATATTCCAACTGTCAGAAACATTGAATGCCTCCCCATGTCTTCCTGCGCAGACTAAACATAGCAGTCCAGGCAAAGTGAAATGCTTAATACACAGAACGCTCTGCTGACACTGGATAGCAGACAATTTGGCCATTAAAAGACAAAGATTACACATAGTATGCAAGCTAATGGGAAGAATTCAATGATTACTGTAGAATCAGGTGTTGATTTAGGTGGGGCACACGCAAAGCAGAGGATGCTTGGGGGCTGGCAGACGCAGATGGTGGAAGGGAGGTCGAGCAGGTGCGTGGCTGCGCACAGCATGTTTTCTGGTAACAAACGCTGAGCAACAGTATGTGCATTTCAATCACGAAATCCCGGGATTGGGATTAAAATCCCAGGCAAAAATGCCAGAAATCCTGACAATTCTGGTGCAAGTCGAGTCTCCCTTATCCGGAGATCTCTTATCCGAAATATTCCAAAACCGCGTGGTTTTTTTTTAAAAAGAATATTTCAATTTTTTTTCCTGGGACCACTGAAGAAGTTCCTGAAGGCCACCGTCGACGGTGGGGGACCAGGCAAGTATGTTTTAAAAAATTTTATTCCAAAAACTGAAAAAATCCCTGATCCAAAATGCTCGTGGTCCAGAGCATTTCAGATAAGGGATACTCAACCTGTATTGGCATCCCTAATTTAGAACATATGTGAAACTTTGTTTCATAATGCAAGCATTACATTGTATAAAATAATTTCAAGGGTGGGAAATTACAAAAAAAATAAATAAATAATAACAACAACAACATATATCAGATTACCTCTAATACCCCTTTCACATCGCAGACACGGTTTAAAAACCGGTATTTTAAAACGGTAATTAAAACGGGTCAGAGCCTTAACAGTGACCCAGATTACCGTTTCAAATACCGGTTAAGTGTCATTCACATAGCACTTGAAACGTTTCATCCAGAACACGTTTCAAGTGCTATGTGAGAGCCACTGTGGGTTGTGTGGGTGGGGGGGGGGGGCACTCTCCTTGGCACTCACCCTGACCCCGGGAGGGCGATGGAGGTGCACATCGGGCTCGGGGGGGTATACAAGCAGCCGCCCGGTAAGATGATACGGGGAGCCTTTGAGAACCTCTTTCTGAGCGTGCGGGAGGCGCTGCAAGGTGAGCGCAGAGCAGCAGCCGCACCTGAGGCGTCCCAGCCGGCTCCAATCTGGGGAGAGCCAGCAGCCACTTACCCACATTCCAGCTGGAGCGAACACCCGGAGCCACAGCCCCTCTCCGCCTGGTCCGAACCCCGAGGCAGCCAATCACCCGGCTGGAGAGCGCAGCCAGAGGCAGCTCCCCGCAGTCCCCGCAGCGAGGTCTCTCAGTACCCTCAGCTCAGCGGCTGCTCCACGGAGCTGAAGGAGATCCTGGGTGACCGGGAAGGGATGCTGGAGACCGAGGAGGTCGGCTCAGAGCACGCCACCAAGGAAGGCTACCCGCTGGCCGCGGAGGGCATCTCTGACAGTGCCAAGGAGATCTGCAAAGCGGTGTCCGTGTCCCTGGGGCTGAGCATGGAGGCGCTGGAGCAGCTGAGCGCAGGGGCAGAGGGGAGACTGCATGTTCGCCGCCTCCTGCACTCACACCATGGACACCAACAAGTGCCAAGTGGGTGAGAAGGAGAAGAATGACACCTCGTCCCCCCAGTACCGGGACGGGGCCTTTAGGAGGAGCGGCCACACAAACTTCTCCTCTGGCAAAGCCCCAGAGGATGGCAGTGCGCTGGGCACGGATGAGAAGGAGCAGCCCTGTACGGACGATAACCGATCGCCGGAGCACAGGTACAGGGGGGGGGGCAACGACTGGGGGGACAGAAGCTGGTCACGGGGGTGTCCCGTAGAGGTGCTGCGCCAGTGGTGCACACCTGGACACCACTGGCGCGCACCTATTGTATAGCAGTGGGATTGTGTGTCCTGTGTGACATATAGGAGGGGAGGGGGCGCCACAAATTGTGCTTGTGCTTGTGAAGTTTGCCTGAAATACCGTTTCAGACAAACTGTACACATTCACATAGCAGAAAAAACGGCAAGGAACCGTGTAGGACTCTGCTTTTTACACGGTTCGAAATGCCAGTTAAATTGAAACGGTAAATCGGCTGTGGTGCATTCACAGTGCAGGCTTAAACGTTTTAAAAAGGTAAAAACGGCAATATACCGTTTTAAAAGTGCGATGTGAAAGGGGTATAATGTTGGTGATAATACCGACAACATGTTAGGTATAGATTAAATCCATATAAACAAACATATGGCCCTCACCTTTCACGCCGCTACAACATGTTAGGTATAGATTAAATCCATATAAACAAACATATGGCCCTCACCTTTCACGCCGCTACATTTCTTCATACATTCCTCTTCTCCAATGTGGTTGTTCAGGTTTACAGGGCAGCCGCCGTAAGTGAAGTTTTTACAGGTCTCGGTCTTCGGGTCATACCACCATCTCGTAAAAGAGGCTCTGCAAACTCCAGTTTTAGCTTCAGACAGACAGAAATCTGAGAGAAGAGGACATAGGATTATATGGGGATTATATGGGGAAATAGTGGAATTTGTTGAAAATAATAAAATACATACTTGGGAGGAAGGCGGATGAAATAAAAAAAAAAAAAAAAAAAAAAGTGAAAATTCTACAAGCGTGCAACACTATAGCCGATATCATCCATGAACGACACAGCCATTTCCATTGAACTCCAAGCAAACGATACAGCGCATACATATGGGGATTATATGGGGAAATAGTGGAATTTGTTGAAAATAATAAAATACATACTTGGGAGGAAGGCGGATGAAATAAAAAAAAAAAAAAAAAAAAAAAGTGAAAATTCTACAAGCGTGCAACACTATAGCCGATATCATCCATGAACGACACAGCCATTTCCATTGAACTCCAAGCAAACGATACAGCGCATACATAATGAAGGAAATAGTTTGGTCCCCATTTTAAACAATATCGCTGGTTTCTCCCCCACTTAGGGATAGTTTAAACAAAATATTAATATTGCTTAGTTTGTATGCTAAATATCATCAAGAATGCTGTGAACTGCTCACTTCTATCCCTGCTGTGTCACCTCAGTTTGTATGCCCCTTCCCTTTAGAACAGACATTCCCAACCATGGTCCTCAAGGCACACCAACATTGCAGGTTTTAGTGATATCCAGGCTTGAGCACAGATGGTTTAATCAGAATCCCTCAGATACCTACAAAACCTGCACTGTTAGTGTGCCTTTAGGACAGTGGTTGGGAATGCCTGCTTTAGAATGTAAGCTCTAACAAGCAGGGTCCACTTTCCTCATGTGCTTTTTTTAAATATATAGCTCTGCCATTGTTGGAATTGTGTCAGTGTCCGTTGCTGCAACTGTCTTATACGGCCTACACACATGCCGATATTAAAGCATTTTCTAAGCGATTTTGCTTAGTTTGGCAAAGTCGCTTAGCAAATGCCCTCACATCGGTGTATGTGTGGGGGCTGTATCGGCAGCCGCGCGCATCCCCGCGCGTCTTTATCGCTGGCAGAGATTGATGGACAGTGTCCATCAATCTCAGCATCGGCAGTGTTCTCCCACCGGAGAACACTGGAGTTGTCTGCTCGCTTAGCACACAGAGCTGACAGCTCGCTCTGTGTGTGGGCTGTCAGCTCTGTGTGCTATGCTATAGCAGCGCAGCACAGCCCGACCTAGCATAGCTAGGTAGCCCTGCACACATCGGCATGTGTGTAGGGCCCATTAGTTACCATGAACTTGTCTTTATTTGCATTTGTACTGTAAATGACTATTTTCTTGTTTTGTTCATCTATGTATTGTCAGGCGCTGCAAAACCATTGTCGCGCCATATAAATAAATGATAAATAAAATGCACCCTCCTGTGGGTCATTAAGGATGCCCTCCACCACCCTGAATGTACAGTCACCAATGCCCCTCGTTGCTCCCCCCCCCACATTGGCAAGTGTGTATACACTTTACGATGCCGGCACTGCACCAAGTCCCAGCCATTGTTGCTGGGTACATACATTGTCTAGTGTACCTGGCTTTACTAGCCAGTATGGTGGTGGGGGTAGAACAGATGAACTGGGAAAAGATGAGGAAGGAGGACTGGGGCATAAGTTACGAACAGTGGCGGCTCTAGCACAGTTCAAAATTCAAATATAACTGCCAGCGATTCAGTTTGGAATGGCAGTTGGTGGGGCTACCCTATTTGAATCAGAAACTGCTGTAGCCTCTGGAGCCTCCCCAGGGTATTAATGTTAGGGCTGGTGGTCTTTATTGAACATGTGCTGGTAGACAGTCTGAACGGATGAGTTCCATAGGCAGGGAGGAATACAGGAGAAGTCTTGTATGATGGAGAGAGTGCTTTGAAAGAGGAGCTTAAAATGGGCTCTGGTTGGGGAAGAAGCAGTAAAGAAATTGAAGGTCAAATCAAAGAAAAATGGCCAATACACACTGGGCGACTGAGCCTCCATGCTGAGCGATACTGCACCAGTGATGTTTGCCAAGTTATCTGGCATGGCCAATGTTGTCAGGCGAAAGAACACCGGTAATGATTAGATTTATACCGTGGCAACTGCGCATCACCATCGCTGGGACTCCATGCGGAGCGATCCGTGCTCAATTTTTTTTTTTTTTTTATAAAAAAAAATATATTTTATTCAACTTGAATGATGTGATAACATACAGTGAAGGTGCACACAGTGAAGGTGCACACACACATATATATATATATACATACACACACACACACATCCCATACATACATACACATTACACAAGATCGGTCAAACAGTAAATTATTCGCGTATGGATTGTAGCAGTTCAAAATATTCAGGGGAATTGGGAGCCTTTTGCTCATGCTTAATGTACCCAAAGAAAAACCCCAATTACTGTTATATATATTGTGTTTAGTTATTCATTTTGGGGGTGCTGCCAAGGACAATGGTGTAGAACAATAAAGAGGACAGAGAGAAACGATTGTCTCTTTGTTGGCGCACTAATGAAAAGAAAATATGTTATTAAAATCTACCTTTTTATTATTTTCCAATAAAAATATTTTTCAAATATTCAATTATATGTATTGGGCTGTGTGTGTGTCTTTTGTGATGGTTTACTTGTTTGATACAGACATGCACCTTTAAGCACAACTCGAGTCGTGCTTAATGTCTAATCATTTAGAAATAGGGCTACAATCGCCTCATGTGTATGCCGCAGGGCTACAATCGCCTCATGTGTATGCCGCATAACAAAATCTGAGTGGAATACCAGAGAGTAGGAGGTTGGGAGAAGCCTATGTGGAGAAACGCATAGATGGGCCTATATCAGCATTAGTCGCACATTTGCTGAAAAAGTGAAACTCGGACTGCAGTCTCCCGCACGACGGGCTCTGGGCAAGGTCACCCAGCAAGTTACGTCCCTCCCCGCAATGCAATTACAATGTAATGGCAACCGCATTGCAGAAATGAGATTGCATCATAGAAATGCGATGTGATCACGATTGTATGGCAGCTTCCTATGAAGGCAGGAGCAGGGACGTCATGTTTTGGCTCACACCAGCTGCATGTGACATCAAGCAGCCGATTCAAACCACCCGGAAAATGGTCAGAAAAATAGTTTAAAAAAATTGCCATATATTACCAGGTTCCTGTTGCCACCAGCCACAGTCCTGTGTGCATCGTATCTACAGGTTGATGCTGCACACAGGATACATTGTATCCCATGCCATTGAATGGGATCGCATGTGGTCAATGTGCATACAATGTACCATATGCAATCTAGTCAATGCGGAGTTGCATGAAAAACCTCAGCATAGTGTATGGGGGCCTTAAGCCTAAAGAGATCATAGCTGTCTGGACAGGTTTATATTGGATCACACTGATGTTATCCCCCACCTGCTTAATAAATGCAGTTATGGCAAAGATTAATGAACTCTATGACAACACTCTAATACCCCTTTTACACCCAAATCCAGGATCCGACCCAGTATTTGGAACACAGGTTCCAAGCCAGGTCAGATCCGGGATTTGCACTGTTTACACTGTGGTGCCAACCGCAGTGTAAATTGGGTTGGCGCTTGAAGATGACAATCTCCAAGTGATGGGACCGCCGCGCTGGGGGCAAGCCCAGCATCAAGGTAAGCTACTGGGCTGCCCCCGTGCACCCCCCGTCCGTGAGGTAAATGGATGCCGCGCACAGGCATCCATTTACCTCCTCCCTGCCTCCGCTGCTGTCTGCAGAGTACAGCAGCGAAGGCTGGGCTTCCCCCATTGGAGCCGGGTCGGATGACCCGGTGTACCCGATTACACTGCCCTCTACCCAGGTCCTGTCCATGTTCTACCCTTGTCAGGACCTGGGTAGAAGTCCTGTGGAAAGGGACACTGGTTAACCCCTTTTACACCGCCGCTGACCCGGTTCCACAAGGGAAAAACCCGGGTTTTTGCGGCAGTGTAAAAGGGGTATACCTTCAGTTTAACAAGCCGTAAATGCAGACATAATGGAAAAAAACCTCGCACAGAGGCTGGAATGTGTACTGCATTGTTGCGTCTGGTGAAATTGCAGAAGGAAGACAAGACACAAACAGACCACAGGGACCGTTTCCCGATTATCACACGCAAACAGGCTTGACAGGTTTTACCTCTACGCGGAATAGCTGACTATAGTTAAGAAGGGATGGGCCACTAAGGGAATGCATCTGGGTCAGACTGGAGTGCTTGTACAGCGCAGACTGACAGCAAGTGTTATTGGTAGGCAAAGGAATAGTTTCCTTAAGCCTCCCGTCTGCTTTAGATATTTAAATTTTGGAAGCCCCTCTATGACCATCTTTCTACTACTGATTAAATTCAGTAACATGAACACTAATGGAGAATAGGTTGCAGCAGAGAGAGGTGTTGGCTCATTAGGTTGAGTCGTAGATGTGACAGTAAACAGAAGCTAGGGTAGGAGTTACTGACAAAGGGTCAACAAATGTACACAGTAATGGTTATAATAGATTAGGTACTGGAGGCTACTTGTTACAAGCCTGAACACACCCTAGTTATATGGATCTGTACAGATCAATATAGCACTATATTGCCCTGGCAGCAGTGTTGTCTGTAGGCCATAAGCCTGGGGTAACCAACTCCTGTCCTCGAGAGCTACCAAAAGTTAATGTTTTCCAGATCTCCTCACAGAAACACAAGTGAAGTAATAAGCTCCACCTGTGGATCTATTAAAATGTGTTAGCGAGTAATGAATGCACCTGTGCAGCAGTGAGGTGGTATGGAAAATGTGAACTGTTGGTAGCTCTTGAGGACTGGAGTTGGCTACCACTGCCGTAGGCGGTAGCCCAAACACTCGCTGCGATGCTGCCCGATGTTGATACATTGGGATGTGGCCCGGCCTGCAGGGCTATAAGTATAGAAGCAGGGATCCGAGATTCCTGCTACAGTCCCTTTGGATACATTCAGGCAATACTTAATATTTGCGGCTTACCGAAAATGTGAGCGTTTGAGGGATAAGCCGCAAATATTAAATGATAGGGGCCCCTAATACACAGTGACCAGAAGGTAACATTTTAACCCATCCCCTAGTGAGACCATGGGCCCTGGGTACAGATTCTATTCCGGTTTAGTATAAGACTGCACCTAACTGGGCTAGTGGATCTACTGAGCTCCAGGAGAGGATTTAAGAACGGTGACAGAATTAAGGGGTCATGTGCCATTCTATGCGGTTAATAGTATATACAAGGTGGTCCACACTTGTTCTGGCTCCACAGGGCCCATGCACTGCATTTGGCAGGTTATTTCAGCATATTGGACAAACGTAGTACCAAATAAAAATAGGAAGATTATTGGACATAGACAACCAATAATGATCATGACGCTTTCCTTCAGGGCCAAGTGGCACGTATGGTCACTACTGGGTGTAAATAGCAGGTTATGTGGGGCACGCGTACTGCAATGGGAATCCTAATAGGTTGGCAACAAAACAACATACTGTATATGGCCACCTGAACATAAGTAGGCATGGGAACCTGGTGCATACCTTCCTGTTCGGGCTGGCTGCCAATATCCACCCTCATGAAGCTCCTGCTCCCCTCCTGCTGGCTCAGCTGGCACATGTTGAAGCCATTGAGTGTGCACTTGAGCAGGTGGCACTTGCCCCCAGACATAGTGGCCAGGTCACACTTGTCAAGGTGACAGCACTGGGACCAGCAATCTTCCTCCGTGCCCTCGGTAGCCTCCAGAATCTTCACCCCGATCTGAGTGGGGTTCTCCAATTCCGCACTGTCCATCCCCATGCCCTCGGCTACCTCGAAGCCCAAACAAGGCAGCTGCGTGTTTGCCAAGGCCAGGGGCAGCAGGAGGAGCAGGAAGAGAGCGCGGAGCTGGGCCGCCATCGCCGTCACTGGTCTCCGCCTGGGCAAGGTGTAGTCCGTTACGTCACTCGCGGTACCTCTCAGCTCCGGGACCGGCGCTCCTCTAGCTCTCGCGGATTGATGCTGTGCGCACCGGCTAGAACACTCAAAGGACCTCCCGAGTGAACGGCCGGAAGTGGTAACCTTCTTTAGGCCTCCAGGGGTCTCAGCACCGCCGGGTCGGTGGGTGGGTGTGTGAGGGTCACCCGGTTGCGGTCTCTCTGTTCAGGGGTCCCTTGAGCGCCGCTGTCTCCTGCCTCGCGTCGTCGGTGACGTTCTCAGCTGTGTGTGTGTATGTGCGCACCTGTGTGTTTGTGGGCTCCGGCTGTTGTGTCCTGGCCCCGCCCCTCCCTGACGTCACCAGCAGGTGTCTCAGCGGCCAGGTGAGCAGGGCGTATCTTGCGTCGCGGCCGCCTTCTTCCTGTTTATCCCAGTGACGGCGGTCAGCGTCCCATCCCCCTACCGTCTGCTTCTGGTTTCTGCTGCCTGAGAGCAGTTTCTGTGTCTCAGCGTGATTGCTTTAGCACTATAGGGGTTGGCGAAACGAATTCTCCGAGTATAACAACAGGACCCCCTTCCATTGTGTAATATATCCAGTTATTGTGTAATACGGGGACCCCCCTTCCATTGTGTACAGGAGCATGTATTGCAATTTGCAGCAGCATGTGGTCACAGTGCTGTACACACAAGACAAAGCATGAGACAATGGATTACAGAATTTCATTTTATACATATACATCATGATGAGTTTATGTTATACTATCTAAACGTCATGCAGAAAAACTATGGGCAGAAATACACTACATAGGGATGGCCATTGACCATCAATGGTTCAAAATAATCAATGGTTTATGGCCAATGTGGAATACTTTTGCCATCGATGGAAGAGAACCAGATGGTTTACCTCCATCGATGGCGCAGCAAAACTGATGTTTTATTTTTTCAAAGTGCCGGGACACAGAGCGTAGCCCCGACCCGACACCCATGAAGCACTGCCCCTACATTCTGATTGTTTCATGGTGGTAATGTACAGGTGGTCAGCAGATTGGTTGTACACAAAGCACGATGCACAGATATAAATATATCAGGTGTTGGCTGTGTTCCACAGCTGACATAATGGGTGAAATTTACTAAGATGTAAAATGCACTTCACAGGTCATGTTGCTATGGGTAACCAATCACATCCTGTCTACTATCTTCTATAGAGTGGTAAATAAATAAGAAGTAGCTTCTGATTGGTTGCGCATAGCAACGTGACCGGTGAAGTGTATTTCACATCTTAGTAAATTTCACCCAATATGTCAGTGAACCACGCCATTCACTGACACATCACTGATACACACTGGCCAATGTTCCATGGATATATCAACTGTTCAAATGAATAGCCAATATATTGGCCAATGTGTACCCAGCATTATGCTGGGTACACACTATCCGATATATTGTTCAGTGATCAGCCAGTGTGTACCAGCAATATGTCAGCATATCGCGTCGACAGTGCAACACAGATGATGCCCAATATTGACAGGTATAACAAAGTACCTTGGCATTTACAAATCGTAAGAATTTTTTTAAAGATATTTATTTTAAATAATTTTAGTATATCTACAATAAAAGTTATTTAAAAAAAACTCAGGGCCTGATTCATAGTGCGGTGCAGTTAATGAGAGCCATGCAGATTATGAGGACTCTGCATCTGCTGAATGTTTCCCCCTCCCACCCCCCGCACGTTCGGTTGGCAGAGCAATGTTTTCAGTCTGCGCATGTGCACACTGATGTATGTGCATGTGCAGGGTCCCTGGGCGAACAGGCTTGGCAACTGGCATAGTCACGGATCCGTTCCTATGAAAACGCTGGACGTTCGGGGGCCCTTACAAACTTTTGCTATGGGGGCCTAGGAATATCTAGTAAAGCCCCTGGGCATTCCCATGGTAATTTGGCAATGATGCGGGTGCAGGCAGCTGACACCGGATGTCAGCTGCCCATCCTCTTCCCGTACAGGGAGCACGCAGGTATAAGACACCAGAGAGTATCTTAAATCTGCGTGCACTGTAGAAATCATTTAATGGTCAGTGACCATCGAATGATTGTCTCCCCGTACACAAGCTGCAAATGGATGTTTATGCTAAACATCCATTTGCATGCATGCGGGAACATTCACGGGGGGGTGTGCGGTGGGCGTCGCTTAAAGCGCTGGGCAGCTTCGCGTGTGAACCAGAATGACCTCCAAGGTCAGGTCGGTGAAAGCGCATTGAGATGATGCTCGTAGCTCGGGCTGTGTTCCTAGAAAGGGGTGTGTCACTGCAGGCTCCGCTCTGCTGGGAATGGCGCAGTGTGTAGCAGGGTCTGAGCACTAGAGTGCATGCTCGAAATCGGACGTCAGAAATTTTTTAGGCGATTTTCACATTACTGCTGCTGCCATTGGCGAGTGTGGGCACTAGAGCACTCAGACTGCACTGCGCATATCGCTGGAAAAATGGCTACCGTGTCATTTATCCAGTGTTTTCAGCAGCATTTCTGGCAGCCCCGCTGCATGTGCAGTTTGCAGTGTTACCTCATGGTGGTTGAGATTTCTGTGGACATGCACCCAGCATTTATTCACCTCTGCAGCGAGTGAAAAATGGGAAAACCAACTGCCCCCCACCCTACCGCGGCACACTGTCACCCATGGGTGAGCTGTGGGACAGTAAACAAATAATATCACACATAAAGGACCTTATTCTGGTCCACGCGCTCCCATGTGAATTCGCATGAGAGCGCAATGTTTTTTCCAATGATGTAAGTGTTTCCCCATAGGCTGGGAATAGATGTTTAGCCGTGCAAGGGAATTCGTACTGCTAATGGGGGGGGGGGGGTTTGGTGGTGGTGGTGGAAAATGTGAACAGTGGGCAGAAAATGACGCGCAGCACTGCATGTCAACCAGAATAACCCCCAAAGTGTGTGTGTGTCAGGGACTCACATTACCAGTCCAGTAAAACTGGTTGATCGGTGCACTATGGCAGAGCATGCCAGGTATAGTAATATCACATTTCAGGAACAGCCCTACTCATTACAGACACGTGATGTGCGGCTTATATGTATTCCCAGCACAATAAACACCTGGATGATAGGATTACACAATCCTTTATATGAAAGATCTCATTATAATATTCCCAGATATAAATACAAAAGGTTTCAGTCATTATAGTCGAATTGTACATTTGTCTGTGACATTTGCCCCTTTTGCTTTAAATAATCCCAATCCTACCGCAACCATCTGAGCTCTCTCCATAATAACTGTTAATAATGCAGCATGTGTTGTGTGGGCCCCCTTGGATCCAGGGACCTGTGTGCACTGCACTCATTATACATATACATACACTAGTGTCTGCTCCAGTTTCACTTTGCCTGTCCAGTCTGGTCTGCATTTTCCTGCCCTTTGCATCTCCTGTTCTGTCCAAGCATTGTCAGTGCTGTATCCGAATCCTGTCTGTTAATCTGCTCTTTCATAATGTTAGCTGCAAACTACTGCAGCTCCAGTCCAGCTTAATTGTATACTGCATTTGTACCACATTTACTTGAGCTCCTACCTGCTGTCATCTGATTACTTGTGTAAACCCTTACTACCCGGAATTAAGTCCTGGTGGCATCCCAGTGAGATCGTCTCTCTATTATACCCCTTTCAGATTGCAATGCAGGGTCGGAACTGGAATCTTGATCCCGGGTCTGACCCGGCACTGACCCAGGTCTGATGCTTTCACACTCAACCCGAGTCGCCTATTATACAGAGGGTGACCCGGGTTGAAATGCTGGGTTACTCGACCCGGGTTCTAAGTTTTGGTGGCCAGCTTTGAATCAGTCCCAGAATATTAAGATAGTAATTTTGAATTCAATATGTAATTTTTTTTTGTCTGTTTATAAAGGTGTCTATTTGGAACTGTCGCTCGACATAGCAGTTATCAGCAGTGTCCCGTGGTGGGGGGCAGCTGTGAGACCCCCTGTCACTTAGCAGAGCAGTGGAGAACAGATGCTGTGCGCATGTGTACACTGTCTATTCATGGAGACAAGGGGCTAAGTGCATGGCTAGTAGCTCACAGAGCACTGACCGTGCTCCCACAGTGAAGGAAACAGGGTTGTTGCTCGTGATCACCATAGTGAAGGAAACCGTGTTGTGGCTCGTGCCACAAAGCCACACCCGCTTTCAGTGTCGGACTGGGGCATGAAGGGCCCACCAGGGAAATCACTCACAGGGGCCCACCAAGGGGTGTGTGGTCTTTTTGAAGGGGTGTGGCCACCTGACCAGAGAGGAGTGGCTATACACTATGCGATTTTGGGGCATTTTCATCTGATTTCGGCACTTTGTGCCGATAATCGGGCAAAATTGACACAAAATCGCAGTTGTATGACATTTGATCCCTAAATCCCCACCCTGATAATAATGCACATAGATCCCACAGATAATAATACAGAAACAGGGCCGTTTCTAAACAATTTAGCTCCCAGGGCAAAGGAATAAAAATGCGCCTCCCCCCCCCCTAAAAAAAAGTTAACACGCCATTGAAGAAATTGCGCGCGCCGAAAAATGGGGCGCGGTTTATTTTTAAAAGGGGTGTGGCTTAATATAAGGGCGTGGTCTAGCAGGAAAACAATTACCTTACATCTTACGTTTGCAGCCTGCATGAGCAGACATTGGTTACCGCAGGAATTGTCATTGTACTCCCGCACTTTAGTTGGCGGGCTGAAGGCCACACAGTGACATAAAAATATAAAGGCCCACACAGTGACCTAGTACGCCTCACAGATCAAGGCCAAACAATGACAGGCTACTTGAATCATTATACACTATTTATCCGTGATGCCAATTACACATGACGCCACACACCGTGATGACAATTACACATTGTCGCATACCGTGATGACAATTTCACATTATATCGCACACCGTGATGACAATTACACATTATATCGCACACCGTGATGACAATTACACATTGTCGCACACCGTGATGACAATTACACATTGTCGCATACCGTGATGACAATTTCACATTATATCGCACACCGTGATGACAACTACACATTATATCGCACACCGTGATGACAATTACACATTGTCGCACACCGTGATGACATCTACACATTATATCGCACACCGTGATGACAATTACACATTATATCGCACACCGTGATGACAATTACACATTGTCGCATACCGTGATGACAATTTCACATTATATCGCACACCGTGATGACAATTACACATTATATCGCACACCGTGATGACAATTACACATTGTCGCACACCGTGATGACAATTACACATTGTCGCATACCGTGATGACAATTTCACATTATATTGCACACCGTGATGAAAATTACACATTATATCGCACACCGTGATGACAATTACACATTGTCGCACACCGTGATGACAATTACACATTGTTGCACACCGCCCCCCACTCATAATACCACACATATGTACCCCCACATATAATACTTTGCATAGGTCACTTACACACAGATAATAGTACAGCACGTAGGTCCCCCCACATATAATACAGCACATAGGTCCCCCCACTCAAATAGTACAGCACATAGCCCCCCATATAATACATTACATAGGTCCCCCACTCACAATAACGCACATATGTATCCCCACATGTAATACATAAAATAGTTCATCCCTACCCAGATAATATGACACATAGGTCACCCCTCCCACACACAATACAGCACATATAGCAAGAATACATACCTCCCAACTGTCACGATTTTGGAGGGACAGTCCCGATTTTCGGGTCCTGTCCCGCTGTCCCACCCGCGGCAGGCATTGTCCCGCTGCGGGGGGGTGACAGTTGGGAGACCCCCAATCTAGTAGAATAGACGCTGTGCGCATGCCGCGCGAGTGTCCCTATTTCACACAGACAGAAGTTGGGAGGTATGAGAATATAAAAAAGTTACTGCAGCACATGGTTATTTACCTACCAGTTTCCAGATGGGGTCCAAAAGCAGCTCCCTCTTCACCAGCCGGGAATAGACCTCCCGGGACATCTACCCCCGCCGCAGCCCCAGAGTGTCATCCTGCAGCCGGTGACCGTGCGGGCAGGTTTTCCATTACAGTGGGTTTGCTACCCGGCCGATGACTCCTCTGTCACCTGGCTGAGCAGCTCCCTGTCACTGTGTGCTGACTCGGCCGGACCGGAATCCCGCCTCCTTCCCTGCGCGCTCAGCCTCAGCCAATCCCTGAGCCGCAGGACAGGCAGGCATCTTGTAAAACCACTGGACAGCTGAGCCGTCGCTCAGCTGTCCTGTACTTGTACTAGGAGACCAGGGCACCAGCGGCAGATGTAGGTGCCAGGTGGAGGGGACGGGGCTCCCGCTGCCGGGCGAAGGGGGGATGGGGGGCAGATGCGGGCGGAGATGGAATTAAAGGTAATGCTGCTAGGTAGCTGCAGATGGCCAGACCCCCGTGCACACACCTATGAAAGGCCCCGCCCCCCTAAACAAGTGGGCGGGGTCAGAAGTCATCGGGGCCCACCGGGGGATTCCCCGGTTCCCCGCCAGGCCAGTCTGAGCCTGCCCGCTTTACGGGAGACCAAAACCCATTTTGAGAGTGCACGGGAGTCCCACTGTCCAGTCTAAAGGCCCCCATACATTAGGCCGACTTGTCCTAGGGACAAGTCGGACCCAATTTACCTGCGAGCCGCCCGGCAGCTCCCCGGGAGGCTCACATACAATTTGGCACTTGATGTGCCATTTTTTACATGGGATAAATCGCATGCGATTTATCCCATGTAAAAAAAAAACCGGGGAGCTGCAGGGCGGTGAGGAGTAGTGGGGGCGGGCAGCGGCAGTAGTGGGGGCGGGCAGCGGCGGCGGGCGGCCAGCGGTGGTGGGGGCGGGTGGCGGGTGCGGTGATCGCTGCTGACCTGGCCGGGCAGTGTACTTACACATAGCAGCAGCGGGGATGGGACGCGTAGTGGTGGCTATTAGATTTTTAAAATACTTGTCAAATGACCGGCCGCTCTCTGATTGGCCGGAGAGCTCTCAGCCAATCAGACAGCGGCCTGTCATTTGACAAGTATTTTAAAAATATAATAGCCGCCACTGCGCTGCCCGTCCCCGCTGCTGCTATGTGTAAGTACACTGCCCGGCCAGGTCACTCGCCGGTGCTCAGGGACCCGCTGCCCGCCCCACTGCTCCCCCGGTGTCTGCATGCATATGCCTGTCAGGTGGCAGGCATATGCATACAGGGAGGTCGGACGTGATCGTATGTACAGACCGTCCGACCTCCCTGATCCGGTCCGATGCGCACGGGACCGCGCATCGGATCGGATCAGATATCACACACCTACGATTTTGGGCCGATTTCACCCGATTATCGGCACAAAGTGTTGAAATCGTATGAAATCGTCCCAAAATCGCATAGTGTATGGGGGCCTTAAGGGGTAGCTGTATGAAGCAGTGATAAGGGAGGAGAAATGATAAAGTGCCTGGTACTTTATCACTGTCCAAACAGCTCTTGACTGTAAAGGCCCATACACACTGGGCGACTTTGAGCTGAAAGTTGCTTAAAACAGCACTTTTGAGCAGCTTTTAGCTCTAAGCCGCCCAGTGTGTATGCCCCGGCAATGAGCGGTGAGCGCTGCTGTGCACTCCCGCATCATCAACGGTAAAGGCGTTCATCTGCTGGTTATACCAGCAGATGAGCGGCTTTGAGGATGGCTTTGCATAGTGCTACGCTGTGCAAAGCCATCCTCTCCCCGCTAATGGCGCCGGGCAGAGGAAAGCCGCTCAGTGTGTATGCACTGAGCGGCTTTCCCCCCAGCAATGATAGCGATCATCGCTGTCCATACACGATGGGCATAGTCGCTCATTATGTATGGACCTTTAAGTTACAGGCTGCGTTTAAAAAGGGACAGTTAGGAGTTGATTGGCCGATGATAAAGTACCAGACACTCCTTTATCACTGCTTGAAACATCTACCCCATAAATGATGGGAGGTATGTTATTATAGCCATATAGTGCTGCGTGCATTGGAACAGATATCACACAGCAGTCTGTAATCAGTGTAGAGGTCACAATCTTGTATCGCAATAAGATCCCTGATCTGCATTTCATGAGATCATCTTCAAAGCTTGTTTGCACAATGTTATTTGTCCCAGCAAGGTGAGGCCAGGATCCGGAAATGATCTTATACAAACATCTTGTATGCTGACTGAGGCTGCCACATTACTAACATTCTGATCGGCAGATTTATCAGTCTGTACATATTGCACATGTGTGAGGGTGATTAGCGTCATTATATGCGAATGGGTCTCTGATGTTAGTGCTGGTCTCGTTCAGCCTGTCTCAGTCACAGAATAGTGGAAGCCTCAGAGTTACTTACATTTGCACAGATGGCATAGTGGGGCAGATGTATTAACCAGCGTTAAGTGCAAAAATGCACTTAACGCTGGTTAACTGGGGGGGATTACGTCTGTCCCTAATGTATTACTAGCGCACCTAACGTGCGCTAGTGACAGCCCGCCGAGTTACGCTCGGCGGGGCTGTCCCTGCAATCCCCCCCAGGGATTAACGGCCAGGGCGATGTATTAACAGCCTTCAAGGCGTTAATTCGCCCCGGCCGCTTCGCCAGCTCAGGGCTAGCGTTGTCCTATCCCCCACTGTGGGGACAACGCTAGCCCTGCTTCTGGCTAGGGCTGCGCTGGAGATCTCGCGTTTTTTGCGAGATCTCGCGCATGCCCAGTAAGCCGGGCAGGGGGGGCGACGGGGAGTGCGCATGTGCGGGGCGGCGAGGGAGCCGATAAGGAGAGCCGTTAACGCTGGGGATAACGGCTCTCCTTATCGTCATGGGGGATGTTAATACATCTCCCCATAACGAGTGCCCGCTTCTCCTCGTTATGCAGGAGAAGCGGGACTCGTTATTTCACAAACGTAAAACGCTTAATGATACATCTGCCCCAGTGTTTTTATGTTTTGGCATCTGCACGTGGGCAACGACCTGTGATAGTTTTGCATTTCTTCCGCAAATTTGAAAGAAGCGTTTTTTCTTTCTGTCTCCGAGGCGACAACCTACTCCCAGACAACTTCTCAGATTAACAATCTATGCTGAATGGGTACGCGCGGGGGTGCCTACCCACCTGGAATGGACGGGAGGTGAGCAACCGGGGGAGGGGCTGAAGATGGAAATTACGTCATTTAGCCCTGTCCCCTCCTCAAAGACCCACAAATGGCAGGATTTACAGTACTGGGGGCAGCCTGTGATTGGCTGAGCGCTCTCTCAGCCAATTGCTGACAGGCTGAGAGAGCGCTCAGCCAATCACAGGCTGCCCATTCATTGTATGGGCTTTTTTTTTTCAGTGCTGACAGCTCCCGGCTCCCCCCGCCCGGCTCTATGTCACTGCCGCCTGTGTCCCCCGCAGCGTCCGCACTACTAGCGGCGTGTGTCCCCCCCCCTTCCCGGACGGAGCATGACAGCTCCCTGCTCCGGCTCCCCCTGCTGCCCCCCTCCCACGCCGGCATCTCCCGCCCCCCTCCCTCGCCGGTGTCCTCAGAGTCCCCACGGCTGCACATAAGATTTATCTTATGTGCAGCCGGTCCGACGGCCCGACTCTGACCCGATGTGCACGGGACCGCGCATCGGGTCGGACCGGGTGTCAAAACCTGCGATTTGGTCCGATTTTACTGCCCGATCCATCTGGATCGGGTGAAATCGGGGCCAAATCGCATAGTGTATGGCGGCCTTTAAAATTTCTTCCTAGAAAAGGAACAATGTTGACACATGCAATTAAGATTAGGCTACAATTAGGGTTGTGCTTCATACACACTAAACAATTTTTGGTAAAAGATATGGCTCAAATGGCTCTTCTGTGTGATATTGGTTAAAAAAAAATTAAATATGTATTATGCTAAATATTGTTAACGAGGCACGCTCCCCTGCATAGTTAACGACCCCCCCCCGTAAACTGTGCATGCAGCTCAAATTTAGAGACTGCGTGCAAATGAGGGAACCTTGTGAAGTCACTGAACGATATCATTAACCGATATCGATCAATGGGTATGCACTATCTCGTTGACTATATTGGCAGTGCCTCTAGTGTGTACCGCATACCTCCCAACATGACCCTGTCCAGGAGGGACACATTGCTCTGCTCCTGCACTTCCCTGGTAATGTATGATTTCCATCACCTGTGTTGAAGCACGTTTCTTATCAATTGACCTGTTTAACACAGATGGAGGTAATCATACATTAAGAGGAAAGTCCAGGAGCAGAGCATTGTGTCCCTCCTGGAGAGAGGTATGGTACCGTGCATAAATCTACCATTACCTCGGCTTAGGTGGTCTGAAAATATTTCTCAGACTAGGCAGGATTATGCAATGTAGGGGGCAGCATGCCATACACTGAGGCAGAGGCGTAGCTACCGTAAGGCAGCCACCGTGGCTGCTTGGGGGAGCAAGCGCCAGCGGGGCGCCACCGGTGCCCGGGCACTCTGGTCAGACCCCCTTACCCCTCCGCATGCCGCCGCCACCGCATTCAGTCCAGCACCGCAGATAGCCTCCGGGCTCTGTCTCCTGCAGTAATGAAAAATGACACGACAAAATGGCTGCCCCCTAATAGCAGACAGTTTTTAAGGATGCTAGAGGAGGCCGCCTCTAACATCACTAAAAAAACTGTCTGCTGTACGGGGGCAGCCATTTTGTCGTGTCATTTTTCATTACTGCAGGAGACGGAGCCCGGAGGCTATCTGCGGTGCCGGACTGAATGCGGGGGCGGCGGCGGCATGCAGAGGGGTAAGGTAATTTTTTGGCGGGGGGACGCCACAATATTAGTTACGCCTCTGCACTGAGGGGCACAATGATGGTGCTAGCACATTACTGATTTACTGAAAACGTATTGTCCTGTATAAAGCAGCACTAATTACCTTTGTCACGTGTAGCACTGCCTCCAGCCACTAATTATCCACAGTGAAAGATGGATGCACATAATCAGCTTCACATGTATATGCTTTATGTTACATTACTTCTGTCATGGTTTAATCTTTATTAGTCATCCTATTGTAGTGTGAGTGACAGGCATTAATAATAATGTTACATTGTAGAATAACCCCTGACCTACAAGATGGACACTTTACAGAGCCTGCACGGATTATGCTGCTGCCGGGAGTATAATTACTGTAATAAATAACTGTATATATATGCAAGTTACCATTGGAAGATGTACAACCACTCAACTATGGGCCTAATTCATGTTTGTACTTAATCACTGATGTTCACGCAATGGAGTGATTATCACCAAACGGATTCACAAGCAGGGCCGGCAACAGAAATCTTAAGGCATGGTTCACTGATTTCTCTTGGGCCCACCAACCCCGCCCCCTTGAGAGCATATTTTTTATATTTTGCATATTGAATATGTTTTTTTATTATAACAAAAACACAAATAATTAATATTCACTATGCAATGTGATAAAAATCTGCTGCACTACTGCTGAGCTTAGTGTTCCAACATAGCTCCTGCACTTTGATATGACGTTTTCATTGCATAGTGAATATTTAATTACATGAGGGGGGAGTATTAAATCCCGCCGAAAATTGTTAAAAGTCGAATCTGCATTGTCAAAAAACTGACACTGGATTGTTGAATCTGAAGCCATTTTCAAATATCGGCGGCCAAAGGTTAAATGGTACTGATATGTTAGTTGGGCGGCCGTTATGTAGTTTGCGTAGTGGTGTATTGAGAATACCAATACACCACTATGCTGGCTACGTAAACTACGTAACTTACGCAAATGACGTAAGTTACGCAAATTACAAAACTGGAGCCTTGCTAAAACATAAATGATCATATGGCCACTATCCACGTCATAACCCCAGTGTCCACGTGGGCGTGGAGTTAATTTTAGAAAGTGTGGCGCACGCCACTGAGCCCGAAGCGTGGTGAGCGGACGCAGATAAGCATGCGTGCGCTCGCCACGCTTTGGGCTCGTTGCGCTCGCCACACTTTCTAAAATTAACTCCATGCCCACGTGGACACTGGGGTTATGATGTGGATAGTGGCCATATGATTGTGTAAGTGCGTGTTGTGTGTGTAGTGTGTGTGTGTAGTGTGCATGATACTTACCATCCACAATGTCCCCGGCGGCTCCGGCACTCGGCTCCCCGCAGTCCTGCCCACCATGACAGTCCGGCATGTACGCTATCAGCGTAGTGCCGCTGGGGGGAGCTGGGAAACCATGTGATGCTCCCCCAGCGGTGACTACGCTAAATAGCCGCCATTGCTCACCGTCGCCTAGAGGTTTCGCCCCCGCCCGGCACTGAATCCCGGCCACCCGTCCTTCAACAGGACTATGTAAATAAACCCCCCCCTGTCTGCCTGGCCGCCCCTGCCCGCAGCACAATCCCCGCCCGCCACCCGAGATTAGCCAGCTACGTTGTCAGAGTAGCGTAGCCGGGCGCCCGGCTACAATATAAGTACCGGTTAAATGTAAATTTGAGCTATTCCTGTCAGAAACAGACGATGTGTCACATGATATTGCCAAACTCTGTTGTACGAGGAGACAGTAGGGAATTCATGCAGGCAAGTGGCCTTTATAAACCATTGCTAGGTGCTGTACCATACCTCCCAACTTCCGTCCGGAGGAAATAGGGACACTAGCGCCCGAAAAGGGTGCGGGGCGTATGCAAATGAGGGCGCGGCTTATGCTAATTAGCCGCGACCTCATTTTCATACGAGAATAGACGCTGTGCACATGCGCACAGCGTCTATTCTACTAGATTGGGGGGTCTCCCAACTGCCACCCCCCGCAGCGGGACAATGCCTGCCGCGGGTGGGACGTCGGGACAGGACCCGAAAATCGGGACTGTCCCGACGGAATCGTGACAGTTGGGAGGTATGCTGTACTGCTGCAGCCATACCCCTTAACCACTCAGAACGTTGAGGTCCCTCAAAAGATTGGGGCCTGGTACAGGTGTCCCCTTTACCCTTGTTGTTGTTCTGTTCATGAGGGTGCCGCTGCGATCCCACTTGCAGTGAGAACTTTATTGCAGAGTGATTGTAGGAATTGTCCGGTTTCAGGTGTTAATGGGGAGTTTGAAGGGGGTGGTTACTTTTTGCTTTTACGATTTTTTACGCCAATATTTTTTTTTGGGCAATCCTATTAGGATTTCTGGGATTTTGCTGTGTGTATTAGCTTCAGATCCAACAGTATGTTGAGAGCTATCTGCTCAATTAAGCACCCCTGAAGGCTGATTGGGCTATCTTTTGGCTACTTCCATCAGAACGGAAGCTGTGTACACACGGTACGATATATTGCTCAGTGTCTCCTTTTCATCAGCGACCAGAGATGGTCGCTGATGAAACGGAACCTCTGCCGGGGTAGCCACAGAGGGAATCAGCTGGTCACAGGAGCAGCGATCATAAGGGGGCTAAAAACGAGAGCGCGCACCCGGCGATTTATCGCCGATGCACACTCAATCGCTGGCAATATGGTCGCTCAGCGACCATATTTCCAGCTATAAATGCCCGTGTGTACGCACCTTTAGACTACGAAAAGGAAGTACTTATTAGCATTGAGGCCCTTATTCTGGTTGGTGCGGTCGAGCCGCATATGCGGCTCCGACCGCACCAGACGAATCCCCGCCCACCATACGGTTCGCCACGGCCGTCCGTACACGGACGGCTGGCGAACCGCACGAAAATGGTGGAGGCGTACGCCTCCACCATGCTGGGAGCTGCCCCCTGCATTCGATGGTCGACGACCATCGAAGGCAGGACCGCACGCCGCGGCAGCTCCCGCAAGCTGAGACCACACGGACAATCGTCCGTGTGGTAGCTTGTATGGGGGCTGAAAGCTGACATCCGGCGACGTCAGCTTTCCGCCCCCATGAGTGGCGTCATGCCCTCATTACCATGCGTACGCCCCGCGTTTGCATGGGAACGCCCATGAAACGCGGGGCGTACACATAGGGAAATGAGGGGATGAAGCCCCTCACGCCCCTATACGCCCCCTTTGCGGCGTCTAAATTTTTAACACGGAGAATTCCCCTGCACATGCGCAGAGTGACCTCTGCGCATGTGCAGAGAGAAAACATCGGCGGTACGGCCGCACGCGGGCCGTACCGAGCCGATTAGAATAAGGGCCTGAGTGCAGGAGTCCACAAAACTATTTTTCATGAGTAAGTATTCCCACACGCTCTGTCATTGTCGCAGTTTAAATCTAATTTATTTTTTTTCTGTTTCGCATAGGTAAGATTGAACTTACACTCCAATGTAGAAAAAATTATTCATTATGTGGGAAAGTTATATCTCAACTCCATGGCCAGTGTTCAATACCGCTTTGTTCGGTGAACAGGGCTGTTTTTCGGTGAAACTGAATTTTTTCACCGAAAATGATATTCACTGTATCACTGTACGGCGAAAGTGAACAGTGAATGCCGGCCAATTCACCACTTCATAGTCACTGCAAATCGCTGGAGTATTTCAATGGGGTTTTGACTCTAATTCGCCGAAAGTCTATTCAATGCTAAAATGGAGAACTGCTTTCACCATGATTTTTGCAGTTTCATCATTTTGCATTCTACATCTTTTTTTAGGTAAACTTTTAAAATATTTTCTATTCATTTTTTTTTGCTGTCAAAAAATCAGTTTAATTATTATTTGAAGGATCTTGCTATTTTGATTTCTTTACAAAGTCCAACATAATTATATTTAGATTTTTTTTTTCATAACATGCGTTAGATATTCACTGCCCTTGTTCTCGTTCCTTAGGGCCCCCATACACTAGAGCGACTTGTCCTTAGGACAAGTCGCCCCCGACTTCCCCCTGAGCTTCCCCGGCTGCTCCCCGGGGGAGCTTGATTAGATTGGCACTTGATGTGCCATTTTTTACATGTGATAAATCGTCTCGATTTATCACATGTAAAAAACCCGGGGAGCAGGGGGGGGGGGGGCTACAGAGCAGGGCTGCTGGTGGGAGCAGGGGGGGCTGGGGACGTTGCGGGGGACACAGGCGGCATAGAGCCGGGCAGAGGGAGCCGGGAGCTGTCAGTGCTAGAAAAAAAAGCCTATACAATGAATGGGCAGCCTGTGATTGGCTGAGAGCTCTCTCAGCCATTTGCTGACTGGCTGAGAGAGCGCTCAGCCAATCACAGGCCGCCCATTCATTGTATGGGCTTTTTTTTTTTAATTCAGTGCTGACAGCTCCCGGCTCCCCCTTCCCGCCTCTATGCCGCCTGTGTCCCCCGCAGCGTCCCCAGCCCCCCCTGCTCCCTCCACCGCTGCGCCGCCCCACTAGGTCCCAAGTCGGGTGGTCGGACGTGCAGCAGGTCCGACCACCCGACGCAGATCCGATGCGCGCGGGACCGCGCATCGGATCTGAGGGGACATCAAAACTAGCCGATTTTGGTCCGATCAGTCGGATCTGGCCGAAATCTGACCAAAATCGGCTAGTGTATGGGGACCTTTACACTTGCACAGAGTGGGACCAGCACAGCACTCCCAGCACCTCCCTGCCTGCCCTGTCTCCTCTCCGGCCTCAGCTTCATTGAGGTGCTGTGTGCCTGTCTCCCCACCAGCCCTCCTTCTCCTCCACCGTCCCCCCTGCTGCTGTGCGGGGCGGCTGCCATCCCCCTGCCTTCTGCCGTCCTCCCTGCTGTGTGCGGGAAAGTACAATTTTGCCATCAGGGGCAGCGAGCCCCTGACCAGTTGAATCATGGCGAGCGCACGGTGAATCCAAAATGCTGTGCGCTCGCCGTAGCATTAAATAGTGACCTATCAATGGAGATGAAACAACAGAATTATTATTGCTTAAATGGCATGTCACAGTATTGGCAACTATTGATAACTAACGACCTGCCTATAGAGGTGGCAGTAGCAAGCGGATAGATCTATCTATGATGACTGGACGATTTAGGTTTGGGAAGGGGGGTTTGCTCAATTTTATTTTACAGAGGAGGGGGGAGTGAGAGTTCCAGCATTTTTTTCCATATGATTATCTAATTTCTCATAGTAATTAGTGATATACAAAATTATTGTACATTGAAAATATGTATGCATTGTACATCTATATATATATATATATATATATATATATATATATATATACATGGCTTGTATTTCATTATATTATTAACAGTTTATTATAAACAGTTTCTTATATAGCGCATACATATTACACAGCGCCTTACAGAGCATAGTTGAACATTCACATCATATAATGGGGGAGATTCTCTAAAACTCTCCGCCCCCCTTCGCCGCCCATAGCAATCATAATTATCGCATATGTTCTAAATACATGGGTCCTCAAACTGCGGCCCTCCAGTTGTTGTGAAACTACAAATCCTAGCATGCCTTGCCACAGTTTTAACACTCCCTTATAGCAAAACTGTGGCAAGGCATGCTGGGATTTGTAGTTTCACAACATCTGGAGGGCCGCAGTTTGAGGACCCATGTATCTAACATATGCGATAATTATAGCAAAGGACAGCTCTTGCGTTAAGAGCTGTCCTTTGCATTGAGAGTCGCCAGGTCCCAGCAGGTCCCGGCGGCTCCCCCCTCCTACACCCGGCGCTGCTGCTGCACCGGGCTCTCCTCCTCCCTGCACCCGGAAGAGGATCAGTGCAGGGAGGAGGTCACAGGTCCGGGCAGCACAGCTCTGTGCTGGCCGGACACAGGTGAGGGGGGAGGTGGCGATGCGGGTCGGCGCAGGGCGGCGGAGGGTTGCGGTAGAAGCCCATTGGCTTCTATGGGGCATCGCCAGATTTTTCTGGCGATGCCCCCCGCCGCTATAACCCCCGCCGCTATAACGCCGCCACTATAACCCGGCGGGGATGCTTACAGCATCCCAAAATGCGGTAAAAACCCCGATAACGGTGTTTTTATCGCATTTCTAGCTTAGAGAATCTCCCCCAATATATGGTTCTATGTATTATCTGTCAACTGTAAGTAAAGTGAACCCTGAAAGTGAAGTGATATGGCCTACCTAAATGTATGTGCAATGCTTCACCAGAATCAGCTTTATTGGCCAGGTATACTCGCGTATACCAGGAATTCGTTTTCGGTTTGCGGTGCAGCAGCCAGGTGGGTAAGAAGTAAACAGCATACAGTATAAACAATATAACCAGGTGGGGGAACATGTACAGTCATACAGAAAGTTATTCCGAGGTGACACCGTGTTAGATTATGAGCAAAGGGTTATGGCGCGATTAGACAGTGAGGTGTTCATGAGTTCACGTGTCAAAAAGTGAACCGCTTGAGGGAAGAATCTTTTTAGACTTCTGAAAAAAAAAAAGTGAGATTTGGAGACTTATGAAATGGTTTGTCCTGGCTTTGCACACTAAAGGGCTGATCCAGGGTCATGCACAGGTCATCCGCATTGCATGCTCAGAGATAGTTGCCTATATTCAGAGTTGGCTGCATTGTTGTGGGAAATGGGGTCAAATTGAACCACATCCAAGTGTTAAGGCCCCCATACATTAGGCCGACTTGTCCTTAAGGCCCCCATACACTAGCCGATTTTGGTCAGATTTCAGCCAGATCAGTCGGATCTGGCCGAAATCGGACCAAAATCGGCTAGTTTTGATGTCCCCTCAGATCCGATGCGCGGTCCCGTGCGCATCGGATCTGCGTCGGGTGGTCGGACCTGCTGCACGTCCGACCACCCGACTTGGGACCTAGTGGGGCGGTGGAGGGAGCAGGGGGGGCTGGGGACGCTGCGGGGGACACGTCTGTGTCCCCCGCTGCTGGGGACAGCGTCTGTGCGGCGAGAAGGTAGAGGGAGCAGGGGGGGCTGGAGACGCTGCGGGGGACACAGGCTGCATAGAGCCGGGCAGGGGGAGCCGGCCGGGAGCTGTCAGTAATGAATAAAAAAAAAAGCCCATACAATGAATGGGCGGCCTGTGATTGGCTGAGCGCTCTCTCAGCCAGTCAGCAATTGGCTGAGAGAGCGCTCAGCAGCCAATCACAGGCTGCCCATTCATTGTATGGGCTTTTTTTTTTATTCATTACTGACAGCTCCCGGCCGGCTCCCCCTGCCCGGCTCTATGCAGCCTGTGTCCCCCGCAGCGTCTCCAGCCCCCCCTGCTCCCTCTACCTTCTCGCCGCACAGACGCTGTCCCCAGCAGCGTCCCCAGCCCCCCTGCTCCCACCAGCTCTCACCTCTTAGCCCCCCCCCCCCTGCTCCCCGGGTTTTTTACATGTGATAAATCGAGACGATTTATCACATGTAAAAAATGGCACATCAAGTGCCAATCTAATCAAGCTCCCCCGGGGAGCAGCCGGGGAAGCTCAGGGGGAAGTCGGGGGCGACTTGTCCTAAGGACAAGTCGCCCTAGTGTATGGGGGCCTTTAGGACAAGTCGGACCCAATTCTCTTGTGAGCCGCCCGGGAGCTCCCCGGGAGGCTCACATACAATTTGGCACTTGATGAGCCAAATTTGACATGTGATAAATTGCTTGCGATTTATCACATGTCGGGGAGTAGGGGGTTGGCAGTGAGGTGCAGGGGGGCGGCGGTCATCATCATCAGAGTGGAGCAGTGTGACGGGCAGCGGGTCCCTGAGTGTTTGTCAAATGACTGGCCGTTCTCTGATTGGCTGAGAGCTCTCAGCCAATCAGAGAACGGCCAGGTATTTTAAAAATCTAATACCCGCCACTGCGCGTCCTGTCCCGCAGCGCTGCTGAATGAGAGACTGTGATCATCACACCGCCGGCCAGGTCAGCACTCGCCGGCGCCGCCAGCCAAGCACTCAGGGACCCGCTGCCCGTTCCACTGCTTCACCGGTCAGTCTGCATGCATATGCCTGTCAGGTGGGCAGGCATATGCATACAGCAAGTCGGACGTGATCGTACATGCTGACCGTCCAACCTCCCTCATCCGGTCCGATGCGCACGGGACTGGATCAGATATCACACACCTGCGATTTTGGGCTGATTTCACCCGGTTATCGTCCCAAAGTGCCGAAATCGTCCCAAAATCGCATAGTGTATGGGGGCCTTTAAAGTAGCCAGCCTCACTATCACTGCACAAATGTATCCAGCCCTATCCATCTGAAATCAGGCGGATCTCTATGTGGTGAACAAAGAGAGGGTACAGAATGCGCTTATGATATACTAATATGCATATCATGTGAAAGATATTTATTTATAACAGGTTTTACCTTTATACTATTTTGTATACAAAAGATAAAAACAAATACAATTCAGTTCGTATCCTGTATGTGGTTCATTCACAGCATGTGATCAAAACATATGAATCTGGCCCTCTATGTGGGGTCACCTCTGAACATCCTGCAATTCCCTCAACACACCCACAGAACACTTTTACTATATGCAAACGCTCCATTGTGGGCAACTCTGAATCTAGCAAAAACAATACTAAATAGAAGTAAAGGCATGTGAGATAGATGCAGGTCTATGTTTAACACCTACACACGGTTGTCAGCTACAAAGTGCTACAAACTGCCAGGAGGGGAAGAGCGGGTGGGGTAGTAACTCTGGAACACCATACCTCCCAACATGACCCTCGCCAGGGGGGAAATAATGCTGTTTTTGGACTTCCATCCTAATTTATGATTCCCATCACCTGTGGTGAAACACCTTTCTTCCCCATTAACCTGTTTAAAACAGGTGATAACAATCGCACATTAAGAGGGAAGTCCAAAAACAGAGCATTTGTCTCTCCTTTGGTTGGTCGTGCTGGGAGGTATGGGAACACCAACCCCCCTACTGTGAGGTTACTAAATAACTTATTAGTGGAATGAGTGGTTCTGTTACAAGCAAAACACAGACACTATTGTTTTTAATAGTCATAAATCATCGAAGTACATGACAATCTGTTCAGTGTCCTGCAATATATCGAAGCACTATACAAGGGACTATCTTTACAAGATCAGGGCTCACACTGTGTTTCTATGCAATGATTCAGCCAACAGGAGAAGGATCAGTATAAACTAGCTGGACTGGTTTTGGTATGACAGAAACTCCCAAGCACAGGTGACAGTATATAATTTACCTTTAACCCTCAATGGGTGTCACAAATCCTGCTCGGATGGATTATTAATGGTAATTAGGTCATTATGTTATGGTCAGGCAAGGATATCCCTCAGGGATGAGCTGCAGAGCAAGAGGCAATAAATATCTATAAAGTAATTGCTCCAGTAAGTGTTATGCATGCACAGAGAGGACAGCAGGTATTATAGGAGTACCTCCTCCTCCCAATACTGGAGAAGTGCTAATCAATGTACTGGTCACTAGGCCCATCTAGGCTTACCACGGACAGCGTCAGGGTGGGTAGAATTCTCTTTCCAGTTTCTCCACCTCCTCCCACCCCACAGGCCTTCTTCACCTAACTCCATGGCCCTACTGTGCACGGCACAAGCTCCAGCACCTATGGTGTATGCTGCGGCGGCGGCGGCAACAGATGTCGTGGGGCCCCATACACTGATATCTCTGGGGGCCACTCACCAAACATATATGTACCTATAAATACACCTGTGCGCAGACATATATACACAGAGGGCAAAGTGGAATTTTGAAGTGGGGGTATGGATAAGTGAAGGCTGTAGTTATGTGTGCACCGAAGGCGGCAAACCACAGTCCCACACTACAACTGTGACTTTTGTTCAGGCTGATCAGTGTTCATGCAGTGACTGGCCCTCTCTGGGACCTCCTCCTGCCTTTATTTCATCATGACCACAATGTGCGACCTGGCTCCTGCACTGTCCACACTACATGCAACTCTGCGGGATGCAAATTGATCCATCTCCTACGGAACAAAGGATCATTATAACAGCAGTGTTAGCGACCCCTCCTGGCCACATTTAAAAATGCATTATACACCAGATTGTATACTACATTATAATGCATGCACATCCCATACGTATTTATTTTATTTTATTAACAGTTTTTTATATAGCACACACAGATTTTGCAGCGCTTTACAGAGTATAGTTGAACTTTCACATCAGTCCCTGCCCCAGTGGAGCTTACAATCTACAATCTATATTCCCTACCACATGTACACGCACGCACAGACATTCTAGGGTTAATTTTGTTGGGAGCCAATTAGCCTACCAGTATATTTTTCGATTGTTGATGGAAACCGGAGTACCCGGAGGAAACCCACGCACGTAGGGGAGAATATACAAACTCCGCACAGTTAGAGCCATGGTGGGGATAGAGCCCGTGACCTCAGCGCTGTGAGGCAGTAATGCTAACCATTACACCATCCGTACTGCCCCGTATATATAACACATGGTGGGAACAGAACCCATGACCTCGGCACTGTGAGGCAGTAATGCTAACCATTACACCATACCTACATATAGTAGCACTCACTATTTTTGGACAAATTCCCTGATCATTCGGTATGAAATGGCTATGTTGTAGTTGGGAAACATAGGTCCTGTTAATAAATTCAAAAGGCTTATCTTGCAGGGAGACAGATTATAAATATTTCAGTGTATAAGAGCAATTTTTCCACAAAACCGACAAAGTAGAAAGAGTGGGAATGTGAGCAGACCTTTTCAATTTCATGGATTGTCTAAGTGTTTCTGTGTTTGTCACAATGGGGTTTATTCTAGTTCACTCTTTCTGACAAAATCCTTCTTAGATGGACAAAACCATGTGCACTGCAGGGGGGGCAGATGTAACTTGTGCAGAGAGAATTAGATTTGGGTGGGGTTTTTCTTCAAAGTGAGATCTATATTGCAGTGTAAAAATAAGTCAGTATTTTCCCTGCACAGAAACAAAATAACTCACCCAAATCTAATTCTCTCTGCACATGTTACATCTGCCCCCCTGCAGTGCACATGGTTTTGTCCATCTAAGAAGGATTTTGTCAGAAAGAATGAACTAGAATAAACCCCATAATAAGAGATGCATAGAAACAAGGGTGTAACTACCATAGTTGCAGGGAGTGCAGCTGCTATGGGGCCCAGAGCTGAAAGGGGACCACCTTCCCAGTCACAGTTACATGTGGAATATAGGGGCCCTTACAAAGTTTTGCTATGGGGCCTACAAATATCTAGTTACTTCTTAGAGATATCTAATTCTATAACCCAACACCTTATGAGGAGGTAGTAGAGATATAATAGGGTCCAGTCTGTCTGATGCCTCAAAGGCCACTGGTTGAGATTGGGTGAAGTGGCATTACACACAGTTTTTAACTGTACTGAGCAGTGAGGTTGTTCCACATTTTGAAAAGCTAGCCACAGCTCTTGAAGAACACAGTAGAATGCTGTTTAGACATTGTCCACTAGTCTACCTTAATAACATTATTACTCATTGTCCCATAACTGCAGCTATTTAAAATAACTATGCAATCTAGTATAGGCAAAGTGCCTGGGCCACTGACATCGGGGATCTTTGAAGTGTGGCTTTTAAGATGTGTTGACTTGTTTTCAATTTACTTCCCGAAAATGAATGGGGATAGTTCATCTACTCCCTGAATATGAATCAAGGCTATATATGACTAAAGCCCCCTACACACTAGAGGGTATAGTAAAAGATATCGGTCAGAAAGGGGCTACTGAGCGATATCTTTTATTATATCTTCTAGTGTATACAGATGGAGCCACACTCCTTATTGCCATCGCTGGTGCGCCTTGGCGATTGGCACGACGACAATAACGAGTGTGGCTCCATTCTGGCAATGAACGCGCGTCCACATATGCTGGCATGCCAGCCGCCAGATATGAGCATCTGGCACCCCGGCGGCAATAACAAATGTGGCTCCACCTGTACACTCAATATCGTAAGTAAGATCTATTATTAAGTAGAATCTGTTATTACAGGAAGACATTACGGCATCCAGGATCAACAAATGTGATTGGTTGGTAATGGGATTATCCCTTGTAATTAGACTGAAAAACTACTTTTGGGAGGACCAAAGAAAATACAATACTATCTAATGCAAGTGATTGCTTCTCAATTTAACATGCTCAACTTCCAACAGGTGTGATTCAAGGGCATTATGTGTGTAAGAGGCAATAGTGAGGGCATTATGGCCCTTATTCAGATCTGATCACAGTACAAATTTGTTTGGAAAATGGGAAAAAACAAGTGCACTGCAGGTGGGGCAGATGTAACATGTGCAGAGAGAGTTAAATTTGGGTGGGGTGTGTTGAAACTGAAATCTAAATTGCAGTGTAAAAATAAAGCAGAAACAAAATAACTCACTGCACAGAAACAAAATAACTCACCCAAATCTAATTCTCTCTGCACATTTTACATCTGCCCCCCTGCAGTGCTCATGGTTTTGTCCATCTAAGGAGGATTTTGTCAGAAAGAGTGAACTAGAATAAGGCCCAAAGTGTGGCATAATGTGTAAGGGGCATTACTATAAGAAGGAAAAAGTACTAAGGGGAGGCAAAACAAACTCTTCCTCAGGGCACCATGTCACCTAGCTGCACCTCTGAGTATATTACATTAATAAGGAAAATAAATAATAGAGAGACTATATTTATATATTTTCTTATTTATTTACAGTTTCTTATATAGCTCAGCATGTTCCGTTGCGCTTTACAATTGGAATCAACAGTGATAAGACAAACTGGGTGATTACAGACAGACATAGAGGTTGGAGGGCTATATAGTTTCTTTTTAATAATTGTGCAAGACCAGTTTATGTTGGAGCACCAGGGCCGGTGCAAGGCACCGGAGCGCCCCAGACGAGGGGGGGTGGGGCGCCCCGGTGCCTACGGGGGGGGGGGGGGTACCTGCGGCGCTGTGTGATCTGGCGGCGGGGTCCCTGCAGTGATGCGCACTATCCGGCAGCCAGGCGGCAGCGCGGTAAGCGCTGATGGGTTTGAAAACTCGCTGCACGCTGATTGGCTGAATCTCAGCCAATCAGCATGCGGAATGTTTTCAAACCCAGCAGCGCTTCCCGCGGCGCCGCCTGGCTGCCGGATAGTGCGCATCACTGCAGGGACCCCGCCGCCAGATCACACAGCGCCGTAGGTACCCGGCACGGACACCCCGCAGCCTCCATGCGAGAGGCGAGGGGCGAAGTGCCGCCCTCCAGTGGCTGGCGCCCTAGGCAAATGCCTAGATTTGCCTAGTGGTGGCGCCGGCCCTGTGGAGCACTGATATCTGGAGTGTCACCCTCGCCAGCTTGATAAATGCAGTTTTGCAAAGATAAATGATCCCTATGACAACACAATGGACCTTATTCTGGTCCACACACAATGCTGCGAATTTTGCAGCGTTGCGTGTGGACAAAACGCCACCCGCAGGGATGGCCGCCGCCACCTAGCACTGTGGTGAATGGATGATTTCCATAATCATCCATTCGCAGCCTTGGGTGCGGGGGAGAAACCATTCAATGGTTGGCGACCATTGAATGTTTTCTCCAGCGCTCGCACATCTGAGACACCTCTATGGTCTCTGATCTGCAAGTGCCCTGTGCGGGCAGCTGACCGCCCCCCGTACCAACATCACCGGACGATGTTCATGGAAACGCCCAGCATTTTCATGGGAATGCCCATGAAACGCAGGGTGTCCCCATGGGCTGTGCATCCCTGTCACCGCCCGATGCCCACACTGCTAGGTGCGGGTGGGACGGCAAGCATGAGCAAAAAAATCGGTTCCCCGGGGGACTGATTAATTTAGAATAACACCCTAAAACACACGAAACAGAGAAAGAGGGGTGAAGATGAGATGGTTTCAGGAATAAAGAGAGGGAGTGAGAGGGGAAAGAAAGAGATGGTGTCAGGGCTAAAAAAAAAAAAGGGGGATTAGAGAGAAGGGTGTGAGAAATACGGTGACAGAGGGAAGGGAGAATACAGGGTGACAGAGAAATCTTAAGGGAGATCTTTCAACTCCAACAGTCAGATCCTCCAGCAGAAAGCTTTAATCAGCATGGAGTTGGCTGTGGGGAATTGCCAACGCCAATCTTCAGCAGCCAGATTGCGCCCATGCCAGAGTCATGCGCAAGGAGAAGGGAGACAGAAATGGGCAATGTAGTCCTGCAGCTCTCATATCAGTGACACTGCCATAGCCAGGACTTGGGGCAGCAGTCAGCGACAACACTTACTGACGTTGTCAGTGTCCTTTAGCAGTCCTATATGTGCTCTTGCCGGGTCACGATTGTTCAGGCACATGGGTATGTGCACAAGTGCAGGGACTTGGAAGGGGGGGGAATCATCTGGGAACAGCAGGGAATCGGAGACACTGAACAGTACAGCTGGATTGGCGAGAAACAAAGGAGGAGGTGCCTGCTTTAGGGCTAGCTGAAGCCTGGTGGCAGCTGACTCCATTGTGTCCACCAGTTCCACCACCTCTAATGGTGAGGTGGAACATTTTGACCTCCATATTAGCCATTTACAGTAAAACTCATAGAAAAGCATTTTATTTTGCAGGGGGATGCCAAAAACCCTACCACTGTCCCTGTCTCTACCTAATGGGGGGAGGGGAGGGGGGTATTTAGGTGGCATAGAGAAATTAGTTCCCCCCAACTCTGCATGACCACTTTAAGCCCTGCTGATACCTCCACTTTCTATATTTTACTGTGAGAAGAAAGGAGATAAGAATGTAACGTAAGGCCCAGAGAGACCAGAAGGGCTGTCTACTCATGGGGCTTACAAATGGCTACTAACAAGATGATCTAACGCAATTCTCAATATTGCAACTATAACCTTAATGTCACAGTAATCGCTAGTATTATTTCGAGGTTTAGGGGTTCAATAATATAAACTTGGCAAATGTATTGATTACATCATTTTAAGTGGTTGATTTTGTCAGTGTATGCCTGAGGGAAATAACATTGTGTAATAATGGTATACATGATATAGCACACATTAACCCCTTCCCGACATATGACGTACATGTACGTCATATGACGGTTGCGGGGGAATCAAGCCAGCTCACGGAGTGAGCTGGCTTGAAAGAGAGCAGGTAATGGCTGTATATTACAGCCAGGTACCTGCTCTCACGGCCACGAGCGGCGAGTTCGCCGATCGTGGCCGTTTAACCCTTTAAGCACCGCGGGCAAAGCGCCCGCAGTGCTTAAATAGCTGATCGGAGGGGGGGCGCCCCCCTCCGGCGCCGATCGGGGCCCCCCGCGGCGAGATCGGAGGGTGCCGATCGGTTGCCATGGCAGCCAGGGGTCTAATGTAGACCCCTGTGCTGGCCATGTCAGCATTCCTATTACATCCTGCCTGAGGCAGGATGTAATAGGAAGTGCTGAAAATCACTATGTTCAGCCATAGAGCTCTATGGCTGAACCTAGTACAGGCGATCGCGCCCCCTAGTGGTCAAGTACACTAGGGGGCCTTGTAGTAAAAGTTAAAAAAAAAAAAAAAAATATTAAAAGTTCAAATCACCCCCCTTTCCCCATTTCACAAATAAAAATAAATAAAAAATAAAAAAAATAAACATATTTGGTATCGCCGCGTTCCTAAAAGTCCGATCTATTAAAATATAACATTAGTTATCCCGCACGGTTAAAGGCGTAAACGGGAAAAAATTCCCAACGCCAAAACTACGTTTTTTGGTCGCATCGCCTACCCAAAAAAATTTAAATAAAAGAGATCAGAAAGTCGCACATATCCCATAATGGTATTAATTAAAAAGTACACTTCAGCCCGCAAAAAATGAGCCCTCACCCAGGTCCTTAGGTGGAAAAATAAAAAAGTTATAAGCCGCAGAACATGGCGACGCGACGCAAATTAGAAAAACCGTAAAATTTTCTATTTTTTTTTTTAGTGGTAAAACGTAACGAAAACTATATAAGTTTGGTATCACCGGAATCGTAACGACCCATAGAATAAAGATAACCCATCATTTTAAACGAACTATGAACTCCAAAAAAAACGTAACCAGCGCAAAATTGTGGAATTGCGTTTTTTTTCCTTTTTACCCCACATTGAATTATTTCCTGATTCCCCAGAATATTATAAGGTATAGTAAATGGTACCATTAAAAAGTACAACTTGTCCCGCAAAAAAAAAGCCCTCATGTGTCTATATAGCCGGAAAATTAAAAAAGTTACGCTTATTTGAACGCGAGGAGGAAAAAAAAAAAAAGTTAAGAAAAAACGCCCCGTCGGGAAGGGGTTAATGGTAATATCAAAGTCTAGGAATGGCTTCCTCTACATGTTTAACAAGTAATCCCCTGCGTCCCTCCATTGTAGGGGACTCCCTAAATATTCTGATTTGGTGGATGTTTAGAAAATAAAGAAGGCTTCTCTGGGTTGTGTGTAGGTTGCAGCAGAGAAAGGTGTTTGGCTCATTAGGTTGAACCTATTACGTGTGCCAGGCAGAGGAAGCTAGGGTAGGAGTTACTGACAATAGGTCAAGTACTGTACACTGTATCGTGTTATTATACAGTAGGTGCATAGGGGGTTATTCATACCTGCCGCCGACACACAAAGGTAAGTATTAGAGAATTTAAATGTGTGCAATTTCTCAAATAGCCATCATGATGTGGTGTATATCCACATTTGTAAAAATTTGTTTTGAATATTTTATTTATAGCATTATGATGTAGGGCATCTTTCCAATTGACTACATGTTGTGCGGCATATGTCTAATGGGCATATCGTTGTAGGCCATGTATATAGTGTGCTTCAACGAATGGGCCATATGTATATTGTACATAAGTTCGATGGTGAAGTCATGCAGACAATTTCTGTTTAATCGAGCAAAGACTGTAACATGGACTTTGGTCATTACTTTTATGTCAATTTTAATATTTATCACATTTGTCTGCTAGGGATGCTCCTTCCATTGTTGCTTACTACTGACACCTTAAGCAAATTCCCTCCCTTGATTTTGACTTATAAACTTCCCCAATGTCCCCTATGGGAGCCATGTCCCTTTTGTATGGAAATGTAAAGTAATGGTAGAGCAACATTTTTTAACTTCCTTTACTAGAAGTCCAGCGATATCACTGGCCGCAGTCTATTAACTTTGTACCAGATGTAAGTCTGTAGCCGAGTATTCACGGGGGCAGTAATGCCTAAGATCGGGGAAAGTATGGTTTCTGTGCAACCAGACTGTCTAGAGTGTGCATTGGCGATATATCGTTGGTTGTGCACTCCGGTTTTTCACCCCATGTTGATTACCGATCATATGGAAATGCTTGTGTATTCTGTTCCAGAGGTCCAAGAGTCAACTAATGTGAATCTTTTTGAATATTTTCCTGGATGCCTTTGCCCTTCTCCCCTTTTAATCCGCCTAAAGGCTGATCTCCGTGTTTTTAATAAACATTTGGAAGACGGAAGTGTATAACGAGGGCAACTTTTTGAATTTGAAACTGTCTTAAAAGTCAGGAGTTTGATTTTAAAGTTGATTTGTTTCAATGTTTTCTTGCAGGAATGGAAACTCCTTTGGGTCATAAATTCTGGACACGATTCATAGAAATGTATGAGGCAAACGACTGTCTCTGGAGGACAAGCAACAAAGACTACCATAATAAGAAAAAAAGGAATCGGGCATATCAGAAACTAATAGATTACTGCAAGGCATGAAACAGTGAGGCAGACTTGAAATTTGTACGGAAGAAGATTGCAAACATGCGGACAGTAGTAGTGAAGGAGTATCATCAGGTACAAGAATCGCAACGTTTGGAAGCCGGTACAGATGAGATCTACAAGCCAAAATTATGGTATTACGACATAATGAAATTTATGGTACTTATGTAGTATCTGGGCGTCCGATTTTTTTATTGTATGCCTTAAGTTAAGGCATACAATCAGATGTGATGCGATGCGATATCGCATCGCATGCGACCATCGGATGCGATGCGATGACCCGATTTTTCCATAGGAATCAATGTTAAAATGGACTGAGTCCATTTTAACATGGAATTCAATGGGAAAAAGGGGTCCTTTTCATACCCCTACTATCCAAGTGGGCATGGAGTTGGATATAAACCTGTGGCGAGCGTAGCGAGCCACCGAGCCCGAAGCGTGGCGAGCGAAGCGAGCCCCGCGAGGGGACGGTATTATGTGTCCCCTCGCGAGGCTCGATACGCTCGCCACGCTTCGGGCTCGGTGGCTCGCTACGCTCGCCACAGGTTTATATCCAACTCCATGCCCACTTGGATAGTAGGGGTATGAAAAGGACCCCTTTTTCCCATTGAATTCCATGTTAAAATGGACTCAGTCCATTTTAACATTGATTCCTATGGAAAAATCGGGTCATCGCATCGCATCGCATCCGATGGTCGCATGCGATGCGATGCGCCCGATCCGACCCGATTTCTAAATCGGACGCCCAGATACTACATAAGTACCAAATTTATTATTGAGCAACCACCAAGGAGAAGTGCAGAGGAAACGCCGATGGATGATGACTCTCCTGAAGTCCCTCCACTTGAAGATCAGGAGAGTGAGGACATCATTAGTTATTTCATTTTTCCTTTTTCGTGAAATTTAAAAGATTAAGTTTTAATTTACTTTTTATTTCTTTTTTTCCTTAGGACGTTATCATCGAACAGGATGTAATGGCTCAGATTGAGACGGAGACAGAGGACCCTGTGGTGGAATCACCTTCAGTGGCTCCACCAAGAAGAACACGGAGGAAGCAAACCTCCCAGGGGACCTGCTGTGCTGCATCCTTTGCTGCACCTTTTTTTTAAGCATGCGGAGGATCTCTTACAAAGGTTCCCGGATGATTTTCAAAATTTTGGCAACCATGTAGCCAGCAAGTGTAGGAAGATGGACCAAGAGCAGTGTCGCATCTTCAAGCGCATTGTTCATTGCGGATTTGCACGCGCATCAGATAAAACCTTAACTGATGAGTGTGACATTCCGCCATTAGCAATGCGCCAGCGTCAAATGCCCACACAGCCCACCTACCCATTTCCCCGTCCCATGCACAGTGCGCCGGGTATTCTTCCGCATCCCTGTCTTCATATTACGCGCCCGGGCCTTCCACACAATCACCCGCCACCTCTCAACCCAACACATTGTCTGGTGGTATTTACTTAGGTATGATGTGTTTACAATCCCCCACACCAGATGATGATGTGTAATTCAAGTGAATTTGATCAATCGATTTGGCATTCACATTATTATTCGTTAATTGTTTATGCTTAAAAAAAGGTTTCTGCACTCCTCATTGGTGTCTGCTCAATAATAAATTTCATATGTTGTAATACCGTTATTTATGGCTTCGTAGATCTCATCGGTACTGACCTTCTGAACGTTGTGGTTTTTGTATTTGATGATTTCTTTTACTAGCTACTGTTTTGCATGTTTGCTCTTTCTTCTGTACACATGGATAGTTTGCCCCATTGTTTAATGCCTTCCGTGTGACTATTTGGTCTTGTGTGCCTGATTCCTTTTTTCCTTGTGATGTTGCACAATCCTCAGAGGCAGTCGTTTGCCTTCGTTAATATAATGAATCGTGTCCAGAATTTTTTAGAATTTTATGCATAGTAAAATGTTATATTTCAACTGACTGTGTGGAGTGTTATTTTTTAATGAATATATTTAGAAGATATTTATAAACGTTTGACCTATTATTTTTTGGAGTGCACTTTTGATAGAAAACAATTCAACAGACACATTATTATCGGTGGGCACACAATTGGAAAATGGTTTGTAAAATACACTGAACTTTTGAGTCGTGTCTTTATTTTACACATTGACAGGGGTTAATAGTCTAATATTGTAAAATGTGCCTTCCTTTACAGATCTGATCTCAGTGTATCACTCAGACCATATGACTTGTGTCAACACAAACAGGCAGTGGTCTTGACCAGCATGTGTACATAATGGGTTTTAGGGTACAGCTGCGGGACTGTTATTCAAAAATCCAGGTCGCTATGTATGTGGTGTGCCAAATTGCCCATAGGGCCAGTGGTAGCGTATATGTATGTAGAACCCAAGGCACTAACCTGCCCTTCATTGCCTGTGAGAGATATTGATCATTAAAAATTAGAGGTGTGTCAAAAAATAACATTTATATTCCCAGAAAATAACGGCACATCCAAAGTCAAATGCAGATTACCTGTCAACCGTGATGTGTGCTCAAAGGATAAATTGATAAATAGACAACAGATATTTAACAGTAAACTACAAAGCGGTTGATTTTAATCAAATAGAAAGGAGGAAAACTTATCAAATTATTACAACAGTTAATGCTGTGAATGGTGAAACAATGGTAAATAAATGTTTTTTAGTATTTAAAACAATTTATAATACAAGCTTCATAAATGTAACAAATGCAAGAAGATTCATGTTGGCTAAAATAAGCATTTTATGATATGCACTGGTCCTGCCATGGAACAGATCCAATCCCATTGAAGAAGCTCTTATACTGCTCTCGAACATGTTGTGCTGATGTGGAGGAACCATGCGCTGCGGAGTTGACTGTGAAGTTGTCTAGGGGGCAATTTTCGATGGATTCAGTAGTCGGATCAGAGACATAGGGTGTTGATCTAATTGTAGATCTTGTTGTTTGCCTTAAGAAGTTGTGAAGGGCACAGGCTGCAAGAACAACTTTATCTATTTTGTGTGGTGACAAATCTATGGTGGTGTAGAACACCCTAAATTTACTGCACAGAATACCAAAGGCATTTTCAATTACCCTGCGTGCCCGCGACAGTCTGTAAATGAATATTCTTCTCTCTTGGTCGAGACTTCTTTGAGGAAAAGGTTTGAGGAGGTGCTCCTCAAGGGCAAAGGCTTCGTCGGCTACAAAAACAAAATTAAGTCCAAATTTACATTCATTATCCCTGGGCAAATGGAGTGCATTGTCCCTGAGTCTTTCATAAAATTTGGTTGACTTAAAGGTTCCACCATCAGATGAGCGCCCATTAGTACCAACCGATATATAAATGAATTCATAATTAGAAGTGGCAATGGCCATCATCACTGTGCTAAAATAGCCTTTATAATTATAAAACTAAAATGAACATGTGTTTTTTTTCCTGGGTTAATGCTCAACTGCCAAGTAACTAATGGCTTTTATAAGGTGAGACAATCCCAAACACAGCACCTGAATTAGTATTGAAGGGGCAGCTGTCACAGGTTTCAGGTAAATGAGCTTATCTAGGGTGCATGAGAAAGCTATGATCACAGTAACAGAGGTTAATTAAAAATCAACCCAAATATATAGATACAGAAGTACCAACACACTCGCCATTCCTAGGAATGGGGTGCAAACAGCACCCACATCCCAGGGTGGGGTGCGGTGGCCTGTGATCACACACTCTAGTAAATACAAACACTGGGGGCCCAGCACTCACTACAACAAACTAACTCACCTTAACATTCAAATAATCAATAAATAAATAATGGGGTTTTAGTTCATGAATTGATCAATGCATTTAAGCTTGCAGCCCATCGCCAAGGGACCCCATTTCACTGCAAGTCCTACACTAAAAACTGGTTTTCTTGGGAACCTGGCACCTGCTTACACATCATAGCTAAAATGAACATGTGTTTTTTTCCTGGGTTAATGCTCAACTGCCAAGTAACTAATGGCTTTTATAAGGTGAGACAATCCCAAACACAGCACCTGAATTAGTATTAAAGGGGCAGCTGTCACAGGTTTCAGGTAAATGAGCTTATCTAGGGTGCATGAGAAAGCTATGATCACAGTAACAGAGGTTAATTAAAAATCAACCCAAATATATAGATACAGAAGTACCAACACACTCGCCATTCCTAGGAATGGGGTGCAAACAGCACCCACATCCCAGGGTGGGGTGCGGTGGCCTGTGACCACACACTCTAGTAAATACAAACACTGGGGGCCCAGCACTCACTACAACAAACTAACTCACCTTAACATTCAAATAATCAATAAATAAATAATGGGGTTTTAGTTCATGAATTGATCAATGCATTTAAGCTTGCAGCCCATCGCCAAGGGACCCCATTTCACTGCAAGTCCTACACTAAAAACTGGTTTTCTTGGGAACCTGGCACCTGCTTACACATCATAGCTAAAATGAACATGTGTTTTTTTCCTGGGTTAATGCTCAACTGCCAAGTAACTAATGGCTTTTATAAGGTGAGACAATCCCAAACACAGCACCTGAATTAGTATTAAAGGGGCAGCTGTCACAGGTTTCAGGTAAATGAGCTTATCTAGGGTGCATGAGAAAGCTATGATCACAGTAACAGAGGTTAATTAAAAATCAACCCAAATATATAGATACAGAAGTACCAACACACTCGCCATTCCTAGGAATGGGGTGCAAACAGCACCCACATCCCAGGGTGGGGTGCGGTGGCCTGTGACCACACACTCTAGTAAATACAAACACTGGGGGCCCAGCACTCACTACAACAAACTAACTCACCTTAACATTCAAATAATCAATAAATAAATAATGGGGTTTTAGTTCATGAATTGATCAATGCATTTAAGCTTGCAGCCCATCGCCAAGGGACCCCATTTCACTGCAAGTCCTACACTAAAAACTGGTTTTCTTGGGAACCTGGCACCTGCTTACACATCATAGCTAAAATGAACATGTGTTTTTTTTCCTGGGTTAATGCTCAACTGCCAAGTAACTAATGGCTTTTATAAGGTAAGACAATCCCAAACACAGCACCTGAATTAGTATTAAAGGGGCAGCTGTCACAGGTTTCAGGTAAATGAGCTTATCTAGGGTGCATGAGAAAGCTATGATCACAGTAACAGAGGTTAATTAAAAATCAACCCAAATATATAGATACAGAAGTACCAACACACTCGCCATTCCTAGGAATGGGGTGCAAACAGCACCCACATCCCAGGGTGGGGTGCGGTGGCCTGTGTGAACACACTTTAGTAAATACAAACACTGGGGGCCCAGCACTCACTACAACAAACTAACTCACCTTAACATTCAAATAATCAATAAATAAATAATGGGGTTTTAGTTCATGAATTGATCAATGCATTTAAGCTTGCAGCCCATCGCCAAGGGACCCCATTTCACTGCAAGTCCTACACTAAAAACTGGTTTTCTTGGGAACCTGGCACCTGCTTACACATCATAGCTAAAATGAACATGTGTTTTTTTCCTGGGTTAATGCTCAACTGCCAAGAAACTAATGGCTTTTATAAGGTGAGACAATCCCAAACACAGCACCTGAATTAGTATTAAAGGGGCAGCTGTCACAGGTTTCAGGTAAATGAGCTTATCTAGGGTGCATGAGAAAGCTATGATCACAGTAACAGAGGTTAATTAAAAATCAACCCAAATATATAGATACAGAAGTACCAACACACTCGCCATTCCTAGGAATGGGGTGCAAACAGCACCCACATCCCAGGGTGGGGTGCGGTGGCCTGTGACCACACACTCTAGTAAATACAAACACTGGGGGCCCAGCACTCACTACAACAAACTAACTCACCTTAACATTCAAATAATCAATAAATAAATAATGGGGTTTTAGTTCATGAATTGATCAATGCATTTAAGCTTGCAGCCCATCGCCAAGGGACCCCATTTCACTGCAAGTCCTACACTAAAAACTGGTTTTCTTGGGAACCTGGCACCTGCTTACACATCATAGCTAAAATGAACATGTGTTTTTTTTCCTGGGTTAATGCTCAACTGCCAAGTAACTAATGGCTTTTATAAGGTGAGACAATCCCAAACACAGCACCTGAATTAGTATTAAAGGGGCAGCTGTCACAGGTTTCAGGTAAATGAGCTTATCTAGGGTGCATGAGAAAGCTATGATCACAGTAACAGAGGTTAATTAAAAATCAACCCAAATATATAGATACAGAAGTACCAACACACTCGCCATTCCTAGGAATGGGGTGCAAACAGCACCCACATCCCAGGGTGGGGTGCGGTGGCCTGTGACCACACACTCTAGTAAATACAAACACTGGGGGCCCAGCACTCACTACAACAAACTAACTCACCTTAACATTCAAATAATCAATAAATAAATAATGGGGTTTTAGTTCATGAATTGATCAATGCATTTAAGCTTGCAGCCCATCGCCAAGGGACCCCATTTCACTGCAAGTCCTACACTAAAAACTGGTTTTCTTGGGAACCTGGCACCTGCTTACACATCATAGCTAAAATGAACATGTGTTTTTTTCCTGGGTTAATGCTCAACTGCCAAGTAACTAATGGCTTTTATAAGGTGAGACAATCCCAAACACAGCACCTGAATTAGTATTAAAGGGGCAGCTGTCACAGGTTTCAGGTAAATGAGCTTATCTAGGGTGCATGAGAAAGCTATGATCACAGTAACAGAGGTTAATTAAAAATCAACCCAAATATATAGATACAGAAGTACCAACACACTCGCCATTCCTAGGAATGGGGTGCAAACAGCACCCACATCCCAGGGTGGGGTACGGTGGCCTGTGATCACACACTCTAGTAAATACAAACACTGGGGGCCCAGCACTCACTACAACAAACTAACTCACCTTAACATTCAAATAATCAATAAATAAATAATGGGGTTTTAGTTCATGAATTGATCAATGCATTTAAGCTTGCAGCCCATCGCCAAGGGACCCCATTTCACTGCAAGTCCTACACTAAAAACTGGTTTTCTTGGGAACCTGGCACCTGCTTACACATCATAGCTAAAATGAACATGTGTTTTTTTCCTGGGTTAATGCTCAACTGCCAAGTAACTAATGGCTTTTATAAGGTGAGACAATCCCAAACACAGCACCTGAATTAGTATTAAAGGGGCAGCTGTCACAGGTTTCAGGTAAATGAGCTTATCTAGGGTGCATGAGAAAGCTATGATCACAGTAACAGAGGTTAATTAAAAATCAACCCAAATATATAGATACAGAAGTACCAACACACTCGCCATTCCTAGGAATGGGGTGCAAACAGCACCCACATCCCAGGGTGGGGTGCGGTGGCCTGTGACCACACACTCTAGTAAATACAAACACTGGGGGCCCAGCACTCACTACAACAAACTAACTCACCTTAACATTCAAATAATCAATAAATAAATAATGGGGTTTTAGTTCATGAATTGATCAATGCATTTAAGCTTGCAGCCCATCGCCAAGGGACCCCATTTCACTGCAAGTCCTACACTAAAAACTGGTTTTCTTGGGAACCTGGCACCTGCTTACACATCATAGCTAAAATGAACATGTGTTTTTTTCCTGGGTTAATGCTCAACTGCCAAGTAACTAATGGCTTTTATAAGGTGAGACAATCCCAAACACAGCACCTGAATTAGTATTAAAGGGGCAGCTGTCACAGGTTTCAGGTAAATGAGCTTATCTAGGGTGCATGAGAAAGCTATGATCACAGTAACAGAGGTTAATTAAAAATCAACCCAAATATATAGATACAGAAGTACCAACACACTCGCCATTCCTAGGAATGGGGTGCAAACAGCACCCACATCCCAGGGTGGGGTGCGGTGGCCTGTGACCACACACTCTAGTAAATACAAACACTGGGGGCCCAGCACTCACTACAACAAACTAACTCACCTTAACATTCAAATAATCAATAAATAAATAATGGGGTTTTAGTTCATGAATTGATCAATGCATTTAAGCTTGCAGCCCATCGCCAAGGGACCCCATTTCACTGCAAGTCCTACACTAAAAACTGGTTTTCTTGGGAACCTGGCACCTGCTTACACATCATAGCTAAAATGAACATGTGTTTTTTTCCTGGGTTAATGCTCAACTGCCAAGTAACTAATGGCTTTTATAAGGTGAGACAATCCCAAACACAGCACCTGAATTAGTATTAAAGGGGCAGCTGTCACAGGTTTCAGGTAAATGAGCTTATCTAGGGTGCATGAGAAAGCTATGATCACAGTAACAGAGGTTAATTAAAAATCAACCCAAATATATAGATACAGAAGTACCAACACACTCGCCATTCCTAGGAATGGGGTGCAAACAGCACCCACATCCCAGGGTGGGGTGCGGTGGCCTGTGACCACACACTCTAGTAAATACAAACACTGGGGGCCCAGCACTCACTACAACAAACTAACTCACCTTAACATTCAAATAATCAATAAATAAATAATGGGGTTTTAGTTCATGAATTGATCAATGCATTTAAGCTTGCAGCCCATCGCCAAGGGACCCCATTTCACTGCAAGTCCTACACTAAAAACTGGTTTTCTTGGGAACCTGGCACCTGCTTACACATCATAGCTAAAATGAACATGTGTTTTTTTTCCTGGGTTAATGCTCAACTGCCAAGTAACTAATGGCTTTTATAAGGTAAGACAATCCCAAACACAGCACCTGAATTAGTATTAAAGGGGCAGCTGTCACAGGTTTCAGGTAAATGAGCTTATCTAGGGTGCATGAGAAAGCTATGATCACAGTAACAGAGGTTAATTAAAAATCAACCCAAATATATAGATACAGAAGTACCAACACACTCGCCATTCCTAGGAATGGGGTGCAAACAGCACCCACATCCCAGGGTGGGGTGCGGTGGCCTGTGTGAACACACTTTAGTAAATACAAACACTGGGGGCCCAGCACTCACTACAACAAACTAACTCACCTTAACATTCAAATAATCAATAAATAAATAATGGGGTTTTAGTTCATGAATTGATCAATGCATTTAAGCTTGCAGCCCATCGCCAAGGGACCCCATTTCACTGCAAGTCCTACACTAAAAACTGGTTTTCTTGGGAACCTGGCACCTGCTTACACATCATAGCTAAAATGAACATGTGTTTTTTTCCTGGGTTAATGCTCAACTGCCAAGTAACTAATGGCTTTTATAAGGTGAGACAATCCCAAACACAGCACCTGAATTAGTATTAAAGGGGCAGCTGTCACAGGTTTCAGGTAAATGAGCTTATCTAGGGTGCATGAGAAAGCTATGATCACAGTAACAGAGGTTAATTAAAAATCAACCCAAATATATAGATACAGAAGTACCAACACAGGGTGAAGCACAGCGTGGACCACACAGAAGATTCCTACATCTGTAGGAACCTGCTGTGTGGTCCACGCTGTGCTTCACCCTAAATGGATGCCCTTGTTGTCTAACTCCTGAAGACGGTCCTGATAGGACTGAAACGCTAACGTTGAGTACCCTATTTATATTGATGTCTATGTGAATACAAATACACAGCTTTTATTTTGCATGAAACAGTCTGGAGAGTGAGTCTTTTTGGTCTTTATATACATGGACTTTTTTCTTGCCAAGAAAGTTCTGGACGTCACCCCAGTGGTTGCTCACTTATTGTATGGAGTGCGATCTTATATTATATATATATATATATATATATATATATATATATATATATATATATATAGCCAAAGAGTCACAGATGGCACTCACAAGATTGAACAATGACTGCACGGCGGCAGCAATAAGGATTCCGCCACCTTATGTGTGATAAACAGATTGTTCAAGTATGAAAGAACATATACAAGTTTCTGAAGTTTAACAATTTTTTATTAAAAAGTTATAAAATAGTATGGTATCTTAATTCATTTATTTGAAGACGATGACAACCCAACGCGTTTCGTCTTTAGAAAGACTTCATCAGGGTTTTTTTTAAGATAAACACTGCAGGTGGTAAAAACATATCAAATGTAAGTATGACTGTACATCAAAGTTCAAGAATAACAAAAGTACAATGATTGTTAACATCAAATGTCCAGAAAGATGTATTCACAAAGAATTAGTACATACCGATAAAAGAATCAATGAAGAAAAATATGGAGATTTCTAACCATATGGTGAATGTCGATTTTTTTTGAAGAAATCGCAATCTAGAAAATCATGATTAGAATTAAAAAATGTGTGGTAAGCTATTATTTAGCAATCAGGGGGAGAGTACGTTTAAAAAGAACAAAAAAGTAACAAAAAACAAATAATTTTGAAGATCAGAATTGATTTTAAAAGAGAGATATGAGAAGACATATACCTTTAATAGGTGGTAAATATGAGCTTGGAGGCTACTGTTCCATACAGAATAAATCAATTATTAATCCCATGTTCAGCCCCTTCTAGGTGTAAGGAGTCTGTTTGGAGGAGGATGAGTTCATTATTTTTGCCAGAACTTTTTGCTTTTATTATTTTGTAATTTTATGTAACTTCCAATACGTGTAATATGGAATAAGAATTACCTTCCAAAAGATGTAGGTCGGCAATTGCCGTATGACAGGATGTAGTTCAAATCCCTATAGATTGTAAACTTGCAGCAGGGCCCTCCTACCTCCAAGTCTGTCTGTTGTTACCCAGTTTGTCTTATCACTGTCTACTATTGTAAAGCGCAACGGAATCTGCTGCGCTATATAAGATACTGTAAATAAATAAATAAATAAAATAAAGAAAGCAAGCAATACTTCAGGGCGATCTGTATTAACACCCTTGGGGGTCAAACGGACACCTCAATATCTATATGGTAATGGGAAGTAAATACATTTATTAATTTCTATGTATCTCACGCTACTATGTGACTAATGATGGGTAACTAACGATACAGAAAAAATGGAAATGTTACCTTCCAGATGATAAAATAATAATGAGGCAAGATGATAAATGTAGAACAGTATCCACACCTGAAAACAACCTCTGTGAATGTACCCTAAGGGATGGAACTGGCTCCTCAAAATCAGGGTCTATAAAGAAAATGCCCAAACAATGACTGTATAGTCCAATAACAAATAATATATATGTTCAGCATCTATTGCACAGTAAAATAAAAATAAACTAAATGAATCAAATAAAATTGCGCTAGATGATATTCTCCACATATTATAACATAAAGACAGATACAACGTCATTTATATGCAATTTATAAATTGCTACTATAGTTTAGCCAGCCAGACTCCACGTGTAAACTTCCTAGCAAGCTCTGCAGTGGAATTATAGACATACAGAATAACTTCAAACAGACCTCCAACTGAAATAGCTACAAATTAAGTGAACATAATGTATGACATAGGCCCTTATTCTGGTTGGTGCGGTAATATCCGCGTGCGTTTGTGCCGCCAATGTTTTGTGTCTGCGCATGTGCAGAGGCGTCTCTGCGCATGTGCGAGCCGGACGCACGGCAACATTCCGCATGAAATGTGTACACTACGAACAGGGGGTGGAGAGGGGCGTGAAGGGCTGTTTGGGCTCATTACCATATGTTTACACCCCGCGTTTCATGGGCGTTCCCATGAAAACGCTGGGCGTACGTATGGTAATGCGGTCGTGACGCACATGTAGGGGGCGGACATATGACATTGCCGGATGTCAGCTGCCCGCCCAGATCCCTGCTTTTGCACGGAGAAATGCTCATGTGGTCTGAGGTTGCGGGAGCTGGCGGACCACTCGGCCCTGCATTCGATGTTCTGCGACCATCGAATGATGGGGGAGGGTCCCTGAGATGGAGGAGGTGTATTCATGAGAAATACACGTGCGGTCCGTTCGGACAGCTTCTTACCGCGTACGGACGGAGTTGGCGATCCGTATGGAAGGCGGGGTTTCGCACGCACGGTCATGGCCTTATATTCGGATCCGGCCGCACCGATCAGAATAAGGGCCATAGATAGAATAGTTCAGAATCCAGTATATCACAATGTATCCTACCTGCAATCAAGTAGCAATATGGAGATCAGCAGCATCCAATATGCTCCCAGGCTTTGTGAGCCCATTTAAATACTGAAGCTATGATGACGTCACATCCGATTGTTCTGGATGCCGAAATAGCATCTACAACGGCACTTTGGTATAAGTGGCCTACATAGGATTTCCTATATCGAGTCCACAGGGTGCGGTGTGCCTACCGTTAAAAAAAGGGGATGTGAAATTCATTAAATCAACGCAAACGGGGACTAAACACCGTTTGCGTGTCATCTATGCGTTCCACCGTCTTACTCAGGCGGCTTCCGCTTCCTTGCTAAGGGTGCGTGTCACGTGATCATACGATCACGTGACTCCGCTTGCGTTCCACCAGTGCTATTCATGGTTTCCGCATTCTAATTAAGGGGGTAAACTATGTGGTCGTCATCTACAGCTGTTTAGATCACATGATCTCCATAGTGAAAAACTAGCTGATAAAATAGAAACGATGTATATATATATATATATATATATATATGTGTATGATCACATGACCTCTCTTCACCATTTAGGTTAGTGATATATGAAATAAAGTTTTAGATTTAGTAACGGGCTAAAGACGGATTATAATGGATATTTATATACCATATCTCCAAAATTTAATATTTAATACTAGGTGTTATATAAAGTGAAGAACTGACACTGACTAAGGGCAGGGCCAGTGCAAGGCTTCTCAGCACCCTAGGCAAAACTTCAACCTACTCCCCCCCCCCCCCCCCCCCCCCCCCGGGTAGTTGGCCAAGTTTTTTTTTTTTGGCTGCTTTTCCTGGAGGTCCTCTGCACCCACAACAGAGTACAAGGAGAAGGGGCAGCAATGTAGGAAGTATGACTCAAGGGAAAGTATAGAGGTGAGGTCTTAGAAGTTCCACAGCTGCCGCCTGCATTAAATACTATAAGGATCCTCATAGACATCCTTGATTTTTTGATTTGCAGACTTGGTGGCGCCCCCCAGATCCCGGCGCCCTAGGCAGATGCCTAAAGCTGCCTAGTGGTAGAGCCGGCCCTGACTAAGGGCAGTATTCAATGAGAAAAATTCTCTGTGTTTTATGGAGAATTTTTGCCTTTTTCGCCTTGGACGGAGCATTTTGCTCTCCAAAAGTGAACCACCCTATTCAATGTGAAATATTCGCCGTCTTTCTAAGTGATTTTCGCCGTCTCTCTCCGTGTAGAAATTCTCCATCTTTTGATGGAGAGCTGGAATGTGAACTTTTAAACTAAAAGGTTTCTTTTTTTAATTTTGGTGTAAAAAAATCAGGTTTTTTTTTCTGTGAAGGGGCATGTTATTTTTATTCATGTGCTTATAGCACATGAATATATATTTAATCAAAAAAAATATATTTTTTAATTTTTTTATTTTTTTATTTTTTTTACACAGTGCAGCCAGCAGGGGGCCGGAGCGCTCGAGCCGCTCATTAGATATTCATATATTCACTGCACCCGATCGTTAATATGCACGATCGGGTGCAGTGAATACTGGGTCCCCCGCTGGCTATAGGGGGGGGCAGCCTGTGCTGCCTGGGTCCCGGGGAGCCCCCTCCCCTCCACATATGTTCTGGGGCATCCAGGGAGACTTTAATCTCCCTGGATGCCACCGTCCCACGGCTTCCTGCCGCGGACGCTCGTCCGCTGCAGGGGTTAAGACTCGCCGCGAGTGGCGGCGAGTCTTAAATACATTGAATAGTGGGAGCAGGAGGCTCCGGAACACGGAGAGTGCATGGCGAGAGAAAAAATCTCTCGCCATGCACAGAGAATTTTTTTCATTGAATACTATGTGCAACATCAGTTTTCCGCTAATTTAGAAGTGAAAAAATAATAATAAATGTATATTGGTATCACAAGTGATTATATGCCTATAAAAAATTGATTATGTGCCTATAAAATTCCTCTCATTGTACTCAAAAATGGGGACAATTAAGAGGTAAGAAGTGGATTACCTTTTGTGATATACCAGATTTTACAGTGATTTAACGTGCATCAGAAATAATCACATAAAAAATATATATATAATTATATAATAATTCAAAATTATATATAAATTTCTACAAGGGTAAAGAACCTAGAGTTAGAGGGGTGCATAAACCACCATGTGTCCCAACTATCAAAGTGGAAATACAAAGTACCAGATACTGGCTTCAATTAGAATGATATACTTAAGCAAAGAGAAACAGTGGTCCATAGATAGTGGGCCACTGTTCAAAAGAAGAATTCCTTTTTGGAGGCACACTTTTGAAAAAATAAGAATGATGTTGTATGAATAAGATAAAACTTAGCTTTTATTTCCAATTATTATAAAATACTGATAACTCTATAATTTCATGTGTTACACAATTTACCATGAAGAGTTAAATAAATAAATAAATAATAATGAAACAAAGAAAGCAAACGAAAAAGGCCACTCAGATTTACTGTATATTTTTCTGTCGACACAATGGCAATTTTAGCATATAGTGTTGTCGACACAGTGGCAGGTAGTGGTGTTATTAAGTGATCATATAATGTTAATATATGATTTGTAAGGGTCCTTAATAGGCCCGGGCTGATGACATGTCCAGATTCTGTGAAAGGTTTAAACTTCTAGCACATCTTAAATATCAGAAAAAATTGATTGTTTAGGCTAGGTGAAAAACACTTAATCACAGAAATACCCGCTGGTAGTACAGATAGTATTAGTACATGGGTAAAGATTAACATTTTAATGGCATATCAGGTATCATAAGGGGTTTAGAAAAGCAAAAGTACAGTGAGATAGATTAAATTCTTTCTGCTGCCCAATGTCTTCACAAACTAGGAGCGGACAGAGGGTGAGAGAAGAAATTAATGCACTGATGGAAAGAAAAGACAAATGGAAAGAGGACACTTCTGTAAGTGGTGTTAGGTACACCCTGATACTATTAAAGCATTGCAGGGTGGAAATGCGCCACCAGAAAGTCTCTCTTCCACGGATAAAAGAAAAATAATTGGAAGAAAACGATAGTAGCGGCAGTGAAGGGTTAATTGACAATTAATGTGCCGATATTCAGAGACATTCAATCAGGCTGCTCCAACAAAATACTAGGATATATCTATCGCTGCTTTGACTTAATGGTTAGGGTGTGTCTAAATGCCAAAGTGCTGAAAATTGCAAGATATCGGGATATGGTTATTATGTCGACACCCTTGTGTGTCGGTAGTTTGACAGTCACTGAATCTACAAAGTAGAAATATAAGTTAAGACCTAATATCTTTCAATATGGGTTGTTAAATTGAAGCAAAATGCCTGAAAGCACTATTAGCAGCTGGATGGCAGGGTGCAATTGACCTGTCAGACCGTATGATTAAATTAACAGGGAGTCACATCAATTAATAGGAGAAGGTAAATATCTCCCAATATCTTAGGTTTTGTTAATCAACTTACATAGCAGCATTTATCAAACAATGGATATGTACAAGTACTGCATAAATGATATGATGGATATCACCCAAATCATTAGACAATTTCAGAATAATGGCCGATATAGAGTCAAATTAATAAGAAGCTGCAAACGGAAAAAAGAAAAAAGAAATAAAACAGTGTTTAACTGCAGGGATCAGTCACAAACGACCCATCATCTGGGAGCGGATGGGAGGTGATAGGGATGAAGCCGGCACACTGTGAGAAGAATAAGGAGCGGTGTGCAGGGACAGACGACAGCTTCATCCCTATCACCTCCCATCCGCTCCCAGATGATGGGTCGTTTGTGACTGATCCCTGCAGTTAAACACTGTTTTATTTCTTTTTTCTTTTTTCCGTTTGCAGCTTCTTATTAATTTGACTCTATATCGGCCATTATTCTGAAATTGTCTAATGATTTGGGTGATATCCATCATATCATTTATGCAGTACTTGTACATATCCATTGTTTGATAAATGCTGCTATGTAAGTTGATTAACAAAACCTAAGATATTGGGAGATATTTACCTTCTCCTATTAATTGATGTGACTCCCTGTTAATTTAATCATACGGTCTGACAGGTCAATTGCACCCTGCCATCCAGCTGCTAATAGTGCTTTCAGGCATTTTGCTTCAATTTAACAACCCATATTGAAAGATATTAGGTCTTAACTTATATTTCTACTTTGTAGATTCAGTGACTGTCAAACTACCGACACACAAGGGTGTCGACATAATAACCATATCCCGATATCTTGCAATTTTCAGCACTTTGGCATTTAGACACACCCTAACCATTAAGTCAAAGCAGCGATAGATATATCCTAGTATTTTGTTGGAGCAGCCTGATTGAATGTCTCTGAATATCGGCACATTAATTGTCAATTAACCCTTCACTGCCGCTACTATCGTTTTCTTCCAATTATTTTTCTTTTATCCGTGGAAGAGAGACTTTCTGGTGGCGCATTTCCACCCTGCAATGCTTTAATAGTATCAGGGTGTACCTAACACCACTTACAGAAGTGTCCTCTTTCCATTTGTCTTTTCTTTCCATCAGTGCATTAATTTCTTCTCTCACCCTCTGTCCGCTCCTAGTTTGTGAAGACATTGGGCAGCAGAAAGAATTTAATCTATCTCACTGTACTTTTGCTTTTCTAAACCCCTTATGATACCTGATATGCCATTAAAATGTTAATCTTTACCCATGTACTAATACTATCTGTACTACCAGCGGGTATTTCTGTGATTAAGTGTTTTTCACCTAGCCTAAACAATCAATTTTTTCTGATATTTAAGATGTGCTAGAAGTTTAAACCTTTCACAGAATCTGGACATGTCATCAGCCCGGGCCTATTAAGGACCCTTACAAATCATATATTAACATTATATGATCACTTAATAACACCACTACCTGCCACTGTGTCGACAACACTATATGCTAAAATTGCCATTGTGTCGACAGAAAAATATACAGTAAATCTGAGTGGCCTTTTTCGTTTGCTTTCTTTGTTTCATTATTATTTATTTATTTATTTAACTCTTCATGGTAAATTGTGTAACACATGAAATTATAGAGTTATCAGTATTTTATAATAATTGGAAATAAAAGCTAAGTTTTATCTTATTCATACAACATCATTCTTATTTTTTCAAAAGTGTGCCTCCAAAAAGGAATTCTTCTTTTGAACAGTGGCCCACTATCTATGGACCACTGTTTCTCTTTGCTTAAGTATACTAGTACTTAATTCCTGGGGGCACCTCCAACACATATAAAATGTTTTCGTGTATTTATACAAGCATATTGTCTATTTAGTTGGTTCTATAAATTTACACGTAACTAGTTTATGTCCTGTGCAGGATACTACTCCTATTTTGCTACCTTCAATTAGAATGAGCAAGAAATACATTAATACTTCTAGGTAGATGTGTCTGGGTGTATTTTAACTATAAGAGAGAAAAAATGGAGAACGGGGTGCCCATATTATTACATAGATTGTTAATCTTGCATGATAAATAGAGTGGCTAGTAAGGTGTGTGTAGAAAGTGTATTTAGTTGTTCAAAAATGACACAATATCTACATTCTCGTTAAGGCCAAATGGAGACAGAGCATTCAATGTGTATATCCAGAAGGTTTCACGTTTATAAAGTTTGAGATCTTTATCGCCACCCCTAGAGCTCGGTTCCACAACTTCTAGTATTGTGAAACTAAAGGTATTGATATCTACTTTAGAGTCATGTTTTTCTTGGAAGTGTCTTGGAAGGCTATAGGAAGCAATTATATTCTTGATATTTCGGATATGTTCCTGTATCCTAATCTTCGCTTGTCTTTTTGTTTTTCCAATATAAATATATCCACAGCTACAAGTGACTCTATAGATGACATAGGTTGAATTACATGTTGCTTGATGGTTTAAGGTGTGTTCCTTCTTGTCTATTAGGCATTTGAAAGGGGCTCTTTCTATGAACTTACAGCAGATGCATTTTTTGCATAAAATACATCTGTTGCTATTCGACTGAAACAATCCAGTATTAGTGGTAGTTTTCCTTTTTAGCTTCAGTTGGCTTGGAGCCATAATGCTCTTCAAGTAAGTCGCACGTCTGAAGATGACATCTGGTTTGGGAGGAAGGTGTGGTCCTAAGATGTGATCTTTAAGCAAGATGTCCCAATGTCTGGATAGAATTTTTTTAATCTGATGATTTTCTCTGTTGTATTGCGTCGTAAAGGATCTTCTTTGGGTTTTAGGTTCTTTCTTTTTTATCTCAGATGGAAGTAAAGTGTCCTCTCTGGAGACATTCAATGCCTTCGTTCTGGCTTCCTCAATTCTTCCTGATTCATAGCCCTTTTCAATAAATCTTTGAGATAGAGATGAGGACTGTGCAAGGAAGTCTTCCTCTTTACTACAATTTCTCCTCAACCGGATAAACTGGGAGTATGGCACACTATTTTTCCAATTGGGCAGGTGACAGCTGTCATAAGGAATGAAGCTGTTGCAGTCAACTTCTTTGAAGTATGTTTTTGTGGATATCACTTCTCCAGGATGTCCAGTCAGTAGGAAGTCTAGATAATCAATGCTCCGCCGGTTATGTTTATGAGTTAATTTCAAATTGAAATCGTTCTCTTGTATATGGAGCATGAATCTTTCAATGCTGGCATCATCTCCTTCCCAAACAAAAATTAAATCATCAATGTAACGTTTGTAAAATAAAATATGTGGTGTAAACTCAGATGGGTTAATGTGTAGCTCCTTCCACATTCCCATTAACAAATTTGCGTATGATGTCGCAAATTTGGTCCCCATTGCCGTACCAGTTTTTTGAAGGAAAAATTTATTGTTAAATTCAAAATAATTATGGGTGAGAATGAAATGGATGCTTGCCAGTATGAAAGTGGTTTCTGCCTCTGATTTATCCAAGACTTTGGAGAGCATATATTTAACTGCTTCGATACCTTTGTTGTGTGGAATAGAGGAATAAAGAGCCTAAACATCAACAGTAATCCAACTATATCCTTCCTCCCATTGGAAGTGCTTGAGATCATTCAGAAGATTTGTTGAGTCTTTAAGGTGAGAAACATTCTTTAAGACAGGGTTGCAACATGATGTCGATGAAATGTGACAAATTGCAGCTAAGGGATTGTACCCCGGCTACAATGGGTCTTCCAGGTGGTTGTTGCCTATTCTTGTGGACTTTAGGCATATGGTAAAATATGGGGATCAATGGATGTTTCATATAAAGGTATTCGAACTCCTCTTTACCAATCAGGTATTTAATTCTTGCATCAACCAATAAAGTATATAGTTCTTCCTGAAATTTGAGGGTGGGATCTTCCTGTAATTCAACATATGTACTTCCATCCTGCAGTAAGTTATCTGCCTCCTTCAGATAGTTAGTGGTAGATTGTAGTACCACTGATCCACCTTTATCTGCATTCCGAAAAACAAGGTTTTTATCATCTTTCAAGGTTTTTATAGCTTTTTTTCTCATGATGCTTTAGATTACCTTGATTTCTATGGTCCCAAACTTTACTTTTTCAGAAATCATCATTCACCAAATTGTAAAAGATGTCAATGTGACTACCCTTAGATTCTACTGGGTAGAATTTTGAATGATTGGCTACCCTAGGTTTAGTGCTCTCATCCTTAGGTGGTAGGGGATTCTTGAGAAAGTGGCGCTGTAAGGTTAAGTTTCTTATGAATTTGTTTAAGTCAATGAATAAGTCGAACTTATTCACATGGCCATCCGGGGAGAATTTCAGACCTTTATTTAGTAGGGAGTCCTGTGCTGGGCACAGTTCCCTTTCAGAGAGGTTGATGACTCCGGTTGTCTGTTCTGGAACAGGGGTTTTTCTTTTCTTTGGGCTTCTTCTTTCCTCCTCTACATCCTCTTCCCCTCCATGTAGTACTCTTTTTGTTCCTTGCGGTGAGTCTAGTCTGTTGCGTAAGGTTTCCTCTTTCTGAAGGAAAGCAAAATCTCTTCTTTTCTCTAAAAAATGATTCGGGTTCGGGGAGCATCTTTCCAGAGCACTACTTCTCTGTCTCCATGTTCTTTCATCCTGCTTATCACGATAAGTGTTGACACGATTTCTAAATCTATCTCTATTAGTATATTCTTCTCTATCAATGTAGGCCTTTCTGTAACCATCCTGCTGGAAGGGTGCTCTGTATGAGTTTTTTCTGTGGTCAGAGTGGTTTCTCCTGGCCCTTCTATGGGGTGATTCAAATCTTCTGTCGTTCCTAAACACTGGTTGTTACCAGCGAGCCTCTGCTTGGCTTCTGGAATTGAGCCTATTCCGATATGGTTCCCTTCTCTGGTTCCTATTGAGATAGGGTTCCCTTTCATTTCTATTCTCTCTGGACCAGTTGAAGACCTGCCCATTCACATAGTCATTTTTATCCCTCTGGAATTTTCTTTGTTTTCGTATGATTATGTCATTTTCAAGCTTGTCAAGTTTCTGTTGTAAATCAGCCGTATCACGTTTAAATTCCTCACTGTCGGAAAAATTTTCCATCAATTTTTCCAGTTTGTTAATTTCTTCCTCTAATTTGACTGATTCTTTTTTCCTTTCATTAATCAGAAGATTTATGAGTTTCATGCAACATTCCTCTAAGATGGCATACCAATTATTCGTGAAGGTCTCATTACTGCTGACCATATTCGGTGTTTTGTTGAGTCTAAGCCCTCTGGGGACACGTTTCACCTCAAGATATTTCTCAAGTGTGATAATGTCATACCAATTCCTCAACTCTTTGCTTGTCAATTTTTCAGCTGTGTTAAGATATTCATAATAGTCCTTCTCCTCCGATGCAAAAACGTACTCATCCTCTGTGAATATATTTTTTACTTTTGCTGATCTTCTAGTGCGATCATTAAATAATGGCATGTTGGTGTGTGGCTGTAACTCTGAGTCCTAACAGATAAGGATAGATGCACAACAAGGAATGACTCTAGTCACGCCACAGAGATGGCTGCTACTCTAAAAGACCCCCTGTTAGCGGGAGACAAGTGGGTATGGGTATAGAGATAGATAGAGAGCGCCAAAGGATTCCACCACCTTATGTGTGATAAACAGATTGTTTAACCCCTTCCCGACATTTGACGTACATTTACGTCATGGCCGGGATGTACTTCCCGACACATGGCATAAATGTACGTCATGCCATTTAACTGTCACCGCGTCTATAGACGCGGTGACAGTTTAAACATGTCTGCTGTCCCTGACAGCAGACATGTCCCTGCATGCCCAGGGGGGGTGGCGATGCCTCCCCCCCGTCGGCGATCGCTGTGATTGGCTGTTCAAATGTGAACAGCCAATTACAGCGTTTTCTGTGTACCGGCGAATAACGTTCGCCGATGACACAGGGATCGGTGGTGATTGGTGCTGTAAAGTACAGCACCAATCACCACGGGGTGTAAGGGTGACACTGGTGTCACCCCACCTCACCCCACCCGCCCCCAAAGGCCGTGATTGGTTCGCCGGACCAATCACAGCCATGGAGGGTGATTTAAACTAACGGTGACTGCACTGCAGACGCCATTCCGGTCTGGAATTGCGTGCAGTGCGGTCACCGTACCTATCTGCCGTGATATACTGACCTGATCCTTGCAAAATACTTACCTGATCACCTGATCACCTGATCACTGCTTGTAGCGTGCTGGATGCTTCCTGGATCTGACTTCTTGTGACTTCCTGCTGCTGCTGCAGTGTGATAGAGTTATAGATAGATAGATAGAGAGAGATAGAGAGAGATAGAGAGAGATAGTGACAGAGTGTGCTATATTTTGTGTCTGCTACCCCCCCTTTTTGGGGGTGCAGGTTTTTTTTTAATATATATAACTGTCAGTGCTGCTGCTGCAGTGTCATAGAGTGATAGATAGTGATAGATAGTGAGAGATAGAGAATAGAGAGAGATAGTGATAGAGAGTGCTATATTTTGTGTCTGCTACCCCCCCTTTTTGGGGGTGCAGTTTTTTTTTTATATATATATAACTGTCAGTGCTGCTGCTGCAGTGTCATAGAGTGATAGATAGTGAGAGATAGAGAGATAGAGAGAGATAGTGACAGAGTGATAGAGAGTGCTATATTTTGTGTCTGCTACCCCCCCTTTTTGGGGGTGCAGGTTTTTTTTTTATATATATAACTGTCAGTGCTGCTGCTGCAGTGTCATAGAGTGATAGATAGTGATAGATAGTGAGAGATAGAGAGATAGAGAGAGATAGTGACAGAGAGTGATAGAGAGTGCTATACTTTGTGTCTGCTACCCCCCCTTTTGTGCTGATCAGTATATCTGTGCTGATCAGCAACTTTTTGGGGGTGCAGGGTTTTTTTTTTTTATATATACCTGTCAGTTGCTGCCAGTTGCACTGTCAGTTGCACCAAAGGTTGTGCACCTCCTGCCCCTCACTGGTAATCAGTGTCGCATCACTGATCACCTTTTTTTTTTTTTTTTTGAGGGTGCTGTGGGGTCTTTTTTAAATTTTTTTTTTTTACACACACTGTGATTTTGTGGGTGTCCTGTGGCCACTGTGCGCTGATCAGTGACGTACATCACTGATCAGCTTTTTCGGCACAGGGTTGATCTATTTTTTTTTTTTTTTGATCAAATTCCTGTTGCCTTTGAGCGCTGTTCAGTGACGGACGTTACTGACCAACATCTGTGCTCAATTTTTGGCGCAGGACCTTTTTTTTTTTTTTTTTAACCCCTTCAATTATTTTTTTTTTTATTGGGATCAAATTCCTGTATAAAGTATTTTTTTTTTCTGCACTACATACACACTACACACTACATACCCCCCGTGTTGAAATAAAGTTTGTACCCCCCCTACACTATACACGTGTTGAAACATTTCACTACCAGAAACACAAAAATAAAAATGTCATCCCAAATGTCATCCCAGTCATCCAGAAGAATGTATTCAGCGGAGGAGGCATATGCCATGCTTGCCTCTGACTCTGACACAGCCAGTGAGGCAAGCGGGGAATTTGAAGGATTCATCTTAAGCTCCTCTTCCTCCTCTAGTGATGAGGGACCCCCTCAAAGACGCCCCCGTAGAGCAGCTGAGACCCCCCCCCCAATAATTGATCTCATATGGACCCCACCACCAGACAATTTTGAGCCCCAGGTTCCTGAGTTTTTGGCCATCCCAGGAATCCAATTTGATTCCACAGGTCTCAGAGAAATTGACTTTTTCAAATTATTTTTCTCTGATGATTTTATAAATTTAATGGTGGACCAAACTAATTTATATGCCCAGCAGTTTATTGCTCAAAACCCCACGTCATCATTTGCTAGGTGGACCCCTGTAGATGCAGTAGAGATGATGACGTTTTGGGGTCTGGTGTTTCATATGGGCATAGTAAAAAAGCCAGAAATTAGGCAATATTGGAGTACAGATGTTCTGTACAGCACCCCACTTTACCGTATGGCCATGACCCGGACTCGTTTTGAGTTAATCCTTAAATTTTTGCATTACAACGATAATGCACAGTGCCCACCCAGAGATGATCCCACCTTTGACCGGCTATTCAAAGTCAGGCCGGTCATTGATCATTTCAGTGCCAAATTTCCAGAGATGTACATCCCAGATAAATTCATTTGCATAGACGAGTCCCTTATACATTTTAAAGGAAGGGTTAAATTCCGCCAGTACCTTCCCAGTAAGAGGGCAAGGTATGGCATAAAAATGTATAAGCTGTGTGAAAGCACCTCAGGGTACACTCACAGGTTTAGGGTATATGAAGGGAAGGATTCAAGAATTGAACCGCCAGAATGCCCCCCCTCCCTCGTAGGTGTTAGTGGAAAAATTGTCTGGGATTTAGTGCACCCCTTCCTGGATAAAGGTTATCACCTCTATGTGGATAACTTTTACACCAGCATCCCCCTGTTTAAGGCCCTTGGTTCAAGAGGTACAGCAGCTTGCGGTACTGTGCGCAAGAACCAAAGAGGCCTCCCAAAAACGCACATTGCCCAAGTAATGAGAAGGGGTGAAAGCAGGGCACAATCCACCGAAAATATGTTGTTGGTCAAAAATAAGGACAAGAGGGATGTCCTTATACTGACAACAATTCACGGAGACAGTACCACCTCCGTCCCTGTACGAGGTACCAGTACCCACACCTCAAAACCTAATTGTATCCTGGATTACAATAAGTACATGAGCGGAGTGGATCTTTCAGATCAGGTACTGAAGCCGTACAGTGCCCTGCGGAAAACAAAAATCTGGTACAAGAAGCTGGCCGTGTATATCATCCAGATGGCACTGTATAACGCTTACGTGCTATTCCGTTCTACCAGCCAGAGGGGGACATTTATGCACTTTCAAGAGGAAGTCATAAAGAGCCTAAGTTTGCTATAAAAAGGGAATAAGAAAGCAAACTATTTTCCAGTGTGACACTTGCCCCGACAAACCCGGCCTATGTATAAAGGAGTGTTTTAAAATATACCACACATCTATGGATTATTAGGTTCATCATTTCACCGTGCTTCGGGGGTCTTGCTAATGCCACATAGCACCCACCATTCATTCCACCAGAATCTGAGCCGCAAAATCCAAAAATCACTCCTTCCCTTCTGAGTCCTGCCATGCACCCAACTGGTATTTTTTGGTCACAAGTGAGGCATTGCCGTACTCGGGAGAAATTGGGGCACAGATTTTGGGGTGCTTTTTCTCCTTCATACCTTATGAAAATGAAAAATTTTGAGCCAGAACTGCATTTTTGTGTAAAAAAATGTAATTTTTCATTTGCACAGCCCAGTTGTATCAAAATTGGTGAAACCCCTGGGGGATTGAAATGTACACTATACCCCTAGATGAATTCCCTGAGGGGTGTAGTTTGCAAAATGGGGTCACTTGTGGGGGGATTCCACTGTATTGGTGCTTTGGGGGTCTTGCTAATGCGACATAGCACCTACCAAAATTCCACCAGAATCTGTGCTGCAAAATCCAAATATCACTCCTTCCCTTCTGAGTCCTGCCATTTTTTGGTCACACATGAAGCATTGCCGTACTCGGGAGAAATTGGGGCACAGATTTTGGGGTGCTTTTTCTCCTTCATACCTTATGAAAATGAAAAATTTTGAGCCAGAACTGCATTTTTGTGTAAAAAAATGTAATTTTTCATTTGCACAGCCCAGTTGTATCAAAATTGGTGAAACCCCTGGGGGTTTGAAATGTACACTATACCCCTAGATGAATTCCCTGAGGGGTGTAGTTTGCAAAATGGGGTCACTTGTGGGGGGGTTCCACTGTATTGGTGCTTTGGGGGTCTTGCTAATGCGACATAGCACCCACCAACATTCCACCAGAATCTGTGCTGCAAAATCCAAATATCAATCCTTCCCTTCTGAGTCCTGCCATTTTTTGGTCACACATGAAGCATTGCCGTACTCGGGAGAAATTGGGGCACAGATTTTGGGGTGCTTTGTCTCCTTCATTCCTTGTGAAAATGAAAAATTTTGAGCCAGAACTGCATTTTTGTGTAAAAAATTTAATTTTTCATTTTCACTGCCCAGTTGTACCACAATTGGTGAAACCCCTGGGGGTTTGAAATGTACATTATACCCCTAGATGAATTCCCAGAGGGGTGTAGTTTGCAAAATGGGGTCACTTGTGGGGGGCTTCCACTGTATTGGTGCTTTGGGGGTCTTGCTAATGCGACATAGCACCCACCAAAATTCCACCAGAATCTGAGCTGCAAAATACAAAAATCACTCCTTCCCTTCTGAGTCCTGCCATGCACCCAAATGGTATTTTTTGGTCACATGTGAGGCATTGCCGTACTCGGGAGAAATTGGGGCACAGATTTTGGGGTGCTTTGTCTCCTTCATTCCTTGTGAAAATGAAACATTTTGAGCCAGAACTGCATTTTTGTGTAAAAAAAAATGTAATTTTTCATTTGCACAGCCCAGTTGTATCAAAATTGGTGAAACCCCTGGGGGTTTGAAATGTACACTATACCCCTAGATGAATTCCCTGAGGGGTGTAGTTTGCAAAATGGGGTCACTTGTGGGGGGCTTCCACTGTATTGGTGCTTTGGGGGTCTTGCTAATGCGACATAGCACCCACCAAAATTCCACCAGAATCTGAGCTGCAAAATACAAAAATCACTCCTTCCCTTCTGAGTCCTGCCATGCACCCAAATGGTATTTTTTGGTCACATGTGAGGCATTGCCGTACTCGGGAGAAATTGGGGCACAGATTTTGGGGTGCTTTGTCTCCTTCATTCCTTGTGAAAATGAAAAATTTTGAGCCAGAACTGCATTTTTGTGTAAAAAAATGTAATTTTTCATTTGCACAGCCCAGTTGTATCAAAATTGGTGAAACCCCTGGGGGTTTGAAATGTACACTATACCCCTAGATGAAATCCCTGAGGGGTGTAGTTTGCAAAATGGGGTCACTTGTGGGGGGCTTCCACTGTATTGGTGCTTTGGGGGTCTTGCTAATGCGACATAGCACCCACCAAAATTCCACCAGAATCTGAGCTGCAAAATCCAAAAATCACTCCTTCCCTTCTGAGTCCTGCCATGCACCCAAATGGTATTTTTTGGTCACATGTGAGGCATTGCCGTACTCGGGAGAAATTGAAGCACAGATTTTGGGGTGCTTTGTCTCCTTCATTCCTTGTGAAAATGAAAAATTTTGAGCCAGAACTGCATTTTTGTGTAAAAAATTTAATTTTTCATTTTCACTGCCCAGTTGTACCACAATTGGTGAAACCCCTGGGGGTTTGAAATGTACATTATACCACTAGATGAATTCCCAGAGGGGTGTAGTTTGCAAAATGGGGTCACTTGTGGGGGGCTTCCACTGTCTTGGTGCTTTGGGGGTCTTGCTAATGCGACATAGCACCCACCAAAATTCCACCAGAATCTGAGCTGCAAAATACAAAAATCACTCCTTCCCTTCTGAGTCCTGCCATGCACCCAAATGGTATTTTTTGGTCACATGTGAGGCATTGCCGTACTCGGGAGAAATTGGGGCACAGATTTTGGGGTGCTTTGTCTCCTTCATTTCTTGTGAAAATGAAAAATTTTGAGCCAGAACTGCATTTTTGTGTAAAAAATTTAATTTTTCATTTTCACTGCCCAGTTGTACCACAATTGGTGAAACCCCGGGGGGTTTGAAATGTACATTATACCCCTAGATGAATTTCCTGAGGGGTGTAGTTTGCAAAATGGGGTCACTTGTGGGGGGCTTCCACTGTATTGGTGCTTCGGGGGTCTTGCTAATGCGACATAGCACCCACCAAAATTCCACCAGAATCTGAGCTGCAAAATACAAAAATCACTCCTTCCCTTCTGAGTACTGCCATGCACCCAAATGGTATTTTTTGGTCACATGTGAGGCATTGCCATACTCGGGAGAAATTGGGGCACAGATTTTGGGGTGCTTTGTCTCCTTCATTCCTTGTGAAAATGAAAAATTTTGAGCCAGAACTGCATTTTTGTGTAAAAAAAATGTAATTTTTCATTTGCACAGCCCAGTTGTATCAAAATTGGTGAAACCCCTGGGGGTTTGAAATGTACACTATACCCCTAGATGAATTCCCTGAGGGGTGTAGTTTGCAAAATGGGGTCACTTGTGGGGGGCTTCCACTGTATTGGTGCTTTGGGGGTCTTGCTAATGCGACATAGCACCCACCAAAATTCCACCAGAATCTGAGCTGCAAAATACAAAAATCACTCCTTCCCTTCTGAGTCCTGCCATGCACCCAAATGGTATTTTTTGGTCACATGTGAGGCATTGCCGTACTCGGGAGAAATTGGGGCACAGATTTTGGGGTGCTTTGTCTCCTTCATTCCTTGTGAAAATGAAAAATTTTGAGCCAGAACTGCATTTTTGTGTAAAAAAATGTAATTTTTCATTTGCACAGCCCAGTTGTATCAAAATTGGTGAAACCCCTGGGGGTTTGAAATGTACACTATACCCCTAGATGAAATCCCTGAGGGGTGTAGTTTGCAAAATGGGGTCACTTGTGGGGGGCTTCCACTGTATTGGTGCTTTGGGGGTCTTGCTAATGCGACATAGCACCCACCAAAATTCCACCAGAATCTGAGCTGCAAAATCCAAAAATCACTCCTTCCCTTCTGAGTCCTGCCATGCACCCAAATGGTATTTTTTGGTCACATGTGAGGCATTGCCGTACTCGGGAGAAATTGAAGCACAGATTTTGGGGTGCTTTGTCTCCTTCATTCCTTGTGAAAATGAAAAATTTTGAGCCAGAACTGCATTTTTGTGTAAAAAATTTAATTTTTCATTTTCACTGCCCAGTTGTACCACAATTGGTGAAACCCCTGGGGGTTTGAAATGTACATTATACCACTAGATGAATTCCCAGAGGGGTGTAGTTTGCAAAATGGGGTCACTTGTGGGGGGCTTCCACTGTCTTGGTGCTTTGGGGGTCTTGCTAATGCGACATAGCACCCACCAAAATTCCACCAGAATCTGAGCTGCAAAATACAAAAATCACTCCTTCCCTTCTGAGTCCTGCCATGCACCCAAATGGTATTTTTTGGTCACATGTGAGGCATTGCCGTACTCGGGAGAAATTGGGGCACAGATTTTGGGGTGCTTTGTCTCCTTCATTTCTTGTGAAAATGAAAAATTTTGAGCCAGAACTGCATTTTTGTGTAAAAAATTTAATTTTTCATTTTCACTGCCCAGTTGTACCACAATTGGTGAAACCCCGGGGGGTTTGAAATGTACATTATACCCCTAGATGAATTTCCTGAGGGGTGTAGTTTGCAAAATGGGGTCACTTGTGGGGGGCTTCCACTGTATTGGTGCTTCGGGGGTCTTGCTAATGCGACATAGCACCCACCAAAATTCCACCAGAATCTGAGCTGCAAAATACAAAAATCACTCCTTCCCTTCTGAGTACTGCCATGCACCCAAATGGTATTTTTTGGTCACATGTGAGGCATTGCCATACTCGGGAGAAATTGGGGCACAGATTTTGGGGTGCTTTGTCTCCTTCATTCCTTGTGAAAATGAAAAATTTTGAGCCAGAACTGCATTTTTGTGTAAAAAAAATGTAATTTTTCATTTGCACAGCCCAGTTGTATCAAAATTGGTGAAACCCCTGGGGGTTTGAAATGTACACTATACCCCTAGATGAATTCCCTGAGGGGTGTAGTTTGCAAAATGGGGTCACTTGTGGGGGGCTTCCACTGTATTGGTGCTTTGGGGGTCTTGCTAATGCGACATAGCACCCACCAAAATTCCACCAGAATCTGAGCTGCAAAATACAAAAATCACTCCTTCCCTTCTGAGTCCTGCCATGCACCCAAATGGTATTTTTTGGTCACATGTGAGGCATTGCCATACTCGGGAGAAATTGGGGCACAGATTTTGCGGTGCTTTGTCTCCTTCATTCCTTGTGAAAATGAAACATTTTGAGCCAGAACTGCATTTTTGTGTAAAAAATGTAATTTTTCATTTTCACTGCCCAGTTGTACCACAATTGGTGAAACCCCTGGGGGTTTGAAATGTACATTATACCCCTAGATGAATTCCCTGAGGGGTGTAGTTTGCAAAATGGGGTCACTTGTGGGGGGGTTCCTAACTTTTAGCATCTTATGGTGCCTAGAAACCTACATGGTGCCTAAAAAATAATCTCATAAAAAGGAGGCTCCAAAATCAAGTAGGTGCTCCTTCTATTATGAAGCCTGTGGTTTGGTCAACGTGCACACTAGGGCCACATATAGGATATTTATGAAAACAAAAGAATTGGGGGAATCAATTTTTAGTCACATTTCTCTAGTAAAATCTACTGTGTTCCTTAGAAAAATGTATTAAAATTGCAAATCTGCAAAAAAAATGAAATTTTGAAATTTCACCTACACTTTGTTTTAATTCCTGTGAAACACCTAAAGGGTTAACAAACTTCCAAAATGCTGTTTTGAATACTGTGAGGGGTGCAGTTTTTGAAATGGCATTATTTATGGGGGTGTCTCACATACAAGTCCCTCAAAGTCACATCAGACCTGAACTGGTCCCTAAAAAAATCAGTGTTTGAAATTTTCTTGAAAATTTGAGAATTTGCTATTCATATTTTAAGCCTCCTAGTGTCCAAAAAAATTAAAAGGAGGTTGAAATAATGATGGCAACATAAAGTAGACATATGGTCTATGTTAGTTATTAACTATTTTGAGTGGTATGATTATTTGTCTCACAAGCAGAAAATTTAACATTTTGAAAATTGCAAAATTTTCCATTTTTTTACGACATTTTGGTATTTTTCACAAAAAAACACAGACTGTATCGACGAAAATTTACCACTAACTTGAAGTACAATGTGTCACGAGAAAACAATCTCAAAATCACTGGGATAAGTAAAAGCAAAAAAAAGTTATCCCCACTTAAGTGATACCTGTCAGATTTGAAAAAAAGGGCTCTGTCAGGAAGGCAAAAACTGGCTGCGGCGGGAAGGGGTTAAGTATGAAAGAACATATACAAGTTTCTGAAGTTTAACAATATTTTATTAAAAAGTTATAAAATAGTATGGTATCTTAATTCATTTCTTTGAAGACGATGACAACCCAAAGCGTTTCGTCTTTAGAAAGACTTCATCAGTTTTTTTTTTAAGATAAACACTGCAGGTGGTAAAAACATATCAAATGTAAGTATGACTGTAAATCAAAGTTCAAGAATAACAAAAGTACAATGATTGTTAACATCAAATGTCCAGAAAGATGTATTCACAAAGAATTAGTACATACCGATAAAAGAATCAATGAAGAAAAATATGGAGATTTCTAACCATATGGTGAATGTCGATTTTTTTTGAAGAAATCGCAATCTAGAAAATCATGATTAGAATTAAAAAATGTGTGGTAAGCTATTATTTAGCAATCAGGGGGAGAGTACGTTTAAAAAGAACTAAAAACAAATAGTTTTGAAGATCAGAATTGATTTTAAAAGAGAGATATGAGAAGACATATACCTTTAATAGGTGGTAAATATGAGCTTGGAGGCTACTGTTCTATACAGAATAAATCAATTATTAATCCCATGTTCAGCCCCTTCTAGGTGTAAGGAGTCTGTTTGGAGGAGGATGAGTTCATTATTTTTGCCAGAACTTTTTGCTTTTATTATTTTGTAATTTTATGTAACTTCCAATACGTGTAATATGGAATAAGAATTGCCTTCCAAAAGATGTAGGTCGGCAATTGCCGTATGACAGGATGTAGTTCAATAAAGAAAGCAAGCAATACTTCAGGGCGATCTGTATTAACGCCCTTGGGGGTCAAACGGACACCTCAATATCTATATGGTAATGGGAAGTAAATACATTTATTAATTTCTATGTATCTCACGCTACTATGTGACTAATGATGGGTAACTAACGATACAGAAAAAATGGAAATGTTACCTTCCAGATGATAAAATAATAATGAGGCAAGATGATAAATGTAGAACAGTATCCACACCTGAAAACAACCTCTGTGAATGTACCCTAAGGGATGGAACTGGCTCCTCAAAATCAGGGTCTATAAAGAAAATGTCCAAACAATGACTGTATAGTCCAATAACATATAATATATATGTTCAGCATCTATTGCACAGTAAAATAAAAAGAAACTAAATGAATTAAATAAAGTTGCGCTAGATGATATTCTCCACATATTATAACATAAAGACAGATACAACGTCATTTATATGCAATTTATAAATTGCTACTATAGTTTAGCCAGCCAGACTCCACGTGTAAACTTCCTAGCAAGCTCTGCAGTGGAATTATAGACACACAGAAAAACTTCAAACAGACCTCCAACTGAAATAGCTACAAATTAAGTGAACATAATGTATGACATAGATAGGATAGTTCAGAATCCAGTATATCACAATGTATCCTACCTGCAATCAAGTAGCAATATGGAGATCAGCAGCATCCAATATGCTCCCAGGCTTTGTGAGCCCATTTAAATACTGAAGCTATGATGACGTCACATCCGATTGTTCTGGATGCGGAAATAGCATCTACAACGACACTTTGGTATAAGTGGCCTACATAGAATTTCCTATATCGAGTCCACAGGGTGCGGTGTGCCTACCGTTAAAAATAGGGGATGTGAAATTCATTAAATCAACGCAAACGGGGACTAAACACCGTTTGCATGTCATCTATGCGTTCCACCGTCTTACTCAGGCGGCTTCCGCTTCCTTGCTAAGAAGGCTGGGCTCGAGGGTGCGTGTCACGTGATCATACGATCACGTGACTCCGTTTGCGTTCCACCAGTGCTATTCATGGTTTCCGCATTCTAATTAATGGGGTAAACTATGTGGTCGTCATCTACAGCTGTTTAGATCACATGATCTCCATAGTGAAAAACTAGCTGATAAAATAGAAACGATGTATATACAGTATATATATATGTATGATCACATGACCTCTCTTCACCATTTAGTTAAGTGATATATGAAATAAAGTTTTAGATTTAGTAACGGGCTAAAGACGGATTATAATGGATATTTATATACCATATCTTCAAAATTTAATATTTAATACTAGATGTTATATAAAGTGCAGAACTGACACTGACTAAGAATTATGTGCAACATCAGTTTTCCGCTAATTTAGAAGTGAAAAAATAATAATAAATGTATATTGGTATCACAAGTGATTATATGCCTATAAAAAATTGATTATGTGCCTATAAAATTCCTCTCATTGTACTCAAAAATGGGGACAATTAAGAGGTAAGAAGTGGATTACCATTTGTGATATACCGGATTTTACAGTGATTTAACGTACATCAGAAATAATCACATAAAAAATATATATATAATTATACAATAATTCAAAATTATTTATAAATTTCTACAAGGGTAAAGAACCTAGAGGTAGAGGGGTGCATAAACCACCATGTGTCACTCCCAACTATCAAAGTGGAAATACAAAGTACCAGATACTGGCTTCAATTAGAATGAGCAAGAAATACATTAATACTTCTAGGTAGATGTGTCTGGGTGTATTTTAACTATAAGAGAGAAAAAATGGAGAACGGGGTGCCCATATTATTACATAGATCGTTAATCTTGCATGATAAATAGAGTGGCTAGTAAGGTGTGTGTAGAAAGTGTATTAAGTTGTTCAAAAATGACACAATATCTACATTCTCGTTAAGGCCAAATGGAGACAGAGCATTCAATGTGTATATCTAGAAGGTTTCACGTTTAGAAAGTTTGAGATCTTTTTTGCCACCCCTAGGGCTCGGTTCCACAACTTCTAGTATTGTGAAACTAAAGGTATTGATATCTACTTTAGAGTCATGTTTTTCTTGGAAGTGTCTTGGAAGGCTATGGGAAGCAATTTTATTCTTGATATTTCGGATATGTTCCTGTATCCTAATCTTCGCTTGTCTTTTTGTTTTTCCAATATAAATATATCCACAGCCACAAGTGACTCCATAGATGACATAGGTTGAATTACATGTTGCTTGATGGTTTAAGGTGTGTTCCTTCTTGTCTATTAGGCATTTGAAAGAGGCTCTTTCCATGAACTTACAGCAGATGCATTTTTTGCATGGAATGCATCTGTTGCTATTCGACTGAAACAATCCAGTATTAGTGGTAGTTTTCCTTTTTAGCTTCAGTTGGCTTGGAGCCATAATGCTCTTCAAGTTAGTCGCACGTCTGAAGATGACATCTGGTTTGGGAGAAAGGTGTGGTCCTAAGATGTGATCTTTAAGCAAGATGTCCCAATGTCTGGATAGAATTTTTTTTATCTGATGATTTTCTCTGTTGTATTGCGTCGTAAAGGATCTTCTTTGGGTTTTAGGTTCTTTCTTTTTTATCTCAGATGGAAGTAAAGTGTCCTCTATGGTGACATTCAATGCCTTCGTTCTGGCTTCCTCAATTCTTCCTGATTCATAGCCCTTTTCGATAAATCTTTGAGATAGAGATGAGGACTGTGCAAGGAAGTCTTCCTCTTTACTACAATTTCTGCTCAACCGGATAAACTGGGAGTATGGCACACTATTTTTCCAATTGGGCAGGTGACAGCTGTCATAAGGAATGAAGCTGTTGCAGTCAACTTCTTTGAAGTATGTTTTTGTAAATATCACTTCTCCAGGATGTCCAGTCAGTACCAAGTCTAGATAATCAATGCTCCGCCGGTTATGTTTATGAGTAAATTTCAAATTGAAATCGTTCTCTTGTCTATGGAGCATGAATCATTCAATGCTGGCATCATCTCCATCCCAAACAAAAATTAAATCATCAATGTAACGTTTGTAAAATAAAATATGTGATGTAAACTCAGATGGGTAAATGTATAGCTCCTCCCACATTCCCATTAACAAATTCGCGTATGATGGGGCAAATTTGGTCCCCATTGCCGTACCAGTTTTTTTGAAGGAAAAATTTATTGTTAAATTCAAAATAATTATGGGTGAGAATTAAATGGATGCTTGCCAGTATGAAAGTGGTTTCTGCCTCTGATTTATCCAAGACTTTGGAGAGCATATATTTAACTGCTTTGATACCTTTGTTGTGTGGAATAGAGGAATAAAGAGCCTGAACATCAACAGTAATCCAACTATATCCTTCCTCCCATTGGAAGTTCTTGAGATTATTCAGAAGATTTGTTGAGTCTTTAAGGTGAGAAACATTCTTTAAGACATAGGGTTGCAACATGATGTCGATGAAATGTGACAAATTGCAGCTAAGGGATTGTACTCCGGCTACAATGGGTCTTCCAGGTGGTTGTTGCCTATTCTTGTGGACTTTAGGCATATGGTAAAATATGGGGATCAATGGATGTTTCATATAAAGGTATTCGAACTCCTCTTTACCAATCAGGGATTTAATTCTTGCATCAACCAATAAAGTATATAGTTCTTCCTGAAATTTGAGGGTGGGATCTTCCTGTAATTCAACATATGTACTTCCATCCTGCAGTAAGTTATCTGCCTCCTTCAGATAGTTAGTGGTAGATTGTAGTACCACTGATCCACCTTTATCTGCATTCTGAATAACGAGGTTTTTATCATCTTTCAGGGTTTTTATAGCTTTTTTCTCATGATGCTTTAGATTACCTTGATTTGTATTAACAAACTGGAAGGTTGCCAAGCAACAATCAGCTGACGAAGGCAAAGCTTGGTCCTGGGTTACTAGGTAACCAGTAACCAAGGGAGTAAACAAAGAGATACGTAAAGCTCAAGGAGGCGGGGACATAGGGAGACGCAGTTACTAACAGAGGACGGGATTGCCCGTCCACTTTACACAACAGTATTAGGACTGTGATGTCACTCAGCATCCGAGACGGATAGCTGGGTGAACAAATGAGAGACGCGATGGAATTCCGGAAGCTGAGATACGCAGCTTCCAATCTGAGCGCAGATGCAGCGCTATAAATGACAGATCAGCTGGAGCTGCACCACGTGGGTGATCAAGCCTCTAACCTGGACGAAACGCGCGTTCTACATACAGGGTGATGTATCGGCTGCACTTGGCTACATACCTGGGAATGATGGGACCGGAATACATAGACAGACTGGGGAGATGACCTGATTTACATCTGAAGACTAAAGGTGCCCATACACGTACCAATTACCCGGTACTTTTTGTGCTAAAATAGCATCGTTGTGCATATATTGTGCATGGGATGCGATGCTATTTTAGCACAAAAAGTACCGGGTAATTGGTACGTGTATGGGCACCTTAAGTGCTTTAAAAATATAAGAGTGTAAACCATATATGTATGTGGATAGTCTGTGACCAAATGCTGTCAGGACATTGAGGAATTTTTTGCTGCATGAATGACTTTTGAACTACATGCTTATGGCAGAGTGTTGTTTCTTTGATAACTAATATTATATCATATACAGAGATTTAAAGGGATATTGTTCCATTATTCTAAAGGAGTTATAATACCATTATTTGCAATGGTATACATTCATGGAAATATTACTGTCCCTTTTTAGGGGACTCTCATTGCGGTCAGTCTCAGAGGGTGAACCCTTGCGCTGGGTAACCAACAGGGGCGCCACTGAGCACTGACAGTAACAGCAGATCCTCACTTCTTTCTTCACTCACCTGGTTCAGACCCCATTTGTTGTGGTAACCCCCTCAAATCCATTCACTGTCCTTAGAGACACACGGCTGAGTGAAAGGACCACTAGGGGAATCAACCAATGAGTCTTATATATTTTTCTCTTCCTCTCAACTCTCAGCCCCATATATGTCTGTTGAATAGGAATTACCTTGATAATTAAAAAGTCCCAAACACGTGATTACAGGTATCCCAACAGCGATCACCAACATATGATAATATTTCGCCAATGTTTTTAATTTGCATAAGAAAATTTAAAAAAATTAGATTCTGTCACTATCACTAAATTTCACTTATAAAAATCACTTGCACATAAAATTCAGCTGGGGGCAATTAATGCCTCAAAGGGTTGTATCAATCCTAAATCTGAGAAACATTGAGTATCCCAGCTCAAACACACAAACCTTTTTTTCAACATGGTCAAGTGCCTAGCTATATATCTGTCTAAAAAATACCCCTTAAGGATACAAGGATACTGTCATCAAGTTTGATATCATAACACAAAAATATCATAATTTAAATACTAAAAATTAAAATAAGAAGTGCCCCAAAAAAAGAGTCATCTTTCCTTCTCTCTTGCCTATAGTTAATTGTCATGACTCATGGGAGCACCACCAACTAGAAAATTAATGACATTTGTGTCTTATGATTGAATTTATGCATTGGTACACACATGCAAGTATTCACTGGTTAGTCTGTGCGAGAATTTTCCCAGTTCCCCTTTTCCTTTTGTAAAATGTTATGAAATAGGAGAAGAGGGGTTCTCAGAGGTAGTAGCTGAGGAGGAGGCACCCCGCTCGGGCTCCACGAGCTCTGTGGTGGTAGAAGAAGTCTGGGTGACAGAACCACGGGCAAACTTTTCAAGTTTAGCAGCAGCCTGCTGTGCTTTCCCCATTTTGGAGACTAGGGGGCCACAGGGACAGGTAAAGGACACAGGCCAATGGAGCCTGTAGTGTACTCACACCACAATAAAGGGCTATCAGTGAGGAGGGGGACACTCACCACCCCTTTCCTCCAGGGGGGGAGTTCCAAAGGAGATATAATGTGGGGAATTGGCAAGGTAGAAAGAGCAGATTCAGTGCAAGGGTGCAGGCAGGGTCCCCAGTAATAATGGTGTCACTCACCGCCTCAGGCACCGGGCAGTCCAGGAGGAGACAGCAGGGGGAGCAGCAGACGTTCACACTACGGATCTGCTTCGGTCACAGCCATTGCCGGAAGTCCCTGGAGAGGTGCACAGTGAGGCACAGGGGACCAAGCCAAGCTCCGCCTGAGAGGGCCCCCGCCGGGGAGGACAGCCACAGGAGAGGACAGCCACCGAAGAAGACAAGCACCGGAGAGAGCAGCCGGAGGGGCAGGACCAGAGGCCGGAATCCACGTTGCGGCTTCCGGGTGTAGGCCTCAGCACCCCCGCAACCGTCCAGCAGCACCCACACGCCAAGGGGAAGCGGTCCCAGGTTCCGGGTGTTCAGCGCTCCAGTGCACTGCAGGTAATGGGGGGGATCGGCAGCCCAGGGAGGGGGCTCAGGATGGGTTTTAAGGATGTGGGGCCGGGGAGATCTGAGACCTGTTGCCTACATCCTCGCCGTCGTCGCCACGCCCTTGACTTTTTGTGTTTAGTAAAATGTTTAACTTGTTTAATTTGTTTCATGTTTAAGTTATGTTAAATTATAGATAGCTAAATAGATAGATAGAGATAGTTATATATAGTTGGTACCAGGGAATTCATCACATACAAGAAATATTTAGAACCAGCTGCAATATATTGGGACAATGAGGAGGATTATTTCCTGCTGGAAAGTCCAATGGAAGCTGTTACCTCAGAGCCCGACACCGACATGGAGTCAAACCCAGCATCATCAGATTGGGACACTGAGGATAAAGCTCTAATGCCGGATAATCCAAGGGCTGCTATTGCCGCGGAGCCCGACACAGACATGGAGGAGGAGTCAAATCCAGCTCCATCTAATTGGGACACTGATGATGACAATCTCATTGAGCAAAAATGATGAAAGGATTTGAGTAGATATTGTAAAAATTAAAAAGTGTATATTTTCAATAAGCATTTCAATAATGTGAAGGGAGGATTTTTTTTAATCCAAACTGGGGCTGAGTACAGCTTTGACAGTTTTTTTCATAATGTATATATGTTTTGACTTTTTGTGTTTAGTAAAATGTTTAATTTGTTCTATTTGTGTCATGTTTAAGTTATGTTAAATTATAGATAGAGATAGTTATATGTCCAGGAGGAGACAGCAGATGAAGCGCCTCTCGTTCAGCGCCAGCTCTCGCCAGATCCCCTCTGCTGTAGAGAGCTGGCGGAGAGGTGCTCCATCAGACTGGGAAGCGCCTGCATCTCACACGCACATGCCTCCCCTTCAGTTGGCGACAGATGACGGAAACCCTGCCCATCTCCGATTCAGGGGTACGAGGGGCTGCAGTCGCCGATGGGAAGGCGGGGAAGCAACGGGAGGCGGCAATGGGCTCAGACGGAACGGGGAGCATGAGAGTCTCAAGTGCGCACGCCCCCTTCCATCTGATGACGGGTTCTGACGATGGGTAGTGGAATCGCCAGGACCCGCATGAACGAGAGGTGCTCCATCTGCAGATAGTGTATGTAAATTGAGTTTGCATTATGGATAAGGGGTTTATAAGTTAATGGCTGCACTATTTATTTTTATGTAAATTGGTTTGTTACTTTTTTTGATGTTTTAGTGACTACACCTTGTGCTGAAAATAAAAATGGCTGACATGTGCCAACAGGCAGTATTTCATGCCCTACCATCCACTAAGGCATGGCGGGAGAATAAAATTGTGTGCCGAGCGCAGCGAGGCATGCGAGGGGACGTGGTGCTCTTTAACCTCTGTCCTTGTCGACTGTGTCGACATTAAGGACACAAATTTGAAGAAAAAAACATGTCAACCTTTTGACTGTCGACCTAACCCATGTCAACCCAATAACCCTGTCGACCTTATGACCCTGTTGACATAACCCATGCCGACCTAGACCTATGTCGACCTAATGACTGTCTAACAACTTTCTGGTGACCAACTGATCCACACCTAGTTGGACTAATGTATGGGGGCCTTAAGCCAAGAAACTCCAGGTGGGCATATGTGATCATCTATGGTCTTTAATGTAAAAAAAAAGGAAGCAAACAAAATGGGAGACTATGGTGTGGTGCAGAGAAGTAGGGCAAGTCAATACAGAGGTCTTCTCAAAATGGTAATGAGATTGTGGTCTTGCAACATATGCTACCATCATACCTCTATACTAACCTTATATTTGTAATTCACCACCAACCTCTACAGCATTGGGCAGTAGTAGTCAGTCATAAAAAATATATATACATGGAAACAGAAGCATACAAAGTTAGTGAAGCTGATATATGTGGTAGAGATACTGCTTATAATAGCTGATAGAGTGAGTACAAGAAGCAGGAAAGGTATTTGATAATGTGGCACTGCGGAGGTAATCTACAGAGTACTGACCAGAGAGGAAGAAACAGTACTGCAAAGAGGCCTCAAATTTGCCTCTACAGGACATATGGACCATTTTAAATCATTTATTGATGTACAAATAAATTAACCTTAAAGAAGTTTTTCAAAGATAAGGAACAACTCCCCATACAGAAATCCTCAGCCTTCAAAGGTAAATCTAAGTTCTATCCGGCACACCTGAAAGGAGCTTATGTGGAAAGCTTCACTAAATCTGTCCTTGACGATTTGGAAGCCCTCAACCAATATAAATACATAAGGAAGTGGAACCTTACACGGAAGGAAAGACTTGCATTAAAAGGATTACCGAAATATCAAACCATTTATCATAAAACCCTTGGATAAAGGGGGTAATGTGGTCATCATGAATAGGGAATGGTGCGAGGGAGAAATTTTCCGTCAACTTGAAAGTACTACATATAAGAAACTGAAGAACGACCCCACCTCAAGAATTGCTAATACATATGAAAGGTTTTTGGATGAAAACGCCAGTAATCTGGTCATCACAAAAGAAGAGAGGATCTTTCTGCACATTGTCCATCCCACGGTACCCACCATCTATGTGTTACCGAAAGTGCACAAAGATGCCACCTGTCATGAACCTGACTTGGTTCACATTTATTTTCTGATGTTTCCATGCCTGTCTGTTTCCTAGCTGCTGCTGCTGTTGCAGCTGCTCTGCATTCTCAGTGATTGAAACTCCAGTGAGGCTCCCTGAGTTCAGCACCAGTCACCTGATCCAGGTAACTCAAGGCATACTTCCTGGTTCTGTCTGCTGCTGCAAGCTGCAGACAATCAAGCAATCACCTGGAGGAATATAAGCCAGCTTCCCAGAGTCCTCCTTGCCTTGAACAAATTCTGCTTCCTGTGTGGTTACCCCAGAGACAGAGAGTTCCAAGGCTCCTGGCTATCCAGTCTCCAGCGATACCATCTCCAAGTGTCCTGCTGCTACTTACCTGGTTCCGTTCATCTCCAGAGACTCCTGCTAATACCATCCCTGCGGTTGAGTATCAGGTGTCTCGCTGAGCACCTCTCTGGCTCTTAAGCCAGTTACCAATATCAGTGACTTTCACCATCTTGTCCTGATCCTGTCGACAGTCCCCGTCAACACCTGGGTTGGCTCACTGTTATTGTGCTCCATAGAGACTATTACATCTCCGTCGACATCCCTGACGTCCACCAGTTGCTGCATTCAAGTATTGTCGCATATACACCTGTTGCCGACATCCGGTGTCGACTATATACTAAAGTACCTCCAGAGACTCTGTTACACTTTCCTGGTTATCTACATCGTGTACTGACGACTCCCAGGTCTTCACCTCCAGCTTCCAGGCCGTCCTGCAGCTCCCAGGCTGCCAACCGTCATCACCCGCTCCCAGGCTGTCCCGTAGCTCCCAGGCTGCCAACTACAACCCCGGCTCTCAGGCCATCCTGCAGCTCCCAGGCTGCCAACTCTCATCACCGGCTTCCAGGCCGTCTCGCAGCTTCCAGGTTGCCAACTATCACCTCCGGCTCCCAGGCCGTCCCACAGCTCCCAGGCTTTCTACTATGATCCCCGGCTCTCAGGCCATCTCCAAAGACATTCTCTCATATCTCCTGTGTCCTCACTCCCAGCCTGCGTCCAGAGGACCAGGACAGGGGGCCGCGACCTGCTTGTCAGACGCAGCCAAGTCCATAGTTCCTTGCAGGACTCCCTGGTGAATACCGCTGGCAAGTTAGACTCCGCGCCCCTGCTTCTGGTCTCCGCCAACCCTCTGGTTCGCTGTGCCCGGGTCCCCAGTGCATGTCAGATATCAAGCCTCCTATATTCTGCTACCCAGCGCCCTCCACTGGTCCACCACGGTCACAGCCGGGAACACAAGAAACCCCGGTGCTGACACCACCAATCCTCCCGGCCGTCCCATAGTAGAAGGGATGAATAGCATGACCTGCAATCTGTCCCAATACATTGATCATTATCTTCAGCCCATAGCAAAAGAAACCAAATCATATCTCATCGACACTAATGACACCTTGGACAAAATCAAAAATATAACATGGAGTGAGAACATGTTTTTGGTGTCAGCAGACGTTACTTCTTTTTACACCATAATAAAACATGAAGACAGCATAGAAGCAACCAAATGGTCCAACATTCCTGAGGCTAAGAAAAAGTTCATTCTGGAAGGGATGTCCTTTATTCTAAAGAACAATTATTTCTACTTTAATAAGGACTACTACTTACAACAAGTTGGCACAGCCATTGGGTACCAGGTTTGCCCCCAGTTATGCAAACCTCTTCATGGTCAAGTGGGAGGAGGATATCATCTGGGCGGAGCATGACTGGAGGGCAAACCTGGTATCCTGGCATCGGTACATCGACAATGTCCTTTTCTTTTGGAGGGGATGAGAGGAGGACCTTGAATCTTTCTGTCATTCCCTGAACTGCGATAATTTGAATATCTGTCTAACCTTCACCAAAAGTCAACAAGAGATCAACTTTCTTGATCATACCATCTACATTAAAGACAATACGATACAAACCAAAACATAAAAAAAACTCACAGACACTAATTCATATATACATAAAACAAGTCAACACCTTCCAAGATGGCTTAATAGGGTGCCCAAGAGCCAATTCCTACAGGTGAAAAGAAACTACGGAAACAGAAATATGTGAAGAACAACTCGATGAAATGATGATTAACTTCAGAGCAAGAGGATATGAAGCCAAGCAAATCAACTTTGCCAGACAAGAGGTTTGAGATATTAATAGAGAGACCCTCATTGGGAAAAAAAAAGAGGACAACACAAACTTCTGAAATGGCCATCATTACAAAATATGGACCACATCAAAAGAAATTTGAATCTATTTTTAGGAAACACTGGCCCCTCCTCAGGAAGGACCCTATTCTTGCCAAACTTCTACCACAACAACCACAAATCATCTATAGAAGGTCGGATAAGTTACAGTGAAAGCTGGTCAAAAGTGCCCTCTTTGATGTGGAACCAGCAAGAATAAGAACCGAAGGCTTCCATAGGTGTGGCACACGCGGTATGTGTAAAACAGTGAAATCAAAATAAAATAAAATAACCAACTTCAAGATCAACAACAAGGAGTACAAAATCTCTCAATTTATTACCTGCCACACACCCAATGTAATCTATCTTATTCAATGATCATGTGGACTTCATTACATTGGACGGACCAGCAGAGCACTTAAAACAAGAATGATGGAACATCTACGTAACATTAAGAACGGCCTCCAAACACACTCCTTAGTAGAACACTTCCGAATTACCCATAACTGCTCCAGCAAATATATTAGAAATTTCATGGCAATCGAAAAAACATTAAAACCGATTGGAAATATAGAGATTCTGATACCATACTAGCCAAGAAAGAAATGGAGTGGATTTTCAGACTCAAAACTTTAGTTCCGCAAGGATTAAACAAAGATTTCGAACTCAAATGGTTCTTTTGATGCACAAACTGTTTGAAACTTTTTCTGTATAATATTTGTTTATTTCCACATTACTATTATTCTCTCCTTCTCTTTATTTGAGGTAAACATTCACCATATGCAAGAGGTACAACACTTCCAACATCAAAGATGGCGTCTATCTGAGATATGTTCCACTTTACCAATGGAATTAAGGGAGGAACTAGCGACCCCACTACATTACATCTTTGATAATTCACTTTCAACAGGTAAGGTACCAAAAGACTGGAGAATAGCCAAGGTAGTATCAATACCGATATTTATATGATCAAAGAACAATAAGTGAAAAGCGTAGGTTACGTATTATGTCCGTAACCTGCGTACCCTTTATTTCTAGCTACGTGCGAACAAAACGTAGCGCAGCGTAGCGTACCTTTATCGTGTATTGTACACGGTAGAACCAATGTATTAATAAGAGATCCCTTCGCAGTACTTTGTCTCTAATCTGCGAATACACCTTTTAGGACAATGTCCGTACTATACCTTATCGCTATATGCGAATAACAGACGAGACCACAGTATAAAGGTGAGGAGATAGAAACTCCGTAAATGATGTATTTAGTCCCTAATGGACAAAAGGGGATTACAGAAATAGGAAAAGTACAGTATAACACGTAATGCAATTGTCTAACAATGAATATACTAATCAAGCTCTACTAGGGAAAGAAAACAGGCACAGAATATAATCAGCCAACAATACAATAAAAGTAAGTACAGTGAATGCAACCGTTTACCGTCTCATCAAATATGCGCAGCGCAGTCCGGTCGGAGCTCGCTATATTCAGGTTGAACTATAGCCCGGTCAATGGTCAGGGAAAAGAAGCTGTGCCGAAGTGTCCGAGGCCGCCCTGGGTCACCCAACTTATAGGGTCAGAAGGGGGAGGTCAAAGGCCATTCCTATTGGTCAGGGTTCGTATGTCAAGTCCTCTGTGATTGGGGCAAAGTATTGCACCTGGTTTGGATAGGTGCAGGGGGAGTGAACTTTGGAGTCCTTTGTCTGTTGGAATCGTCGTCAGGGGTCGTAAATAGCAGTAAGAACCGGTTATAGCTAGATTCTTTTGTAACACACCTTTTAACAGAAACAGTCTTGGAGATATGGATTTTGTCCGTAATTATCGGACCGTATGAATTGCGATTTATTCGCAATGACCGGAATACTGCGCATGGGAAACGGAACGTAACGGTACCAAACATTATACAGACGGAAGTATGTAATGCTGACTAAACTATGTGTAGTGTTCTAAACCTTTAACTATATTTTATTTGGTGTAAGTATGGTATTATGAATTTATGTGTAATAGTATGGCTGCGCTTCTGGTCCACTTTGTCACACAGACTCGGGTATGGATACTTTATTTGCGCAACTCTGCGAACCAAAATGGCGGCCATACCATCCTAAAATGGCGTGTGTGCAACTCGACTTTAACAGTCCACCCTTTGACAGTAAATATAAAACTGTCACAGTACAAACATTCTTCATAACAATACAGAAATTCATAATCCTAACAGAGAAATTGGGATCCGTGAATTAAACATATAAGGGGAGTAAACCATCTGCTCTTTGGCCGATCCGGGATCATGGATAAATGATGGGCCGCATTTATCGAACAATCTACTCAGGGTGACAGAGGATAATGTACAATTTTTGGGATAAAAATAAAAACAAGGGAGGTTACAACATATACATCTTCACAAATATGGTATCTTTTAGTGGGTGGTGGTTTCAATTCTAGGGCCATATACCAAACCCTGATCTTCCTCTGCATCCCTCGTTCTTACACTCATGATTTCAGTACGTTTTGTCTTTCCCCGAGTCACCATTTTTACACATTTAAACAATAACACAAAGACTATGATGGCACCACCGATACAGAGGAGTTTTCCGATGTTAGCTATGATTCCTTGCGCCCATTCTCCTAAACCAGAGAACCAGTGCATTGGGTTCAACCAGGAGGTCCATTCGCTGACCTTATCACCTATTTCTGCCAGGCTGATATTGTGTTCCCTTCTAAATTCCCATTTAAGCTGAAGAATCTCATCCATCCGATGATCGATGATTTCTTCTGGGTCTTCAGTATTGTTGGTGATGTAGGTACAACATTTCACCCCAAACTGTGTGGAGAGGGTGACACAATATCCTCCTGTCATGGCTGTCAGATAGTTCAACACCATCCGGTGTTGAACTAGCTCTCTTTTATATGCTTGTAACTCTCTCCCAGTGTATCTAAAGGTGTCATCATAAATCTCAGTGATGTTATCTACCAAGCTTGCTAGTGCTTGGATATACTTAAAATTTATGACTCCCCTGGCGGTATGGGTAATGTCTAACGCAATAAGGAGTTGGATACCGAATGATTCGTGTATCAATTCAGAAGCTAGGGGTTCCTTCTTGATTGTTAAATCCCTTTTATGGATTTGGTCATAATGGGTATGAGTGTAAGGAGGAGGTATACCTTTGTGTATGCTTACCATTTCATCATGTGTAAGGGTCATTACTTCGGGTAACACTCTACCTAAATAACAAATTCCAACGTAGTTCATGGAGAGCCATTTGTACGCCCTTCTACCACAAATATAATAAACATCGTCAGGGAGAAAATAAGGGACAGAATATTTCATGATTTTGTCACATACTATCCATAAGAACATTCCCGTCCCCTGCTCCCTGACCTGTTCCTCACAGGTTTCTGGTTGTAAGGTCATATTACAATAACCGGCGGATACTCTGCCGGCCATCATTTTATTTTTCTTCACAGTGTAAACATATTTATAGTGTCTCCCACTGGTGCGGATCTTTAATAATAATTCCTTATCAATAGGCTCTCCATCTGGATGCTGGGAGTAAGTTATCGTCTGGTTGTGCCATGTCACTTCCCAAGTACCGATCATTCTGGAACTAGAGAAGTTCATACATACCAGGGACTTATCCACTTGGTATGGATGTAATCTAAGACTAGGGGACCTGGTATACAGGTATCTCTTATCCAGTGGCCTCCCTTTATTTAAGACGCTTATCTCAGAGATATTTAGCAGGTATGGGACTAGGCCTACACTACTTCTTTTATGTAGTACTTGTGAACACACCCAGCATTCTGTTTGGTTTAAGACCTTACCCACTAGTGAGTGGTAATCACTCAAGGGATGTCGGCTCGTAGTTGCCTTACCCATCGACTGACTTTGCTGGATGCATTCTTCTTCCATTTTTGGCTGACAATATCTACAGACACAGTACTCACCAGACAATAACTCATCACATTGCCCTTGAACTACGTTTTCCTTATACCTCTTACCCTCTCCTGTTATGGGTAAAGTATCAAGCTTGTTTAGGGATTCTACTTCACCCATATCTGGGTCCATTAGTACACTGTCAGAACTCCGCTCCGATCGCTCTAGAGTGTGGCAGCCACCGAGTATCCTTGAATGAAGAAGAGGAAACAGGAAGAAAACAAAGAAATAGATATATAACCATGAACCTGTTGCTTGGAGTCCTTCCATCATCTCTACCAGGGAACTTTTATTGCTCTGCTCTTTGACTTTTGCTCGTACAGGTTGCTTGACCTTGGCTGCCTTTCAGTCTTCCCAGAACAATGCCTCTAGCGATACTTCTTCTCTTTCGCTCTCTGCACACGGGAACTCCGGGTTACTGGCTTTCTTGCAGTGGGACGAATGTATCCAAGTCTCTCTCTCTGCGACTTTAATTGATGTAGTGCTGGTCAACAAAACTTGGTACGGTCCTTCCCAACGGTCTATCAAACAACCTGAGCGTAAAAAATTTCAGGTCATAACAAAGTCTCCTGGTTTAAGATTATGACAGTTCTCAATAGGCATGTCAGGTGTCAATAAATTCAGTTCCTTTTGTTGTTTCCTCAGCTGTTTGTTTAGCTTTAGGATATATTGTACAGTTAGCTCATTGTTACACTTGAGATCATCCTGTGGGTCTATCATGACGTGTGGCTGCCGGCCAAACAATATCTCGAAGGGGGACAAGTTGAGCGGAGCTCTGGGAGTGGTCCTAATGCTATACAGCACAATAGGCAGTGCCTCTGGCCATAACAACCCTGTTTCAGCCATAACTTTACCCAATTTGTTCTTAATAGTACCATTCATTCTCTCAACTTTGGCGCTCGCTTGGGGTCGATATGGAGTATGAAGTTTACTATTAATTCCCAGGAGTTTACACATGATTTGGAAGACCTCTCCTGTAAAATGAGTGCCTCTGTCACTCTCGATGACCTTTGGGATACCATATCTACAGACAAACTCTTGACATATTTTCTTTGCTGTAAAGGTAGCAGTATTGGAGGCAGCGGGGAAAGCCTCTACCCAGCTGGAAAACATATCAACACATACTAATACATACTTCAAATTTCTACAGGGTGGTAACTGTATGAAGTCGATTTGTATTACCTGGAAAGGGCCTTCTGTAGGAGGGATGTGGGATGGCTCTGTTGGGATGGCTTTTCCAATGTTCTTCCTCAAACAGGTGAGGCATGACATTGCAACTCTACCTGCTTGAGAAGCGAACCCTGGTGCACACCAGTAGGCCTTTACCAGCTTGCACATACCTTCCTTCCCAAGATGTGTCAGCCCATGGGCCGCCTCGGCTAGACTAGGAAGGTATGCCCTGGGGGCCACTGGTTTCCCGTGTCCATCTCTCCAAAGTCCGGTGGACTCTTGGCCACATCCCTTCGACTTCCATACTGCTCTCTCCTGTGGGGAACACAAATTCTGCATGTCTATCAGTTTGGATGTGGATACCATGTTAAGTGTACAGAGGTTTGTAGGATGGGTGGAAATATTTACAGGGCATGCGGCCCTTTTCGCTGCCTCATCAGCGCGGCTGTTACCAAGGGACACCGGGTCCTTCTCTGATGTGTGAGCTTTGCACTTAATAACAGCCACTCTGTCTGGAAGCTGGATAGCTCCCAGAAGTTTTCTAATATATGTCGCATGCGCCACTGGTGTGCCAGCCGCCGTCATGAAATTTCTGAGGCGCCATAGGGCTCCAAAATCATGTACTACTCCGAAAGCATATCTGGAGTCGGTATATATGTTAACTGATTTTCCTTTGGCCAGTTCACATGCTCTGGTCAGTGCCACCAGTTCCGCTACTTGTGCTGAGTGAGGTGGTCCTAAGGGTTCAGCTTCCACAATACCTTCTCCATCTACTACCGCGTAGCCTGTGCACAGCTCTCCCATCTCCGTTTGTCTATGACAGCTACCATCAGTGTATAAGGTTATGTCTACCTCACTTAATGGGCTGTCGCTTATGTCAGGACGTGCTGTAAAGGTCTGATTCAGGTAGGTCATGCAATCATGTTTGTCCTCACCTTCACTAAACTCTGCCTTACCATATTCAGCAACATTCCCATCACCCTCCACCCTTTGTGCCTTGGAGGGCACATGAGGTAGGAATGTGGCTGGGTTTAGTGTGTTGCATCTTTTGATGGTAATATTTACTGGGGCCATCAGCGCTAGTTCCCACTTGGTGAACCGTGATGAGGACACATGTCGTGTTTGGGCAGAATTTAGGAGGGCAGAGACAGCATGGGGAGCATGAACAGTTAAATCGTGTCCTAACACCACATCCTCACTCTTGTTTACTAATTGTGCTATCGCAGCTACACTTCGTAAGCAAGTTGGGAGTGAGCGTGCTACTGTGTCCAGCTGGCCACTGTAGTACGCTACTGGTCGGTTGGCATCACCATGCTTTTGGACAAGTACTCCTGCCGCACACCCAGCTGATTCTGTTCCGTACAGTTCAAAGGGTTTCCCGTAATCTGGCATTCCCAGTGCTGGGGCCTTTGTTAGGCTCACCTTTAGTTCCTCGAAAGCCAGCTCAGATTCCTCAGTATGAGAGACCCGGTCTGGCTTAGTTGAGGAAACCATTTCTTGTAGTGGTAATGCCAGAATAGAGAATCCTGGGATCCAATTGCGACAGTATCCACACATGCCTAGGAACGTACGGATCTGGTGCTGGGTCTGTGGCAGCACCATGTTTTGAATCGCTTGGATTCGGTCATCAGTGAAATGTCTCAGTCCTTGTGTAAGGCAGTGGCCCAGATACTTAACCCTGGTCTGACATAATTGTAGCTTATCCTTTGATACTTTATGTCCTGTCTCTGAGAGATGCATCAGCAGCTGTCGAGTGTCATCTACTGATGACTCCAGTGACTCAGAACACAACAACAAGTCATCGACATATTGTATTAGTATCGAACCACTCATAGGTTGAAAGGATTGTAAACAATCATGCAAGGCCTGGGAGAAGATGCTGGGGCTGTCTATGAATCCCTGAGGGAGTCGAGTCCAGGTATACTGTACTCCTCTGTAGGTAAAACGCAGAACACAAATCAATGACTGTGAAATGAGTACAGTGAGGTGGGATTTGCATCAGGATGACAGCTGGGTTTGGCACTACGGGGAATTGGCTCTCAACTACTTTGTTTACCCCTCTTAGATCCTGCACTAGTCTGTAGCCCCTCCCCCCACTCTTTTTTACAGGAAAGATGGGACTATTGGCCGTGCTGGAAGTTCTAACTAGGATTTCTTGTTGGAGCAATTGTTTGATCACTGGGTATACGCCTAGTTCGACTTCAGGTTTTAAAGGGTATTGCGGTATTTTTGGGGCTATCCTGCCTTCTTTTAAACAAATCTCTACTGGAGCTACATTTGCCATCAACCCAGCATCCAGTCCATCTTTAGTCCAAAGGGAACTCGGTATTTGTGCTGTAATTTCAGCTACCCTAGATGGATTTGACTCTACAACCGTGGAATACAACATTAGCCTCTGAGGACTGTCCAGCATATCTTGCATTTCTTGTGCAAGATCTCTAGGAGTGTCCAGAAATACCCCATCAGGGGTGCAATAGATGACACATCCCATTTTACATAGTAAATCTCTACCCAGGAGGTTAGTCGGGGCCGCTGCAGCCAACAGGAAAGAATGTTTGGTATGCAGAGGCCCGATTGTAACCTCCGCTGGTTTCGTCAGTGGGTAATGTTTTATTTTTCCTGTTACCCCAATTGCTGCTACTGATTGGTCAGTGAAACCCAAGTGAAGGGGAGTGTTGAGAACAGATCTGGCCGCCCCTGTATAAACCAAAAAGGTTTGCCTTACTCCAGCTATATCAACCTTTACCTGAGGTTCCTCTCTAAGGTGTTGTGTTAATCTAACTGGCTGTAGGATACAGGTATGACCTGTTTCCTATTGTCTTACCTGGGTTGCCCTTAGTACAGTGTCAGCCATCAGATGGGGAGGAGGCATGTTGCGTGACCTGTCTGTCTCCTCCCATTGTCTAGGGGCTGGGTATCTCCGTGTCTCACCCTGGTGAGATTCCCAGTCTCGCCTATGTGTTTTGTAACTCCTGGGGTTTCCTGATTTGCATTGGGTTGCAAAGTGTCCCTCCTTGTTGCAGTTGTAGCAAATTATTGGCTTTCTACCTGTGTCTCTGGTGTTCTGGTGGTGTGGGGTCTTGTTAGGGGCCTTACTGAAAGCTTGGATGCTAACCATCATCAATTTATCGGTTTGCAGCTCTCTGTGCTTCTTTATGTTTCGGTCGTGGTCCATGGCAGATTCCCGTAGGGCATCTACTGTCATTCCACGCCAATTTGGGAAAGATGTCTGAACTCTAGCTCTCAGATTTTTTTTAAGCCCTTCCACTAGCACAGAGACAATCATCTCCCTCAGGTGGGGGTTGTCCTTAGGCTCGGAGACACCAGTGTATTTTGATACCGTTTTCAAGGCCCTGGAGAAATAATCACCAGCGGATTCACCATCCTTTTGTTTGATGGTGAATATCTTGCTATATTCCACTGCCGCAGGAAAATATACTCCCAATTGTAAGTTGATTAGGCGTATATTTTCCTGATTGATCTCATCATTTATTTCCCTGTCCGCTCTCAACCCACTATCCTGAATGAATTTCGGGATATCTATGTGGGTAGGGAGACAGGCCCTCAACATGATTCTCCAATCCTTGTTGGTGGGTTCATCAGAGTTTCCCAGATCCCTTACAAATTTCTGGCTCAATGCCAGATCTTTCCTAGGATCGGGGAAATCTGAAATGATGGACCGCAGTTCTAACCGTGTCCATGGATTTAGCATGGTCATCTTTCTGGTAGGTATCACACCCTCTCTGTCTGCCTTACCATAAGGAACCTCCAGCGTGCGTACAGGGTATGTTTGCACCACATCCACATTACTGGGACCTGGTCTGGAGTCGACTGTGTCTGTGCTGTGTGGTGCTATCTTACCTGAGTCCATAACTACGCTGTTGGCATCAGCCGTCTCCTCTTCCTGTGCTGGAGCCCCAGCAGCAGGTTTTGCTGGTTCAGCCTTTCCTTCAAGCATGTTAATTGCATGGGAGACGGCCAATGTCAACAGCTGATCGTTTTCCTCTCTGGTTTCCTTGTAAGGGGATAAAACAGGGTACAAGTTAGAGATGGTTAAATCTTTACGGATGTTTTGCTTAGCAGTTATTAACCCCTCCGGCACATATGGAGGTGGGGGAGCGGTTGCGGTTGCATTCCTGTTGCGGCTGATTGTATCTGATATTGCTAGACATCCAATTCCCCATTGTTCCTGCCCTTCCTTCTGCCACAACTTAAGAATTTCAATGTGCTTCACTCTCTTCTTACGACAGGAGAGTAGGCATATCTCATCTTTTACTGCTGATAAGATTTCTGGATCAAAGCTACCAACACTGGGAAATTCTAACTTGCTGCCCTGTGTCATCTTTTTCCATTTCTTTTGGTAAACAACTGCTCGTTCACCGTGCTTACTGCACATTATGAAAGCTGCCGACCCTTTGGGTCGACTAGATTCCTCCCTAACTAGCACGGCATCCCTGTGCGACCCGTTACAGGAATAAACGTTCACAGCTAGTAGACACCGGTGGGTCCTTTATTCAGTGAGTCGCTCCCAAGACACTCCTCCTCAGCAACCTGCAACGGTCCCACAATCAAGTGAGGTGCGCAGGGTACGAGGTAATAATACTCAATCACCAAGTCTTTCGGCTAGTAGCGAACAGCTAGTAAACTTGCAAGGTGCGGCCAAATTTTTCCAGGACACAACAAAACTTGTTTTTCCTGTGTCCCCAAAAACTATTTTCTAAAGCAGCTAATCAGATCACGGGGTTCCGATTTAGCTTCTTGTACCCTCCCGGTGGATCAAAATAGGTAGGTCCACGGAAGGGGCAGTTCCTATGGGCACATCGTCACGTGCGCCTTGTCCTACACTGGACTGTCCTACACTGGACTGCGCTACTACGCTTGAGTCGTGTCGTCACACACCCGTTCACCTCAGTGATTGTTTCACACTGGGTGCTAGTTACACCTTGGTCTTATGCTTAAACTTGAAATATTTCTGTACAGAAAAATCTTCCCAGGTTGGTAGTTTCTCACTAGATACTTATGCAGGTATAAATCCCTTTTAAATGGCTATAGGAATCTATTAAAATAATGTTTGAGTTGCTTGTTTTTGGGAAAATGAACAATAAAAGAAAAACTTATTTTCTCTTATTAATCACCGCCTTATCCACAGTATGTTACTATACTGTTTTAAATAAAGCTAGTGATTAAATACTGTTCACCATTGGGTTCCTATGTGTGCTGCATGTGCAGTGCCAGTGAACAGCCACGTGTGTACGTGCGTTTGTTAAACCTGTTCACAGGCCGCCGATGAATCGGCCACCCACGTGTTCTATAGTGTATTTGCAAGGTCGCGCTCGGGTTTCGCTATACGCAGTGATTGCGCATAAATATGGAATAAATCCCTTAACTTCGTCCGAAAGTTACGTACAGAGATGCAAAATAAATTCCGCACTCAATCCGTAAATTACGTACAAAGATGCGAAAATTTCCCAATGTAAGCACGTGCGCGCGCACCTTGCGTAATACACAATAGACGCTTCACGTTACTGTAAAAGACCCAGAACTTATCGCCACGTGGCGGAGTCCCTGGCCCTGCAGTAACTAACAATAAAAGTTATAGTTTTGCACAGAAGGGATCCTCTATGTACTATAATAAACCCAGGCCTTTGTCTCCACGTGTGCGAACCTTATCGTACGTGGCACATATACTGTAATGAACAAGCAACTCAAGACACTATACCCCGTTAAACTACTTGTGGCAGGCAGAAGTACAGTTTATTAAACACTTAAATATACTTTAAAACACGTGGCTTAATGTTTCCTTGGATTTCACTTATTGTACTTCGAGTTCAAACGCTAGCACCTCTCAAACCCTGCACTGCCGCGGACCTGGCCTATCCAGCAATGGATAATAATTACTTCCACCCTTTTGGTGGTATAGGTCAAGCCGCGCGTTTGGTACCGAGTTCTAGAGTGTGAAACGGCCGGACGCCAGCCCCCAATTATCAATACCGATATTTATATGATCAAAGAACAATAAGTGAAAAGCGTAGGTTACGTATTATGTCCGTAACCTGCGTACCCTTTATTTCTAGCTACGTGCGAACAAAACGTAGCGCAGCGTAGCGTACCTTTATCGTGTATTGTACACGGTAGAACCAATGTATTAATAAGAGATCCCTTCGCAGTACTTTGTCTCTAATCTGCGAATACACCTTTTAGGACAATGTCCGTACTATACCTTATCGCTATATGCGAATAACAGACGAGACCACAGTATAAAGGTGAGGAGATAGAAACTCCGTAAATGATGTATTTAGTCCCTAATGGACAAAAGGGGATTACAGAAATAGGAAAAGTACAGTATAACACGTAATGCAATTGTCTAACAATGAATATACTAATCAAGCTCTACTAGGGAAAGAAAACAGGCACAGAATACAATCAGCCAACAATACAATAAAAGTAAGTACAGTGAATGCAACCGTTTACCGTCTCATCAAATATGCGCAGCGCAGTCCGGTCGGAGCTCGCTATATTCAGGTTGAACTATAGCCCGGTCAATGGTCAGGGAAAAGAAGCTGTGCCGAAGTGACCGAGGCCGCCCTGGGTCACCCAACTTATAGGGTCAGAAGGGGGAGGTCAAAGGCCATTCCTATTGGTCAGGGTTCGTATGTCAAGTCCTCTGTGATTGGGGCAAAGTATTGCACCTGGTTTGGATAGGTGCAGGGGGAGTGAACTTTGGAGTCCTTTGTCTGTTGGCATCGTCGTCAGGGGTCGTAAATAGCAGTAAGAACCGGTTATAGCTAGATTCTTTTGTAACACACCTTTTAACAGAAACAGTCTTGGAGATATGGATTTTGTCCGTAATTATCGGACCGTATGAATTGCGATTTATTCGCAATGACCTGAATACTGCGCATGGGAAACGGAACGTAACGGTACCAAACATTATACAGACGGAAGTATGTAATGCTGACTAAACTAGTGTTCTAAACCTTTAACTATATTTTATTTGGTGTAAGTATGGTATTATGAATTTATGTGTAATAGTATGGCTGCGCTTCTGGTCCACTTTGTCACACAGACTCGGGTATGGATACTTTATTTGCGCAACTCTGCAAACCAAAATGGCGGCCATACCATCCTAAAATGGCGTGTGTGCAACTCGACTTTAACAGTCCACCCTTTGACAGTAAATATAAAACTGTCACAGTACAAACATTCTTCATAACAATACAGAAATTCATAATCCTAACAGAGAAATTGGCATCCGTGAATTAAACATATAAGGGGAGTAAACCATCTGCTCTTTGGCCGATCCGGGATCATGGATAAATGATGGGCCGCATTTATCGAACAATCTACTCAGGGTGACGAAGGATAATGTACAATTTTTGGGATAAAAATAAAAACAAGGGAGGTTACAACATATACATCTTCACAAATATGGTATCTTTTAGTGGGTGGTGGTTTCAATTCTAGGGTCATATACCAAACCCTGATCTTCCTCTGCATCCCTCGTTCTTACACTCATGATTTCAGTACGTTTTGTCTTTCCCCGAGTCACCATTTTTACACATTTAAACAATAACACAAAGACTATGATGGCACCACCGATACAGAGAAGGAGTTTTCCGATGTTAGCTATGATTCCTTGCGCCCATTCTCCTAAACCAGAGAACCAGTGCATTGGGTTCAACCAGAAGGTCCAAATTCTTTCGGAACTGACCAAACGCCATGCTGTGCGGACATTGTAAGAACAAACGCCCACAGGTCGTCCGCATTCGGTCGGACTGACTCTCTAAGAAGAGGGTGTGTTTTCGGACTACATCCAAACCGTGCATGTGCGGTGGGAACACAAAGATTCTGCACGGTCTTACAGCGTCCGAACAAACGGGAAGCTGCCCGTACGCACCGATTCGGTGTATTTCCACAAACAACACTACTGTAATCGGAACTCATACATCTGCCACATGACACACTTATGCAATTAGGCAACCTCATAAAAAATGGATTGTTATTTATTGTAATCAATTACTTCCTAATGGATACTTAAACACATTACTACTACTTTAGATTAACCCTTACCTCATGTTAAGTGGTATGAATTCATTGATGCCCCTTTACCTATGTTTTATGTATATTATATAATAATTGCACGTCAAATGCAATATTTTACAATGTGCTTATTATTACTAACACATACTCACAAATTTCTGTCCATTGCTTGCAGTGTAAATTCGGTGAACATTTCTGGACGGTATTAGTGAGAACGAGTACGGAGACCATGCGTGGCACATGCGCATTGCGTTGCCTACGTGTGCGCAGATGGCTAAAAAGCGCCCTCCGAAAGAATTCGAAATGGACCGCACCAACCAGAATAAGGCCTTATGTAACCATAACAAAGATTGAGGCAATCCCCTTTGTTTTCATGAATGTCCGCGGACCTGAAGTTGGAGGACACACTATTGATGGGAACCTTTTGTCAGATCACAACTCGCAGACCGGAAGTCACGGACAGCCGACTTCCACCGCAATGTCAATTCCTCGACTCCGAGGACCGGAAGTTGCTCTCATGTCACTTACGGCGCCTCATAGACCGGAACCGGAAGTGAAGCCATGTCCGCTGGAGCTGGCGTTTGGCGGACATGTAAGGGGGTACTCTCTTTCCAAGTATACACTTATGACTTCCGGGCGAGGTCCTGTTTATTCCCGCCGCCATTTTCCCACCTTTTTTCTGATAAATACAGGACACACAGAAGCAAACATTAGCCTTGAAAAAGAGTCACAAGACTTGAAACGCATTGGCCAACAGGATTGCTTTTACAAGGACCCCATCCAGTGCAGACTTGTGGAGCCAAGTCTTTGACATCTGGAACACTGTTTCACCATCCTAAGGCTCCACCCCCATCACTGGGTAAGGGAGGATTACCACTTTTTAATCATTGTCTGTTTTTTACAATTTTTTTTTTTATGGAATAAATGTGCTTTCACCTATCTGCGCCCAAAGTGCTTCTTACCTACTTGTTTTATGTGTACTAGCATGTCAGAGAGATCAATGCCTCCCATATGCTGATTGTAGGCAGGGATTAGTGATTGGCATGGGACGGCGATCTTTGTGTTGGCCTCTTTGCTCCACCATTTGACAGAGGAAAGAGGTGTAATCCCAGCGGCACTGCTTAGAAGGCTCACACGTTTGTTGTCAAACCATTTCACTGCGAGCAGCCGTTCAGCAGACCTGTAGTCAAAAGCGCCACGTCCTTCCTTCATCAGCTCTTTGTACGTCTTTAAGATTGCTCCACCCATGTGGTTTGATTGGACAGTGCCAATGCATCTGATTCCCAGGTTCTCGTGCAGGTTTTGGACCAATTCGAAACTGGTAAAGTAGTTGTCACAGAAAACAACTGAAAGTCGTGGCAGTGTTATAGTCTTGCAGAGCGTTGTCACAAGTTTGGCCCCTAGAAGCATTGCCTCCTCCTGCTCAGTTAGGGCAACATTGAAGAACATGGATGCCCCCTGATAGAGCAGAAGGTCATGAATGATGCCAGATGAACTGGCCCGGCAGAACAATTTAAAGCCCCACTTGTCTGGCTTGTTGGCAATATATTGGCAAAGGGAACCAGCCCTCGTGCCTTTATACGCCACCATGACCTCATCCACACTGTGCTGGTAAGTGGATGGGATCAAAAGACACTGCTGACGAAGCATGTCAAAAAGTGGGCGGATTTTGTAAACACGGTCTTGAGTGCCATGGCACTGCTGATTATCATTGAAGTGAATGAATCGGCGTAACTGCTTGAATCTCCTCCTCGGCATAATATCAGCTATTACGCTGAACCACGACTCATGGTGCCAGTAGTCATCAATGGCTGGGAAGCTAAAAACACCCATGAAGAGAAGCATTGCCAGGAATTTTTCAATCTCTTCAGTACTGGTATTGATTGGATCTCCCCGCTCCTGGGCAGAGTAGAGATTTGTTTGCCTCACGATATGTGTGATCATCTCAACTGTAAAGAGCGTTTGAAAATATTGAAAGGGTGTCTTTACAGCATCAGGGGGGTTAAAACTTGAGTCTGGAACCTGGAATGTCTCAATGTCTTCATGTAGCCACAAACTTCTTCTTGGTTTCTTTGCACCTGGAAGTGATGGGTCAGGTGTGTCCTGTAGCTCATCTAAAGAAACTTTAAGGGAGTTTTTCCCCTTTCTCCTCCTCTTTTTGGATGGTGGTTGCGAGGATGTACTTGCTAAGGCAATCTCCTCCTCATCCAAAGAATCAAAATATGTTTCCCCACTGTCCTCTGCTGGTGTGGGCAGATAATCTGGATCCTCTACAGGGTCATCATCACTCAGATCTGAGTCCTGAGGATTTTCGGGCACAAGGGCAAGAAAGGTGCGTGGTCTTGCACCGTAAAATTTCCATCTATCTATCTATCTATCTATCTATCAGAAAATAGAAAATAGAAAGAAAACAATTTGTTACTATGACATAACAGTAACACCAGAATTTATATAAATTCTACCAATTTATTCTTGATATTTGCCATATACAGTACATAATACACATGAAATGTCTCATACATGATATTGATAAATTATTTTTAATCAAAGTTCAATTAAATAACATTAAATTAATAATTGTAATAACAATGCATGATCATTTGTATTTAATTGTAAATAGCACATTTTACCAACATTAGCTAGCTTCTCTAACTTTACCATAATATGACAATTCCACCGTTTGGTAGAGCATGTTTTAAAAAAATTATTCGTCCCTTATAAAACTTATTTTTGTTACATAAAGTTACATAATTCTGATAACTCTTCTGAGACGATAATATGTAAAAAAAACAAAAAAACAGTCTTACTTTGAAAATTCCGCCGATATCTGTCATCAAGGGAAGAGTGAATTTTCTCTGTGTCACGTCCGGTTTGACAGGACACTGAAAAGGCATACTGCTCAAAGCAACAGTGCCACCTATGGGATTTTTTTTTGTATTTTACAACTAAACCAAACGGCAGAGATGGCTCATTCAGGTTGAGTTAAGATCAACGCATTTTCAAATGAGATATAGTGACTTAAAGTGTGGTCAACCAAATAGTCAAGCAGGACCATAAAGGGTTAAGTGCTATATGAACTAACTAGGCCTTCTCATGGACAGTGACTAAGTCTAAACAGAAGAGAACATACGCGGTATGTGTAAAACAGTGAAATCAAAATAAAATAAAATAACCAACTTCAAGATCAACAACAAGGAGTACAAAATCTCTCAATTTATTACCTGCCACACACCCAATGTAATCTATCTTATTCAATGATCATGTGGACTTCATTACATTGGACGGACCAGCAGAGCACTTAAAACAAGAATGATGGAACATCTACGTAACATTAAGAACGGCCTCCAAACACACTCCTTAGTAGAACACTTCCGAATTACCCATAACTGCTCCAGCAAATATATTAGAAATTTCATGGCAATCGAAAAAACATTAAAACCGATTGGAAATATAGAGATTCTGATACCATACTAGCCAAGAAAGAAATGGAGTGGATTTTCAGACTCAAAACTTTAGTTCCGCAAGGATTAAACAAAGATTTCGAACTCAAATGGTTCTTTTGATGCACAAACTGTTTGAAACTTTTTCTGTATAATATTTGTTTATTTCCACATTACTATTATTCTCTCCTTCTCTTTATTTGAGGTAAACATTCACCATATGCAAGAGGTACAACACTTCCAACATCAAAGATGGCGTCTATCTGAGATATGTTCCACTTTACCAATGGAATTAAGGGAGGAACTAGCGACCCCACTACATTACATCTTTGATAATTCACTTTCAACAGGTAAGGTACCAAAAGACTGGAGAATAGCCAAGGTAGTATCAATACCGATATTTATATGATCAAAGAACAATAAGTGAAAAGCGTAGGTTACGTATTATGTCCGTAACCTGCGTACCCTTTATTTCTAGCTACGTGCGAACAAAACGTAGCGCAGCGTAGCGTACCTTTATCGTGTATTGTACACGGTAGAACCAATGTATTAATAAGAGATCCCTTCGCAGTACTTTGTCTCTAATCTGCGAATACACCTTTTAGGACAATGTCCGTACTATACCTTATCGCTATATGCGAATAACAGACGAGACCACAGTATAAAGGTGAGGAGATAGAAACTCCGTAAATGATGTATTTAGTCCCTAATGGACAAAAGGGGATTACAGAAATAGGAAAAGTACAGTATAACACGTAATGCAATTGTCTAACAATGAATATACTAATCAAGCTCTACTAGGGAAAGAAAACAGGCACAGAATATAATCAGCCAACAATACAATAAAAGTAAGTACAGTGAATGCAACCGTTTACCGTCTCATCAAATATGCGCAGCGCAGTCCGGTCGGAGCTCGCTATATTCAGGTTGAACTATAGCCCGGTCAATGGTCAGGGAAAAGAAGCTGTGCCGAAGTGACCGAGGCCGCCCTGGGTCACCCAACTTATAGGGTCAGAAGGGGGAGGTCAAAGGCCATTCCTATTGGTCAGGGTTCGTATGTCAAGTCCTCTGTGATTGGGGCAAAGTATTGCACCTGGTTTGGATAGGTGCAGGGGGAGTGAACTTTGGAGTCCTTTGTCTGTTGGAATCGTCGTCAGGGGTCGTAAATAGCAGTAAGAACCGGTTATAGCTAGATTCTTTTGTAACACACCTTTTAACAGAAACAGTCTTGGAGATATGGATTTTGTCCGTAATTATCGGACCGTATGAATTGCGATTTATTCGCAATGACCGGAATACTGCGCATGGGAAACGGAACGTAACGGTACCAAACATTATACAGACGGAAGTATGTAATGCTGACTAAACTATGTGTAGTGTTCTAAACCTTTAACTATATTTTATTTGGTGTAAGTATGGTATTATGAATTTATGTGTAATAGTATGGCTGCGCTTCTGGTCCACTTTGTCACACAGACTCGGGTATGGATACTTTATTTGCGCAACTCTGCGAACCAAAATGGCGGCCATACCATCCTAAAATGGCGTGTGTGCAACTCGACTTTAACAGTCCACCCTTTGACAGTAAATATAAAACTGTCACAGTACAAACATTCTTCATAACAATACAGAAATTCATAATCCTAACAGAGAAATTGGGATCCGTGAATTAAACATATAAGGGGAGTAAACCATCTGCTCTTTGGCCGATCCGGGATCATGGATAAATGATGGGCCGCATTTATCGAACAATCTACTCAGGGTGACAGAGGATAATGTACAATTTTTGGGATAAAAATAAAAACAAGGGAGGTTACAACATATACATCTTCACAAATATGGTATCTTTTAGTGGGTGGTGGTTTCAATTCTAGGGCCATATACCAAACCCTGATCTTCCTCTGCATCCCTCGTTCTTACACTCATGATTTCAGTACGTTTTGTCTTTCCCCGAGTCACCATTTTTACACATTTAAACAATAACACAAAGACTATGATGGCACCACCGATACAGAGGAGTTTTCCGATGTTAGCTATGATTCCTTGCGCCCATTCTCCTAAACCAGAGAACCAGTGCATTGGGTTCAACCAGGAGGTCCATTCGCTGACCTTATCACCTATTTCTGCCAGGCTGATATTGTGTTCCCTTCTAAATTCCCATTTAAGCTGAAGAATCTCATCCATCCGATGATCGATGATTTCTTCTGGGTCTTCAGTATTGTTGGTGATGTAGGTACAACATTTCACCCCAAACTGTGTGGAGAGGGTGACACAATATCCTCCTGTCATGGCTGTCAGATAGTTCAACACCATCCGGTGTTGAACTAGCTCTCTTTTATATGCTTGTAACTCTCTCCCAGTGTATCTAAAGGTGTCATCATAAATCTCAGTGATGTTATCTACCAAGCTTGCTAGTGCTTGGATATACTTAAAATTTATGACTCCCCTGGCGGTATGGGTAATGTCTAACGCAATAAGGAGTTGGATACCGAATGATTCGTGTATCAATTCAGAAGCTAGGGGTTCCTTCTTGATTGTTAAATCCCTTTTATGGATTTGGTCATAATGGGTATGAGTGTAAGGAGGAGGTATATCTTTGTGTATGCTTACCATTTCATCATGTGTAAGGGTCATTACTTCGGGTAACACTCTACCTAAATAACAAATTCCAACGTAGTTCATGGAGAGCCATTTGTACGCCCTTCTACCACAAATATAATAAACATCGTCAGGGAGAAAATAAGGGACAGAATATTTCATGATTTTGTCACATACTATCCATAAGAACATTCCCGTCCCCTGCTCCCTGACCTGTTCCTCACAGGTTTCTGGTTGTAAGGTCATATTACAATAACCGGCGGATACTCTGCCGGCCATCATTTTATTTTTCTTCACAGTGTAAACATATTTATAGTGTCTCCCACTGGTGCGGATCTTTAATAATAATTCCTTATCAATAGGCTCTCCATCTGGATGCTGGGAGTAAGTTATCGTCTGGTTGTGCCATGTCACTTCCCAAGTACCGATCATTCTGGAACTAGAGAAGTTCATACATACCAGGGACTTATCCACTTGGTATGGATGTAATCTAAGACTAGGGGACCTGGTATACAGGTATCTCTTATCCAGTGGCCTCCCTTTATTTAAGACGCTTATCTCAGAGATATTTAGCAGGTATGGGACTAGGCCTACACTACTTCTTTTATGTAGTACTTGTGAACACACCCAGCATTCTGTTTGGTTTAAGACCTTACCCACTAGTGAGTGGTAATCACTCAAGGGATGTCGGCTCGTAGTTGCCTTACCCATCGACTGACTTTGCTGGATGCATTCTTCTTCCATTTTTGGCTGACAATATCTACAGACACAGTACTCACCAGACAATAACTCATCACATTGCCCTTGAACTACGTTTTCCTTATACCTCTTACCCTCTCCTGTTATGGGTAAAGTATCAAGCTTGTTTAGGGATTCTACTTCACCCATATCTGGGTCCATTAGTACACTGTCAGAACTCCGCTCCGATCGCTCTAGAGTGTGGCAGCCACCGAGTATCCTTGAATGAAGAAGAGGAAACAGGAAGAAAACAAAGAAATAGATATATAACCATGAACCTGTTGCTTGGAGTCCTTCCATCATCTCTACCAGGGAACTTTTATTGCTCTGCTCTTTGACTTTTGCTCGTACAGGTTGCTTGACCTTGGCTGCCTTTCAGTCTTCCCAGAACAATGCCTCTAGCGATACTTCTTCTCTTTCGCTCTCTGCACACGGGAACTCCGGGTTACTGGCTTTCTTGCAGTGGGACGAATGTATCCAAGTCTCTCTCTCTGCGACTTTAATTGATGTAGTGCTGGTCAACAAAACTTGGTACGGTCCTTCCCAACGGTCTATCAAACAACCTGAGCGTAAAAAATTTCAGGTCATAACAAAGTCTCCTGGTTTAAGATTATGACAGTTCTCAATAGGCATGTCAGGTGTCAATAAATTCAGTTCCTTTTGTTGTTTCCTCAGCTGTTTGTTTAGCTTTAGGATATATTGTACAGTTAGCTCATTGTTACACTTGAGATCATCCTGTGGGTCTATCATGACGTGTGGCTGCCGGCCAAACAATATCTCGAAGGGGGACAAGTTGAGCGGAGCTCTGGGAGTGGTCCTAATGCTATACAGCACAATAGGCAGTGCCTCTGGCCATAACAACCCTGTTTCAGCCATAACTTTACCCAATTTGTTCTTAATAGTACCATTCATTCTCTCAACTTTGGCGCTCGCTTGGGGTCGATATGGAGTATGAAGTTTACTATTAATTCCCAGGAGTTTACACATGATTTGGAAGACCTCTCCTGTAAAATGAGTGCCTCTGTCACTCTCGATGACCTTTGGGATACCATATCTACAGACAAACTCTTGACATATTTTCTTTGCTGTAAAGGTAGCAGTATTGGAGGCAGCGGGGAAAGCCTCTACCCAGCTGGAAAACATATCAACACATACTAATACATACTTCAAATTTCTACAGGGTGGTAACTGTATGAAGTCGATTTGTATTACCTGGAAAGGGCCTTCTGTAGGAGGGATGTGGGATGGCTCTGTTGGGATGGCTTTTCCAATGTTCTTCCTCAAACAGGTGAGGCATGACATTGCAACTCTACCTGCTTGAGAAGCGAACCCTGGTGCACACCAGTAGGCCTTTACCAGCTTGCACATACCTTCCTTCCCAAGATGTGTCAGCCCATGGGCCGCCTCGGCTAGACTAGGAAGGTATGCCCTGGGGGCCACTGGTTTCCCGTGTCCATCTCTCCAAAGTCCGGTGGACTCTTGGCCACATCCCTTCGACTTCCATACTGCTCTCTCCTGTGGGGAACACAAATTCTGCATGTCTATCAGTTTGGATGTGGATACCATGTTAAGTGTACAGAGGTTTGTAGGATGGGTGGAAATATTTACAGGGCATGCGGCCCTTTTCGCTGCCTCATCAGCGCGGCTGTTACCAAGGGACACCGGGTCCTTCTCTGATGTGTGAGCTTTGCACTTAATAACAGCCACTCTGTCTGGAAGCTGGATAGCTCCCAGAAGTTTTCTAATATATGTCGCATGCGCCACTGGTGTGCCAGCCGCCGTCATGAAATTTCTGAGGCGCCATAGGGCTCCAAAATCATGTACTACTCCGAAAGCATATCTGGAGTCGGTATATATGTTAACTGATTTTCCTTTGGCCAGTTCACATGCTCTGGTCAGTGCCACCAGTTCCGCTACTTGTGCTGAGTGAGGTGGTCCTAAGGGTTCAGCTTCCACAATACCTTCTCCATCTACTACCGCGTAGCCTGTGCACAGCTCTCCCATCTCCGTTTGTCTATGACAGCTACCATCAGTGTATAAGGTTATGTCTACCTCACTTAATGGGCTGTCGCTTATGTCAGGACGTGCTGTAAAGGTCTGATTCAGGTAGGTCATGCAATCATGTTTGTCCTCACCTTCACTAAACTCTGCCTTACCATATTCAGCAACATTCCCATCACCCTCCACCCTTTGTGCCTTGGAGGGCACATGAGGTAGGAATGTGGCTGGGTTTAGTGTGTTGCATCTTTTGATGGTAATATTTACTGGGGCCATCAGCGCTAGTTCCCACTTGGTGAACCGTGATGAGGACACATGTCGTGTTTGGGCAGAATTTAGGAGGGCAGAGACAGCATGGGGAGCATGAACAGTTAAATCGTGTCCTAACACCACATCCTCACTCTTGTTTACTAATTGTGCTATCGCAGCTACACTTCGTAAGCAAGTTGGGAGTGAGCGTGCTACTGTGTCCAGCTGGCCACTGTAGTACGCTACTGGTCGGTTGGCATCACCATGCTTTTGGACAAGTACTCCTGCCGCACACCCAGCTGATTCTGTTCCGTACAGTTCAAAGGGTTTCCCGTAATCTGGCATTCCCAGTGCTGGGGCCTTTGTTAGGCTCACCTTTAGTTCCTCGAAAGCCAGCTCAGATTCCTCAGTATGAGAGACCCGGTCTGGCTTAGTTGAGGAAACCATTTCTTGTAGTGGTAATGCCAGAATAGAGAATCCTGGGATCCAATTGCGACAGTATCCACACATGCCTAGGAACGTACGGATCTGGTGCTGGGTCTGTGGCAGCACCATGTTTTGAATCGCTTGGATTCGGTCATCAGTGAAATGTCTCAGTCCTTGTGTAAGGCAGTGGCCCAGATACTTAACCCTGGTCTGACATAATTGTAGCTTATCCTTTGATACTTTATGTCCTGTCTCTGAGAGATGCATCAGCAGCTGTCGAGTGTCATCTACTGATGACTCCAGTGACTCAGAACACAACAACAAGTCATCGACATATTGTATTAGTATCGAACCACTCATAGGTTGAAAGGATTGTAAACAATCATGCAAGGCCTGGGAGAAGATGCTGGGGCTGTCTATGAATCCCTGAGGGAGTCGAGTCCAGGTATACTGTACTCCTCTGTAGGTAAAACGCAGAACACAAATCAATGACTGTGAAATGAGTACAGTGAGGTGGGATTTGCATCAGGATGACAGCTGGGTTTGGCACTACGGGGAATTGGCTCTCAACTACTTTGTTTACCCCTCTTAGATCCTGCACTAGTCTGTAGCCCCTCCCCCCACTCTTTTTTACAGGAAAGATGGGACTATTGGCCGTGCTGGAAGTTCTAACTAGGATTTCTTGTTGGAGCAATTGTTTGATCACTGGGTATACGCCTAGTTCGACTTCAGGTTTTAAAGGGTATTGCGGTATTTTTGGGGCTATCCTGCCTTCTTTTAAACAAATCTCTACTGGAGCTACATTTGCCATCAACCCAGCATCCAGTCCATCTTTAGTCCAAAGGGAACTCGGTATTTGTGCTGTAATTTCAGCTACCCTAGATGGATTTGACTCTACAACCGTGGAATACAACATTAGCCTCTGAGGACTGTCCAGCATATCTTGCATTTCTTGTGCAAGATCTCTAGGAGTGTCCAGAAATACCCCATCAGGGGTGCAATAGATGACACATCCCATTTTACATAGTAAATCTCTACCCAGGAGGTTAGTCGGGGCCGCTGCAGCCAACAGGAAAGAATGTTTGGTATGCAGAGGCCCGATTGTAACCTCCGCTGGTTTCGTCAGTGGGTAATGTTTTATTTTTCCTGTTACCCCAATTGCTGCTACTGATTGGTCAGTGAAACCCAAGTGAAGGGGAGTGTTGAGAACAGATCTGGCCGCCCCTGTATAAACCAAAAAGGTTTGCCTTACTCCAGCTATATCAACCTTTACCTGAGGTTCCTCTCTAAGGTGTTGTGTTAATCTAACTGGCTGTAGGATACAGGTATGACCTGTTTCCTATTGTCTTACCTGGGTTGCCCTTAGTACAGTGTCAGCCATCAGATGGGGAGGAGGCATGTTGCGTGACCTGTCTGTCTCCTCCCATTGTCTAGGGGCTGGGTATCTCCGTGTCTCACCCTGGTGAGATTCCCAGTCTCGCCTATGTGTTTTGTAACTCCTGGGGTTTCCTGATTTGCATTGGGTTGCAAAGTGTCCCTCCTTGTTGCAGTTGTAGCAAATTATTGGCTTTCTACCTGTGTCTCTGGTGTTCTGGTGGTGTGGGGTCTTGTTAGGGGCCTTACTGAAAGCTTGGATGCTAACCATCATCAATTTATCGGTTTGCAGCTCTCTGTGCTTCTTTATGTTTCGGTCGTGGTCCATGGCAGATTCCCGTAGGGCATCTACTGTCATTCCACGCCAATTTGGGAAAGATGTCTGAACTCTAGCTCTCAGATTTTTTTTAAGCCCTTCCACTAGCACAGAGACAATCATCTCCCTCAGGTGGGGGTTGTCCTTAGGCTCGGAGACACCAGTGTATTTTGATACCGTTTTCAAGGCCCTGGAGAAATAATCACCAGCGGATTCACCATCCTTTTGTTTGATGGTGAATATCTTGCTATATTCCACTGCCGCAGGAAAATATACTCCCAATTGTAAGTTGATTAGGCGTATATTTTCCTGATTGATCTCATCATTTATTTCCCTGTCCGCTCTCAACCCACTATCCTGAATGAATTTCGGGATATCTATGTGGGTAGGGAGACAGGCCCTCAACATGATTCTCCAATCCTTGTTGGTGGGTTCATCAGAGTTTCCCAGATCCCTTACAAATTTCTGGCTCAATGCCAGATCTTTCCTAGGATCGGGGAAATCTGAAATGATGGACCGCAGTTCTAACCGTGTCCATGGATTTAGCATGGTCATCTTTCTGGTAGGTATCACACCCTCTCTGTCTGCCTTACCATAAGGAACCTCCAGCGTGCGTACAGGGTATGTTTGCACCACATCCACATTACTGGGACCTGGTCTGGAGTCGACTGTGTCTGTGCTGTGTGGTGCTATCTTACCTGAGTCCATAACTACGCTGTTGGCATCAGCCGTCTCCTCTTCCTGTGCTGGAGCCCCAGCAGCAGGTTTTGCTGGTTCAGCCTTTCCTTCAAGCATGTTAATTGCATGGGAGACGGCCAATGTCAACAGCTGATCGTTTTCCTCTCTGGTTTCCTTGTAAGGGGATAAAACAGGGTACAAGTTAGAGATGGTTAAATCTTTACGGATGTTTTGCTTAGCAGTTATTAACCCCTCCGGCACATATGGAGGTGGGGGAGCGGTTGCGGTTGCATTCCTGTTGCGGCTGATTGTATCTGATATTGCTAGACATCCAATTCCCCATTGTTCCTGCCCTTCCTTCTGCCACAACTTAAGAATTTCAATGTGCTTCACTCTCTTCTTACGACAGGAGAGTAGGCATATCTCATCTTTTACTGCTGATAAGATTTCTGGATCAAAGCTACCAACACTGGGAAATTCTAACTTGCTGCCCTGTGTCATCTTTTTTCATTTCTTTTGGTAAACAACTGCTCGTTCACCGTGCTTACTGCACATTATGAAAGCTGCCGACCCTTTGGGTCGACTAGATTCCTCCCTAACTAGCACGGCATCCCTGTGCGACCCGTTACAGGAATAAACGTTCACAGCTAGTAGACACCGGTGGGTCCTTTATTCAGTGAGTCGCTCCCAAGACACTCCTCCTCAGCGACCTGCAACGGTCCCACAATCAAGTGAGGTGCGCAGGGTACGAGGTAATAATACTCAATCACCAAGTCTTTCGGCTAGTAGCGAACAGCTAGTCAACTTGCAAGGTGCGGCCAAATTTTTCCAGGACACAACAAAACTTGTTTTTCCTGTGTCCCCAAAAACTATTTTCTAAAGCAGCTAATCAGATCACGGGGTTCCGATTTAGCTTCTTGTACCCTCCCGGTGGATCAAAATAGGTAGGTCCACGGAAGGGGCAGTTCCTATGGGCACATCGTCACGTGCGCCTTGTCCTACACTGGACTGCGCTACTACGCTTGAGTCGTGTCGTCACACACCCGTTCACCTCAGTGATTGTTTCACACTGGGTGCTAGTTACACCTTGGTCTTATGCTTAAACTTGAAATATTTCTGTACAGAAAAATCTTCCCAGGTTGGTAGTTTCTCACTAGATACTTATGCAGGTATAAATCCCTTTTAAATGGCTATAGGAATCTATTAAAATAATGTTTGAGTTGCTTGTTTTTGGGAAAATGAACAATAAAAGAAAAACTTATTTTCTCTTATTAATCACCGCCTTATCCACAGTATGTTACTATACTGTTTTAAATAAAGCTAGTGATTAAATACTGTTCACCATTGGGTTCCTATGTGTGCTGCATGTGCAGTGCCAGTGAACAGCCACGTGTGTACGTGCGTTTGTTAAACCTGTTCACAGGCCGCCGATGAATCGGCCACCCACGTGTTCTATAGTGTATTTGCAAGGTCGCGCTCGGGTTTCGCTATACGCAGTGATTGCGCATAAATATGGAATAAATCCCTTAACTTCGTCCGAAAGTTACGTACAGAGATGCAAAATAAATTCCGCACTCAATCCGTAAATTACGTACAAAGATGCGAAAATTTCCCAATGTAAGCACGTGCGCGCGCACCTTGCGTAATACACAATAGACGCTTCACGTTACTGTAAAAGACCCAGAACTTATCGCCACGTGGCGGAGTCCCTGGCCCTGCAGTAACTAACAATAAAAGTTATAGTTTTGCACAGAAGGGATCCTCTATGTACTATAATAAACCCAGGCCTTTGTCTCCACGTGTGCGAACCTTATCGTACGTGGCACATATACTGTAATGAACAAGCAACTCAAGACACTATACCCCGTTAAACTACTTGTGGCAGGCAGAAGTACAGTTTATTAAACACTTAAATATACTTTAAAACACGTGGCTTAATGTTTCCTTGGATTTCACTTATTGTACTTCGAGTTCAAACGCTAGCACCTCTCAAACCCTGCACTGCCGCGGACCTGGCCTATCCAGCAATGGATAATAATTACTTCCACCCTTTTGGTGGTATAGGTCAAGCCGCGCGTTTGGTACCGAGTTCTAGAGTGTGAAACGGCCGGACGCCAGCCCCCAATTATCAATACCGATATTTATATGATCAAAGAACAATAAGTGAAAAGCGTAGGTTACGTATTATGTCCGTAACCTGCGTACCCTTTATTTCTAGCTACGTGCGAACAAAACGTAGCGCAGCGTAGCGTACCTTTATCGTGTATTGTACACGGTAGAACCAATGTATTAATAAGAGATCCCTTCGCAGTACTTTGTCTCTAATCTGCGAATACACCTTTTAGGACAATGTCCGTACTATACCTTATCGCTATATGCGAATAACAGACGAGACCACAGTATAAAGGTGAGGAGATAGAAACTCCGTAAATGATGTATTTAGTCCCTAATGGACAAAAGGGGATTACAGAAATAGGAAAAGTACAGTATAACACGTAATGCAATTGTCTAACAATGAATATACTAATCAAGCTCTACTAGGGAAAGAAAACAGGCACAGAATACAATCAGCCAACAATACAATAAAAGTAAGTACAGTGAATGCAACCGTTTACCGTCTCATCAAATATGCGCAGCGCAGTCCGGTCGGAGCTCGCTATATTCAGGTTGAACTATAGCCCGGTCAATGGTCAGGGAAAAGAAGCTGTGCCGAAGTGACCGAGGCCGCCCTGGGTCACCCAACTTATAGGGTCAGAAGGGGGAGGTCAAAGGCCATTCCTATTGGTCAGGGTTCGTATGTCAAGTCCTCTGTGATTGGGGCAAAGTATTGCACCTGGTTTGGATAGGTGCAGGGGGAGTGAACTTTGGAGTCCTTTGTCTGTTGGCATCGTCGTCAGGGGTCGTAAATAGCAGTAAGAACCGGTTATAGCTAGATTCTTTTGTAACACACCTTTTAACAGAAACAGTCTTGGAGATATGGATTTTGTCCGTAATTATCGGACCGTATGAATTGCGATTTATTCGCAATGACCTGAATACTGCGCATGGGAAACGGAACGTAACGGTACCAAACATTATACAGACGGAAGTATGTAATGCTGACTAAACTAGTGTTCTAAACCTTTAACTATATTTTATTTGGTGTAAGTATGGTATTATGAATTTATGTGTAATAGTATGGCTGCGCTTCTGGTCCACTTTGTCACACAGACTCGGGTATGGATACTTTATTTGCGCAACTCTGCAAACCAAAATGGCGGCCATACCATCCTAAAATGGCGTGTGTGCAACTCGACTTTAACAGTCCACCCTTTGACAGTAAATATAAAACTGTCACAGTACAAACATTCTTCATAACAATACAGAAATTCATAATCCTAACAGAGAAATTGGCATCCGTGAATTAAACATATAAGGGGAGTAAACCATCTGCTCTTTGGCCGATCCGGGATCATGGATAAATGATGGGCCGCATTTATCGAACAATCTACTCAGGGTGACGAAGGATAATGTACAATTTTTGGGATAAAAATAAAAACAAGGGAGGTTACAACATATACATCTTCACAAATATGGTATCTTTTAGTGGGTGGTGGTTTCAATTCTAGGGTCATATACCAAACCCTGATCTTCCTCTGCATCCCTCGTTCTTACACTCATGATTTCAGTACGTTTTGTCTTTCCCCGAGTCACCATTTTTACACATTTAAACAATAACACAAAGACTATGATGGCACCACCGATACAGAGAAGGAGTTTTCCGATGTTAGCTATGATTCCTTGCGCCCATTCTCCTAAACCAGAGAACCAGTGCATTGGGTTCAACCAGGAGGTCCAAATTCTTTCGGAACTGACCAAACGCCATGCTGTGCGGACATTGTAAGAACAAACGCCCACAGGTCGTCCGCATTCGGTCGGACTGACTCTCTAAGAAGAGGGTGTGTTTTCGGACTACATCCAAACCGTGCATGTGCGGTGGGAACACAAAGATTCTGCACGGTCTTACAGCGTCCGAACAAACGGGAAGCTGCCCGTACGCACCGATTCGGTGTATTTCCACAAACAACACTACTGTAATCGAAACTCATACATCTGCCACATGACACACTTATGCAATTAGGCAACCTCATAAAAAATGGATTGTTATTTATTGTAATCAATTACTTCCTAATGGATACTTAAACACATTACTACTACTTTAGATTAACCCTTACCTCATGTTAAGTGGTATGAATTCATTGATGCCCCTTTACCTATGTTTTATGTATATTATATAATAATTGCACGTCAAATGCAATATTTTACAATGTGCTTATTATTACTAACACATACTCACAAATTTCTGTCCATTGCTTGCAGTGTAAATTCGGTGAACATTTCTGGACGGTATTAGTGAGAACGAGTACGGAGACCATGCGTGGCACATGCGCATTGCGTTGCCTACGTGTGCGCAGATGGCTAAAAAGCGCCCTCCGAAAGAATTCGAAATGGACCGCACCAACCAGAATAAGGCCTTATGTAACCATAACAAAGATTGAGGCAATCCCCTTTGTTTTCATGAATGTCCGCGGACCTGAAGTTGGAGGACACACTATTGATGGGAACCTTTTGTCAGATCACAACTCGCAGACCGGAAGTCACGGACAGCCGACTTCCACCGCAATGTCAATTCCTCGACTCCGAGGACCGGAAGTTGCTCTCATGTCACTTACGGCGCCTCATAGACCGGAACCGGAAGTGAAGCCATGTCCGCTGGAGCTGGCGTTTGGCGGACATGTAAGGGGGTACTCTCTTTCCAAGTATACACTTATGACTTCCGGGCGAGGTCCTGTTTATTCCCGCCGCCATTTTCCCACCTTTTTTCTGATAAATACAGGACACACAGAAGCAAACATTAGCCTTGAAAAAGAGTCACAAGACTTGAAACGCATTGGCCAACAGGATTGCTTTTACAAGGACCCCATCCAGTGCAGACTTGTGGAGCCAAGTCTTTGACATCTGGAACACTGTTTCACCATCCTAAGGCTCCACCCCCATCACTGGGTAAGGGAGGATTACCACTTTTTAATCATTGTCTGTTTTTTACAATTTTTTTTTTTATGGAATAAATGTGCTTTCACCTATCTGCGCCCAAAGTGCTTCTTACCTACTTGTTTTATGTGTACTAGCATGTCAGAGAGATCAATGCCTCCCATATGCTGATTGTAGGCAGGGATTAGTGATTGGCATGGGACGGCGATCTTTGTGTTGGCCTCTTTGCTCCACCATTTGACAGAGGAAAGAGGTGTAATCCCAGCGGCACTGCTTAGAAGGCTCACACGTTTGTTGTCAAACCATTTCACTGCGAGCAGCCGTTCAGCAGACCTGTAGTCAAAAGCTCCACGTCCTTCCTTCATCAGCTCTTTGTACGTCTTTAAGATTGCTCCACCCATGTGGTTTGATTGGACAGTGCCAATGCATCTGATTCCCAGGTTCTCGTGCAGGTTTTGGACCAATTCGAAACTGGTAAAGTAGTTGTCACAGAAAACAACTGAAAGTCGTGGCAGTGTTATAGTCTTGCAGAGCGTTGTCACAAGTTTGGCCCCTAGAAGCATTGCCTCCTCCTGCTCAGTTAGGGCAACATTGAAGAACATGGATGCCCCCTGATAGAGCAGAAGGTCATGAATGATGCCAGATGAACTGGCCCGGCAGAACAATTTAAAGCCCCACTTGTCTGGCTTGTTGGCAATATATTGGCAAAGGGAACCAGCCCTCGTGCCTTTATACGCCACCATGACCTCATCCACACTGTGCTGGTAAGTGGATGGGATCAAAAGACACTGCTGACGAAGCATGTCAAAAAGTGGGCGGATTTTGTAAACACGGTCTTGAGTGCCATGGCACTGCTGATTATCATTGAAGTGAATGAATCGGCGTAACTGCTTGAATCTCCTCCTTGGCATAATATCAGCTATTACGCTGAACCACGACTCATGGTGCCAGTAGTCATCAATGGCTGGGAAGCTAAAAACACCCATGAAGAGAAGCATTGCCAGGAATTTTTCAATCTCTTCAGTACTGGTATTGATTGGATCTCCCCGCTCCTGGGCAGAGTAGAGATTTGTTTGCCTCACGATATGTGTGATCATCTCAACTGTAAAGAGCGTTTGAAAATATTGAAAGGGTGTCTTTACAGCATCAGGGGGGTTAAAACTTGAGTCTGGAACCTGGAATGTCTCAATGTCTTCATGTAGCCACAAACTTCTTCTTGGTTTCTTTGCACCTGGAAGTGATGGGTCAGGTGTGTCCTGTAGCTCATCTAAAGAAACTTTAAGGGAGTTTTTCCCCTTTCTCCTCCTCTTTTTGGATGGTGGTTGCGAGGATGTACTTGCTAAGGCAATCTCCTCCTCATCCAAAGAATCAAAATATGTTTCCCCACTGTCCTCTGCTGGTGTGGGCAGATAATCTGGATCCTCTACAGGGTCATCATCACTCAGATCTGAGTCCTGAGGATTTTCGGGCACAAGGGCAAGAAAGGTGCGTGGTCTTGCACCGTAAAATTTCCATCTATCTATCTATCTATCTATCTATCAGAAAATAGAAAATAGAAAGAAAACAATTTGTTACTATGACATAACAGTAACACCAGAATTTATATAAATTCTACCAATTTATTCTTGATATTTGCCATATACAGTACATAATACACATGAAATGTCTCATACATGATATTGATAAATTATTTTTAATCAAAGTTCAATTAAATAACATTAAATTAATAATTGTAATAACAATGCATGATCATTTGTATTTAATTGTAAATAGCACATTTTACCAACATTAGCTAGCTTCTCTAACTTTACCATAATATGACAATTCCACCGTTTGGTAGAGCATGTTTTAAAAAAATTATTCGTCCCTTATAAAACTTATTTTTGTTACATAAAGTTACATAATTCTGATAACTCTTCTGAGACGATAATATGTAAAAAAAAACAAAAAAACAGTCTTACTTTGAAAATTCCGCCGATATCTGTCATCAAGGGAAGAGTGAATTTTCTCTGTGTCACGTCCGGTTTGACAGGACACTGAAAAGGCATACTGCTCAAAGCAACAGTGCCACCTATGGGATTTTTTTTTGTATTTTACAACTAAACCAAACGGCAGAGATGGCTCATTCAGGTTGAGTTAAGATCAACGCATTTTCAAATGAGATATAGTGACTAAAAGTGTGGTCAACCAAATAGTCAAGCAGGACCATAAAGGGTTAAGTGCTATATGAACTAACTAGGCCTTCTCATGGACAGTGACTAAGTCTAAACAGAAGAGAATTTTTTTTTCAATGTTATCTTATAATGGCTGAACCCTGTGTGTGAGGGCCCTTATACTACCATGTGTCACTCAAAGATAAGCAGAAAGAAATCTAGGCTAGTAAAAAATCAAAAAACAGAAACTCAATAACCCCCTAAGGCTGATAGATCAACAAGTCATCGTGGTAGGTTCTCCACCCATGTCTCCGCTTCTCCAGGCGTATTGAAGAAGATAGTCTTATTATTATATATTACTCGAAGTCGAGCCGGAAAAAGCATTGAGTACTGCATCTGTCTATCACGCAATTTCTTTTTAATGTGTATGAATTGAGATCTCGACTTTTTGTACATCTGTAGTGAAATCTGGGAACACTGTCACTGGATGGGAATCCATCATCAGCATCCCCTGAATCCGTGCCAAGCGAAGCACCATATCCCAGTCTTTATAATGAAGCATCCGTGCAATAAATGTGCGTGGAGGGGCTCCAGGAGGTAGGGCTCTAGAGGGTAACCGATGCGCCCGTTCAACTGCGAACTGAGGGCTGAAATCTTCTTTATGGAAGATTTTTAGGAGCCTTCCTCAAGGAATTTCTCTGGATTTAACCCCTCCGCACGTTCTGGAATACCCACGAATCTGATATTGTTTCTCCTAAGGCGTCCTTCAATATCAGACAACTTAGATTTAACTGCCGCCATTTGAGAGGATAATTCAGCAACGGTAGTTTTTAAGGGGGCATTGGTATCCTCAAGATCACTGACTCTCTGTTCCACTCCACCCACTCTCTCACGTAATTTCTTAAAAACCCAAGCTTGGACTCAAAAAAAATATAGCAAAAATAGACAAATTCACTTCTCAGGATAAGCTCACAGATTCCCCTTCATACATATACAAATATACAAAGGTACACTCTCACTAATGCTGTGGAGTGTTAAATGTGGAACTCCAAGCAGGGACCAAAGGCAATAAACATATGAAATAACACTGCAGCTTTTCCTACAGTGGGTGATGCACAACAGCCCACAAAGATTCCAGGGTTGCTATGTCCCCTTATCCTCTCACTCAATACCATGGTCAGGAGTTTCAGTCACTAACTGGAGTGGAGATGTAAATGTGTCCTCTGGCGTTTCCTCTTTTTATTTATTTATTTTTTTCTCCTCTTCTTTCCCCCCTTTAGAATGGCACTGACTTCCACAAGGGGAAAGTTTGCTAGAGAGGTCCCAGCAGCAGTGAGTGCCCTCCAGCCACTGCACAGGCACCGAGAGCAAGGCAGAAGTCACCGGACCAGGTGAGCTGTACAGTCCCGCCGGAAGCGTCTCCCCGCCGGACCACACAGCAGGATCTCAGCGGGGTCATGAATGGCTTCCAGCCTGCAGCACACCACCGTACCTCCACCACACAACAGCACACAACTCAAGGGGGGTCCTCCGGGAGTCACCTGTAGCTACTATCCGTCTCTGCTACCAGATATGCCCTTAAAGGATTAACAATACGGATGAGAACGGGAAGTTTGCAGTCTCCTTGCTGTCTACTAGTGATGGGTAGTTCGTGAATGATTAGTTCAAAATGATCTAATCTTCAAAGTGAACTAAATCGTTCAGATCACTGCTCTGGTAAAGATTAGTTCATTTAGTTCTCCAGGAAGTAAAGCAAGTGGGAGGTGTAATACAGACAGACAGAGCCCAGCAGATCCATAAGGCTCATTTACTGGATCTTTACTTCCTGTAGCTAAAGTTAAAAGTACAACAAAGCCCAGCAAATACAGATCTAATAAAATAAAAGTATGCATTGCCTAGCCAGAGTCTATGTGTGGGGTGTCTGTGAGTGAGCATGTGTGCTCATGCTGCTCACCTTTATGTGATGCTATCATTATATGATTAGTCCAGATGACCAAACACTTGCTGCTGCTTCTGGTACTGGGTCCTGAGCATACTGCTGTGCTAAATCTTCTGTTGGGACTTGTGTAGGAGCTTCTGCAGCAGCCATGTTATCAGCTCTCATGCAATACACAGGAGGCAGTACATGGTAGCTGCCAAAGATGGCAGTGCTGAGCTCAGACATGGTCTGGACTCTGCGGATCCAAATGAACTACATTGTCCTGATGACTCATGAGTCCTGCAAATAGTTCAGTAGTTCAATTAGTTCACTGATCATACAGATCCCTGAACTAATCTCTGACTATACACCATAATGAGACTGTACAGTACCTGTGAGCTACCATGTGTGGCACTGCTGTGCTCAGGCACATGTATTGTGTGTATGCAGCCACAGACACAGTGCTGGCTGCTGCATGTTATACAGTATACTGTAGTAGCTCTGTTTACTCCACATTACAGTCAGAGATGGATATGTATGAACCTTCATGATGCATACAGTGGAGCAGTTGCCCCTAGCAACCAATCAGCAACTGGTTACTTTGCAAAGTCTCTACTTTATCTCTCTCTAAGGTCAGTTACATTGGGGCAAGGGGACATGTTTTTTTCTAATTATTTTAAAAGCAGAAAAAAATTACTTATTAAATTACTCTGAATTTGGGTATTTTACTTGCATATTATGGAATATTATGGAAGGTAAAATAAAAACCACAATGGGATTAATATTGAAGAGCTAAACAATAAACATGTCACTAGAAGGTGCTGTATAACTTATTGCTTTTCTAAACTAGAAAATAATCTGATTTATTAAACATACAGTATATGATCACTCTAACAAGACTATAACTCCTACAATGAGCTGGTATTACAATGCCTGCTCTGTGTGTCCTAATCTAGTCTAGTTCATCTAGATCCATGCACTCCTCTCAGTCTCTGAGTCAGTGCTGGAATAATGAACTAAATGAACTAGATGAACTAATCTTCTGATCTAATCTTTTGGGTGAACTAGATCATAATGAACTAGTCACCAAAACGAACTAGATTTCCCATCACTACTGTCTACTCCATACTAAGCCAGGCTCCTCCCCACCTGTGGCTCAGGAATGTGCACTTCTAGTACGAGAACTGTACCCGTCCTGTACATCTCCTACAATACTCCCAACCTGCCTCTGGTTTCTGCTGGTTGTGAGCAGTTTCCCTCTCCCGGCAGGATTCAGACACAGGGGAAGACAAATATCCCATGTATATGTAACTACAGGGACCCCCTTCCATTGTTTATAACGGCAAGGGAGTTAACATTGCAATAAGTGTTTTTTTTGTTTTATTTAGTTTTTATTTTCTGTTTTAAGAGAGAGCGCAATATATTTTAAAGTAAACATTAAGGGGCTTCTTTATCATTCAGTATTTGCAGCATATCCCAACAATATCTTATTAACCCTTTGAGTGCTAACATCTCTGGGGGAGATGTGCAGAATATTCACGAAAAGTGCCAGCGTCGCTCACATTTGTTGTTTGAATGAAAATTTTAAACAAATAAAAAAAATTGTGTAAATTTTCGTATTACAAACTTAATACCACAAAAACGGAAGCTCTCCCACTTCACCTACCAGATATTGCCATAACTCTTTTAAAAGCTAACTATAAATATATCTGGAAAGATATATCGATCAAATATTTGGGTATTAATTTAGCTAGGGACTGCGACATTCTAGAATCTAACTACGAACCTTTACTACGAGCATTTTGCACCCTAACAAAAGATTGGATGATGCAAGAGGTGTCCTGGGTAGGCCGTATTAATGCAGCAAAAATGGTACTCCTTCCTAAACTAATGTATCTTTTTCGCACTATCCCTCGCCCCCCTCCCCTCTGTGATCTGTAACAAATTTGATAACTTGTCTACTTATATATGGAGAAGGGCTAAGCCTAAAATAGCTAAATCCACCCTGTCTCTTGCTAAGGATGAAGGCAGATTAGCCTACCCAAATTTAGAGAAATATCACTCTGCCTGCATCTTAAACCAGACAAGAGATTGGTTTTTGATAGACAAGGTTAAGCCTTGGGTAGCGATAGAAAGAGCCACCATTTCCCCTTTTGATCTCCCTGAATTACTCAAACTGCCCCCAAAAGTCATCATACCGAAAGTCAACACTTGTAAAGCCGTCCACACGACAATTATGTCATGGCACAAATTAGTATCCTCGAGTGAACACATTATTCTGCCTTCGCCTTAACTCTCTGAAAACCATAGCATCCCTAATCCCTGATTTAAACGTAGATCTATGGGCTACCCTAGGGCTACTACATGTTCACAATATACTCTCTGATGGAATCGTGGTACCCTTTTCCCACCTTCAAATGCAATATCAGATCCCGAAACGGGACTTTGGGCGAGATTTACTAAAGGGAAAATGACGTAAAACCCCCGTTTTACGGCATTTACCTATGTATCAATCCCCGTTTTCGCAAGGCTGGGTATCGCCACCCCCTGGGTGGCGATACCCTATAGAAGCCTATGGGCTTCTTTCACCTCCCACCGTACGACGTCCGCGCGCCCCCCCCCCTCCCATCCTCCAAAATCTCCTCCTTCCCCTAGTGTGACAGCCGGCTTCAGGGGGAGGAGGAGACGCAGGGGGACGCTGCCAGCCGCCGGGAGGTGACGGAGACCCCCGCAGCCCACATCACAGGTATCGCCGGGGTCTCCGTCACCGCAACCCGATGTTAGTACATATGCGGCAGCATCGCGGTGGCTGCAGTGCGAAGGGCGGCGATGTATGTTAATACATCCCGCCCTTAATACTTACAAATTAGGCATTGGATCTCCTGCTTTCTCCCTAAACCAGCTCTCTACACCTCAAAATCTCAAAGTGTATTAACCATTCAGAGATGTTTTTTAAACTAGTTCACAGAGCTTACCTCACTCTGAATAGACTTCACAGGTTCTGGGCTACTGTCTCCTCGCGGTGCTGGAGACAGTGTGGCTCGGTGGGTAATATACTGCATGTTTTTTGGTCTTGTCCAGTTTTATGTCCCTTGTGGACTGAAATCTCTGCTCTTATCGCCAAAGTATTCAACCAGTTTGTCCCCATGGACCCCCTCATTGCACTTTTCCACTATTCCCCAGGGGCATTACCCTCTGACTATAGATATCTCCTAGGTCATATCTTAATAGCAGCTAAAGCCTCCATTGCCCAATTCCGGAAGTCCCGACATACCCAATATCCATATGATTGAAAATAAAATAAAACACTTTCTATTTGAAACCTCTGATGCTGTTTACTCCACGAAAGCATCGTCCATATTAAATGGATCAGATGGAGTGAATATAGGGCAAAAGCAGGTTACCCAAGTACCCGTGGCACCTTTTCCGTATCCGTTTTAAATTCGCCAGATCATGCCTCAGGATCTGACATTTAAATATATTTTACAATTCTAACCTGAACTACGTGGGTTTAAACCCCTTTTTTCTACCTTTGTTTATTCATCATTTGCTATATTGTACCCCCTTATCTTTTTTTTTTCTTAGTACCTGACATGGTGAATGTTTGTATACTTGGAATCTCCTGACTCTCCCCTTTTTATGCCCCTTGTTTGTATTCCTGTATTTCTAACATTTAAATTCAATAAAAAATTTGGTACTTGTTTCCTAGCAGGGCGCCCAGTGTTCTTACGTACGCTACCGTAGCAAAATCACATTGCATTGCATCTCATGGGCCATTATAGTGCCATGCGATGCAATGCAATTTTTTAATGTAATTTATTCACTGCTCTGTTAGCCCTAGAGGATTGCACGGGATTGCATTGCACCCCCGAAAAATTTCATGAGATTTTATAGGGTGCGATGCCATGCCATTAGCTATACACTTGTATGACATACAATGAGGTTTCAGTGACCCCCCCCCACTATCCGCGCCACCCCGAAGCGCGGCGATCGCAGCGGTACGCGTCCTCTGACCTTTTCATACCCCCACTATCCACGTCGGCGTGGAGTTGATTTTATATAGTGTGGCGAGCCACCGAGCCCGAAGCGTGGCGAGCGCAGTGAGCCCTGCGAGGGGACGCGTAATACATGTAAAGTAATTTGCGTCCCCTCGCGGGACTCCACACGCTTCTGGCTCGCCACACTATATAAAATCAACTCCATGCCGTCGTGGATAGTGGGGGTATGAAAAGGTCAGGAGGATGCGGTTCCGCTGTGCTCGCTACGCTTTGGGGTGGCGTGGATAGTGGGGGGGGGGTCAGTGAAACCTCATTGTATGTCATACAAGTGTATAGCTAATGGCATGGCATCGCACCCTATAAAATCTCATGCAATTTTTCCCCTAGGGCCAACAGAGCAGTGAATAAATTACATAAAAAAATTGCATCGCATGGCACTATAATGGCCCATGAGATGCAATGCAATGCGATTTTGCTACGGAGAATAGTCCTGTACGCTTACAGCGTCCTGGGTGCCCTGCTAGGAAACAAGTGCCAAAAATGTAATATTAAATAAAAAAAAAATTGTGCAAAAAATATTATATTTCCCAAACATTACAGGTTATTCTGATGAATAAAAATGTTTGCTTGGCAATTTTCACACCTATTTTGACAAATTCACTTGGCACTCAAAGGGTTAAGTATCACCCAATGTATCGAGGAGGAAGCACAGCAGAATACTCCATATTTGCCATAGATTTCTATGAGGGCTGTGAAACTCTCCAGAATTGTAAGTACTCTAGAGTAATGTGATCACTTCACTCCTGACATATGTTAAGGCTGTTACTTTTTGGAGACATTGGGTAGATAAATGAAGCAGTGATAAGGGAGAAGAGAGCCAGTGGAAAAGTGGCCCATGGCAGCCAATCACCCTGGCAGCCAATCAGCACTGAAGTAACAGCTATAATTTACATAATATTAAATTACACAGAGCAGCTGATTGGTTGCCATGGACATTGTCTCCACTGGCTCACGTCTCCTTCTTTATCACTGTTTCATACATCTACCCCACTCTCCTTTCTTGTGTATATTAATACATCTCAATTAATTATTATTTGTTGTGCTGTAAATAACAGCAATAAGAAATTACAATGCTCAGGTATACCATTAATAATATGCATCTGAGAGCTCTAGTCATACTTCTTTTTACCACAAGATGGAGGCAAAGAATAATTCAACTAATTTTCCTCTCACACAAAGGGGCCTATTTATCATCAACCAAAGGCCCATACACACAATAAGAATATCTTTCCAATCTGGCTGATTGGAATAGAAATCTGGACATTTTTTGTGAGCAAATGACAATTTATACAGTAGCAGGCTTATGTCAGGTGTGCAGGTTTATACATATTAGAGATAGCATAGAGACTGTACAAATGTGGCTTGGCACTACTAAAGTTGTTCACATAACATAATAAAATGAAGTGTTATATAGACAATAGATGTATAAAAACTAATGGAATAGCCGTTGGGTCGGCAGTAAAGTCCCCCTGAATCAGTATTATCAATATTGCTGTCACCAGTCTGCATAACAGTAATATCCCCACCAGCGGTTGTGCGTGACCCAAAGGATCAACACTTCAAATGCATTATTCATCTAGTGCAGTTTTGTTCAACCACTTTGTCGTGGCACTAGTGTTCCTTGAGCTTTTCTCAAGTGCCTCCAGATCTAGAGATGACCACACCAGTTTACCACCACCATCAGTTCAACTGTTATTTACTGGTCTCTTCTTTTCATGTAAAGGGCCAGTGTATTTTATTTTTGTTACCTGTGGGGACCAGTGTGATTGTTTTTTATATGTGGCCAATAGGGTTTTTTGTTTTTTTTCTGTGGGGGCCAATGTGTTTAGCCCGGCGGGGACCTCATGGTGTGCCTTGGCAATTTTAAAATCTTATTTTGTGTGTCGCAAGGTACAAAGGTTGAAAATCACTGATCTGATCAATCAATCACTGATCTGACACCAAATGCTTGAATTCCCCCCACAGAGGTGAGGAGCAATGTTGGCCTTTTAATATATGGGATGAGCTACATCTTATTGTCATCACACCAGAGTGTTCTTGTATGTTCATTGTTTCTAGGAGCCAGTAATCACATATTGTTCCTATACATACCAGACTAAACACATACAGCATTTCCGAGAGCTGTGTTTTCTAGGGAAGAGAGCATTCCGTTGAAGCTATTGCCATGTGTGCTGGCCACATCCAGAGCTTGTGTGCTGTGTGAGCTCAGTTGCATGCCCCCGCAGTAGCTGCAGTCTTCACAGTACAGTTCATTTTTATGCTGTACATTTGTCTCCTAAGATACTTCTTATGGAAGCAGCGGCGTAACTATAGCACTGCAGCCACCACGAGGGGGGGGGGGCGCTGTGCATGTGGGGGCGCCGGGGGCTGCGGTGCTATAGTTACACCCCCCCCCCCCAATCCCCCGCAGACTTACCTATCTCGCTGGTCCCGGTGGCTCCTTTCTTCTGCTGAGGACCACCACAAAATGGCCGCCCCCATATAGCACACAGTTCTCTGAAACTGTCTGCTGTATGGGGGCGGTCATTTTGTGGTGGTCCTCAGCAGAAGAACGGAGCTGCCGGGACCAGCGCGATAGGTAAGGCTGCGGGGGATTGGGGGGGGGGGGGTTTGCATGGGCGGCGGGTCTTGGTGGGGTGGCGGCGCCCAAAACTTAGCTACACCACTGAGAGGATCGCACACCCCATTCTCAGCAATGCGCGTTCATGTCTGCTGGATCGCCATCCGCCTGATAAACGCAGAGAATGGCCTCATCGGTAGGGTCTCATTCTTATTCATGGAACACTACGTAGCTCCACTTCTCTTGCTGCACTTTGGGACAACAGTATTTTCAACAATGCCGTAGAGCTGGGCACACACAGATTTATCTATCTGGTGGGAACAAAGATCTGGTAATGTATGGGAGCATACAAGAATCGAACAGTTGCTCCCAAGGTATAAGGTCGTTCGGTCAACACAGTAAAGGTTGACATACATTGGGTCAACCACTGAAGGTCAATATGGGTTAGGTTGACATACTTAAGGTCAACATGGTTGGACGGTTGACACAAGCATCAGGTCAACACCCACACGACATGTGCCAACAGGCAGTATTTCACGCCCAACCATCCACTAGGGTGCGAAGGGAGAATAGAACAGTGTGCCGAACGTAGCATGGCACCGTGCCTGAAGCATGGTGAGTGCAGTGAGCCTCACGATGGGACACAGTGCACTGATATGGTGTTCATGTCAACTTTATGGGACCAAAAAAGTGAAAACCACATGTTAACTTTTTGACTGTTGACCTAATGCTTGTGTCAACCTTGATGGCAAACTATTCTACATAGGTCTTAAACTATCAATGATTTTGAATCATCGATAGCCGATGGCCATCTCTGATTAGAGTTAGACACTTATAAGGGGGGTAAGGTAAGGATGCGGGGTGGGGTGGGGGTAAATTTAGCAGACGGGATTGTATTAATTGGAGTAAATAATCTAAATTTATTATACTATCAACACTACTCTTCTGTTTTCTTTTCTATACCTGTACGATTTGGGAACTGACTTTATCCTTGTGTCAGCTGCTTGACCACACACCCCATATTCAGATACCTGATTTTTCATGAAAAAAGTAGACACGTGAAAAGGTCAAAAAGGTTTTTCACAATTTTCACATTCTGTATACTTTTTCATACTTTACCATCCACATGGAATACGAGAGAATAGTAAAGTGTGTAAAGCGAGTCACCAGCCAACCTAGCCATGCAAGGGTACATTTTACACAAATTGGTCAACAGGTGTCGACATTGACACAAAAATGTGAAAAACTGATGTTGACCTTTTCATGTGTCTACATTTTTCATGTCTGCCTTTTGATCATGTCAACCTTTTACTTGTTGACCTTTTCCATGATGAAATTTTTCACCCTTGTGACATTTTGGTGTCTACAGACTGTCTATCTAGGCACTGTTGGGTAAATTGACTAAGATGGGAGTTCTATTGAACATGCGATGTTGCCCATAGCAACCAATCAGATTTTGGGGGAGATTCTCTAAATAAAAAATGCGGTACAAACACCGTTATCTGGGTTTTTACCGCATTTTGGGATGCTCTAAGCATCCCCTGTCGGGTTACCGCGTCGGGGGGCATCGCCTATGGGCTTCTAACGCGCCCCCCCTCACCTGTGTCCGGGCAGAGCTGTGCTGCCCGGACCTGTAACCTCCTCCTCCCTGCACTATGATCCTCTTCCGGGTGCAGGGAGGAGGATAGCCTTGTCTATCTAAAAATCCAAACCCCTCCTGGGAACAGGATGTGGTCCCTATGTCGACAGTAGTTAGGTTGACAGTCATTAGTGTGACCACTATAGGTCGACATTAACTAGGTTAACACATGATATAGTTCAACATGCATTAGGTTGACATGTCATCACAAGCATGTCGACATGCAATTTTTCATTCTTTTTAAATCAGAAAAAGGTGGTTATTCTCATACTTTACTATCCAAGTGGGCACAGAGTGAGAATTTCGTGATGCACAGTGCCTGAATCATGGCGAGCCATATGGGGGGACGCGGTACAATTTTATGATGTCCATGTTGACTTATGTAGACATAGACACCTGCAAAAATGAAAACCTCATGGTGACCTTTTGATGTTGACCTAATGCTTGCATCGACCAATTTTATGTGTCAACCCAGTGACTGTGGACCTATAATGTTCGACCTAAGGACTGTCCACCTAACTGCTGTTGAAACTATGACCAATACCCAAGTGAACCCCCTGTATGGGCACACTGCGTGCAGCCTCTAGTATGGGCAGAAGATGAGTGTTTGCAGGACGAGTACTCTCAGGGTTCCCTCTGCCTTAGCTCTGGTGATCAGTGGGGGGGGGGGGGGGGGGGCATGTACTCTTTACCCCGACCCGCATCTGTTGCATTTGACCACGGGGCCTGTTTCCCTCCTTCATCATTACAGACAGCGGTGGGATTTCTCCAGACCCCATGGAAGGCTTTATCGCTCCCGTTGTCCGTGAATAGATGCTCTATTCTTGCATCCAGAGGGGCTGGGGGCATAGCCAGCTGCTGAGCATGCCCCCACAGCGGGGGAAACGGGGCATGGCCTCGCTGCAGTGTCGTGGGTATAGGCCATGCCCCTTTTTAATAGCCACGCCCCAACAAATTTGGCGCAAGGCTACGGCACACAAGCTGGCCCACCTCCCTGTCCAGAATTGTTGGGAGGCATGGATGTTGCTACAGGCAACCAATCAGATGCTATATATTATCTTCTGAAAGGTGCTATATAAATAAGAAGTAGATTCTGATTGGTTGCCCATAGCAACATCCAATGTGAAATAGAACTCTTAATACATTTCTCGCATTAGGTGGAATATAATAGGATGAAAGAATCAGAAAGTGAGAGAAATCTTCAGTTTTTTTAAAGCGGCAATCATTTACACTGCAAATCCAGTTTGATTTTGAAGTGTTAATGATTGCCGCTTTAAAAAAGTTGAGGTTTTTTTTCCAAATCTCTCATCCTATTACATTTCACCCATTGCATCTAATTCAAATCCCACTGTGTTTATTTTCCCTCTCGCGTAGTCAGTGTTGTAGTACAAGAATGCATGCAGATATTTTTGTATTTCATCGCATGCTATTGTACTACATATTGAACTATTGTGTAGTCAAAATCTGGTGTAGTTCAAATAGCACAGTGTGTACAGTCCTAATCACATAGCACACATTGTATAGGCTCAAATCTCACCTAGCACACTTCTCGGCCTTTTGGCTAAGATCAAGTGTAGTATCTGTTCTTATCAGTGGGTATGGACTGGCCTCTGGCAGAGAATAGAGAGAGGCTGGACTGAGTAGCTGCTCTGATGGGCGGAGGGTGTGGGACCCCTCTTTTTTGCCTGGGAGTGGTGAAAAGTCTGGCTAAGTACCCTCACCTCTGCCAGTGGTAGGAGGTGTTGTTTCCGTAAACCCACTGGTGAGAGGGGGGGAGAAACACTGGGCCTAGGAGTTTGGCTCTCTTGATGGGGTTCGTAGCCCCCAAAGGATGAGACAGCAAAAGGCTCAGTCTAGTATCCATTCCCAAGGAGCGGAGAAAGGCTGGGACTGAGTAGATGGCTCCTGTTCCAGAGGTTCGTAGCCTTTGATGGGGAGACCGCGAAAGGCCCAGCTTAGTACCTTAACCTTGGGATCGGAGAAACACTGAGACTGAGTAGATTGCTCTTCCGAGGGGGTCGCAATCCCTAAGGGAGTCAGTCGAAAAGCCCAGTGGAGTACCCATTCCCATGCCAGGGGCTGGAAAGTGCCCTATGATGGGAGCAGAGAAACACTTGGTCGGACGCTGATCGGTCGGCTGCTTGGAGTCCGAGGCTGCACTGTGCCCCCGGGGAAACTCGGGGGTGCCGAACATGCACGGGTGATCCCAAAATCACCATGCACTAGTAAGCACTAGCACTCCGCACTTCCCTCTAGGTAGCGTCCTTACCTCGTCCTTTTGGATGGGGTAGGACAATTTTTCACACCCCCACCCTGGCCTTCTGGCTAGGGTATCTTTATTATTTATTTATTTTCCTTCTCACGTTCGTCACTTTCACGTTTTCTGTTTTTTTGTAGTTTGTCACGTTTTTTTTTGGGTAATGTGGTCGACCCTTTCGGGCCTTCCATTTCCCCAATGTGCCAAAGCTCTCGCCTTTTGGGGAGAGCAGCGGTCCCCCCGAGGACGACCCCGAGCCGCAAGGCGGAGGGAAGTCCACTGAGGGTCTCTCCAAACCTTCGGGTGCGGAGGACCCACCGTCCTAACCCTTCCGGGGGTTGAGGAATGAGGGTCTCTCTAAGCTTCGGCGAAGAGGACCCACCGTTCCCTATTTTCCCCTCTTCGGCCTTATGGTTGAGAGGGGTTAGGGGAAAAACGGGGCCCGTCTCATTCGGGAGATAAGCCCACTCGATCGCACAGCCCCCTTTGCACGTGTTTAGGCACAGCACTGGTGGTAGGGAGCACACCTCGGGCTCCTGAGTTTCTTCAAACTCATGCATGAGTGTGTGTGTACATGTGGTAAGGAATATAGATTAATAGAAAACTGGTAATAAATAACTAAAATAATATAGATATATCTGCAGATATAGCTATAATTGTGTACCCAACTTAACTGGTCAGTGATCTGCTGAGAACTAGATGCTATTGTCCTGCCAGGTGTGTGCTTGGTCCTTATAACTGTGTAATAGAAGGTGGGAGGTCTGTGTCCTGATGTCTGACTATTAGGAGCTGTGAGGTCTGACCTGGAGGTTTTGTCCTGCTGCCCCAGGCTCCGTGGGTGATTAGCATCCAGCACAATACAGGGATTTTTTCCAAGAGCTCCTCCCCTCCCCACATGCACAGAGTCAGAGACATTGTGCTGCTCAGTCTGTCAGTCTGAGAGTTGCTGGGCTAGGATGTACACCGCTACAGCTGTAGTGCAGCTATACAAGCATGTGTGAGGAGTGGCAGTGAGTGCGCCCCAGGATTAGAGCCACCAGCAACCACAAGAGAATGTCTGTCTCTATCACAGTAAGTCCTTTGTATTGTTCTGGATTTTTTGGACACGTGGAGACCAGAGTCTAACAGCAAATCTCTGGGTCACATCTGTGATACCATCCTGATTGATCACTGGAGATCTGACAGATTTGTGATCTGCAGTGGTACAGCTTCTTATTAATGCAAGAAGAACATTGAAGTCATTGAGGAAATTAACTTATCTTACATCACGTTCGTAATCTGCGGGGAAACCTACAATTGGACATCGTTCATTCTTCTTCTGGCAATGCCTGCAAACCTTGGTCCTAACTGAATGCATTAATTGCCCTGAACAGAGGACCCCACGAGCCTCATCTCCTGCCGTACATACTGTATCTACTCTGCGCAGATCAGGACTTGCAGGAATGGCCGCAAATAAGGTTGGGAAGAGAATGATCAATAAAACGCATTCTCCATCCCGGAGCCGAGATTCAGGACAAGCCATACAGCGGAGGCACGCCCGGGTCACGGTGAAGTATGACCGCAAGGAACTGCAGAAAAGGCTGGACGTGGAGAAGTGGATAGATGACAGTATGGAGCAGCTTTACCTGGGCAGGGTGAGTGTGCTAGCGGTGATCATAGAGTTAAACCAACGTTTCACACACTCCCAATAGCTAATGATGTCTGTCTGTGGGATAAAACTGTCACCTGTGCATGATTGAGCATATCCTGAAAACATGAGGTGTGGGATAAAAGAACACAGATCTTATCACAGGATATGTTGGAGTATACATTTTTAATAAGACTACACAATTTCTAAATAAATAATTGGAATGATAAGAGGGTGACACATTAAATGGCGCTAAGGGGAACTCTACCCACATAGTGTTCATAACATGATCTGTGGAGTAAAAGTCTTTTATTTAATGTTTTTTCTTTTGACACACCCACTGGAACGAGTTCTGAAATTCCTGTGTCATATGATATTTACATTGCATACACATAAATGTTGCAGTCTTAAGGTGCCCATACACTAGTCCGATTTGGACCAATTTCACCCGATCCCGACAGATTTGGGCCGAGAAATCGACCCAAGTCGGATGTGTTTGATGTCCCCCTCTGGTCCGATGCACAGTCCCGTGCGCATCGGTCCTGAGCCGGTGGTCGGACCTGCTACCAATCCCCCCCATACATTGATGCAATAATTGTAGTAGTGTTAGGGCACCTTTTAGGCCAGGATGTACCAACCTTGCACAGTACATTCCGTCACTTATCAACATATGCGACGAGTAACACAATGGGCGGCTCTCACTATAAGAGCTGACCTTTGCGATGGACGTCCAGGTCTATGACCTAAAGGGCCCCATACATCAGTAATTAATTGTGACAATTTTCAGATATGGAGATGATTGCCACAATTAATTTTAGATGTGTGGGCTCCCCCTTTTGGCAATCCCAATCGCCAATCGATTGCTTAATCAGGTTTTTAAACATGTTTAATAATCTGGTATTATCTGCAGATCTTTTTTATATGTGTGGGCATTCCCAATTCGTTTTCTTCATCTATTTACATTATGAACAGCTGAAATGACAATCGATTGGGGCAATTTCCAGATATGAAGATGCAATCTTTAGATGGAAAAATCTGCCGATCACTGAAAAAAACTGTAATGTGTGGGCAAAGTCAGATTGTAAAATCCATTTATCTGGCCAAAATATCCCAATATCTGAAAATCCATAAATTGTGATTGCTGATGTATGGGGCCCATAAGAGTCTGTGTGTGCATGCACAGAAGGACACGTGGCTTTGAGTAATGCTGGAGGGGGATCTGATTGGATCCTTCTGACAGCATTGATGTGGAAAGAGGCACATAGGCGTCTCTGTAGGGTAACGCAAGCTTTTGCCCTCCACCCCGAAATCCAGCTACTGGGGCTTAGTACATACAGGAAATGTGATGAAACCCAGAAAGGTGTTTTACTGCATTTTTCCATTAGTGCATACCACCCTTATAGATATTGCTTAGACCAGGTACCGGTCTAAGCAATAGGGATATCGGCATAATTGTGGTATCAGACTGACAAATCATGTATATCATCTAGTGCAGGGGTAGCCAACTCCAGTCCTCTAGAGGTACCTACAGTTAATGTTTTCCAGATCTCCTCACAGGATCACAAGTGAAGTAATTGGCTCCACCTGTGGATCTATTAAAATGTGTCAGTCAGTAATGAGTGCACCTATGCAGCAGCTAGGTTGTCTGGAAAATGTGAACTGTTGGTAGCTCTCGAAGACTGGACTTGGCTACCACTGGTCTAGTGCAGTGGTTCTTAACCCCGGTCCTCAGGGACCCCCAACAGTTCACCTTTTCCAGGTCACCCTGCAGGTGCACTCATTATTCACTGACACATCTTAAAGGGTCACAGGTGATGCTAATTATTTCACCTGTGAGTCTGCATGGAAAATGTGCACTGTTGGGGGTCCCTGAGGACCGAGGTTGAGAACCACTGGTCTAGTGTATGTCTGATTGAGAACTCCCATGGGTTGCATGCAACATCTTCTGGTTGGCCGTGCTGCGGGCCAATCAGAATATATTGGAACAAATTCATTAAGCTTCAAAAAGTGATAGAGTGATAAATAACCAATCAGATCCTAACTGTCATTTTCAAACCCAGCCTGTAATATGACCGGATCTGGTTGGCTGATTGTTTAGCACTTTTTGAAGCTTAGTACATCTGACCCATTGTCTGTGATTTTAGTGCAGTAATGTTAGCAGTATGGGGGCAGAGCCAAAGTGCCTGTTTCCCGCCTCCTGCATCATCCACACTGCTAGTCTGCTCCACTAGCGCAGACCGTTTTTTGTTTTTTTTAAATATATACTGACCTCGTGTCAGTCTGCCCCCCCCCCCCATCGCGACTATTTGCTGTGATTCGCAGGTCAGCGATAAGGGGGTACGCCATTATGATGCACTCCTGTCGTCATATTTGCCCGCAAATTATGGGTCCCGCACCTGAGAAGTGGCCACTGAGTGCTGCTTACAGATGAAAGTGCCGCTGCCCAGACCTGGTATCATTGACAGCTGCTGTGGCATCCTCCCTCTAGATGTCAGTGTGTGCACTACATTTATGTGTGTATATCTGTAATCTATATACAGTGTATGTGTATGTAACACCATAGTTGCTGACATCAGGCCCAGCGACGGGGGGAGGGGGGTTCAAAGAGGACAGCCGTGCCAGGCCCTGATGATCTGAGGCCCAAAACCAGTCTTCGGTCGTCTGGGCCCCCCACTGCTCAGCCAACTGGTCCCCTGCCACACAGATGGCCTGCCCCCTCCACCCAGGCGCCGGGACTCAGAGCCCAGCTGCTCAGCCGTCTGCCCCGCCCCCGGCACACCCCCTTTTTTGGAGTGCGGCCCTCGAATATTTACTGGAAGTGTTAAGTGGCCCCCCCCAGCTGAAATAATTGCCCACCCCTGATATAGTGCATACACACTGAACAATGTCATTTAACAATATCATTCAGTGACATAGTTCTGCTCCATACATAATGTTATTGACGATATAGTCACATTGAGCTGCATGTACAGACAGGGAGTGGGGGATTGTTAAGGACATGTGGGAGGTAGAGTATCGTTTATCGTTCGTAACATACGCACAGGGAAATATTTTAAATGGTCAGAAGGGTCCAAATGAGCGACTATCGCTTGTAACATTGCATAGTTTGTACGCTCTTTAAAGAGATCCCATGATCTCTGTGCTGCTTCTTGTCTTCATCTGCTGCAACATTTTTATAACTTCTCATGGGCAGACGTTCTAATGCTGGGTACACATAGTAAGATTTCTGTCCAATCTGTCTAATGGGAACAAATCTCTCGTAATATCTGGGAGTATATAACAATCAGCCATTGGCCCCCATACGCTGAAAAATTGCAAAAACTGTTTGGATAAATTTTGTTAAACTTTAATGATTTAACCATTTTGTCTGAATGGCCATTGTCTGTTTTCGAGTGTTTGGGAGCAAATACTCTTATCTCATATGTTCCATACATTACCAGATATTTGTAGCCACCAGATAGATTGGACAGCTAAATCTTTTGGTGTATATCCAGCCTTACTACGGGTCCAGGTGCCTCCTGCTCCATGGGAAATAACATTTTCATCTACAAATAATTTTGTTTAAATGCAATTGGAGGTACAGTACAGAGGGAGAAATGATGGATCCCTACGTTCCAGTATCCCGCAGAGGATAACACACATTTAGGTATGATTCCAGTGTGTGTGTGTGTGTGTGTGTGTGTGTGTGTGTGTGTGTGTGTGTGTGTGTGTGTGTGTGTGTGTGTATGTCAGTCAGTCAGGTAGGGTCCTAAAGTGGGATGCAGTTAGAATCCCGGCATTCAAAATCCCGTCCACTGAAATCCCAACACTTTCTCCCTCCTATGGGTGTCCACGAGAATAAATTAGTGTGCCAAGCAGGGCCGGATTAACAATGGGGCTGATGGAGCTACAGCTCCAGGCCCATTCTCCAAATAGGCCCATTCTGTAGCTGAGGTCCAGAGCTTTCCAACGAGCCCAGCCTTGTGTCGGTAGCCCCCGGGAACCGGAGATACCGACAGGCAAACCTGGAACGTTTTCCCCATAGGATAACATGGGACCCGCTAATTACGACCTCCACCCGATTCCAACGGCTGCCAGTTCCCCCTCCGGCATCACAGAAGCTTGAGGTTGATCTCAGTCGAACCCAAATCGCTGGGCCTTCAATCTGATACCTGGTCCATATGGGTTCATTGGTTCTAGAGATATTGCGGGTAAACCAATTTTTTTTCATTTCTGAAATGTAATTTCTCTACCGTCCAATGGGATACTGGGCTTCACTACTATGGGGATTGAGACCTCCGCAGGAGAGACAGGCACATAAAAGAACTTTCAGTGTGGGTGCACTGGCTCCTCCCCTCAATCTCCCTCCACTAGTCAGTTTTGAAAAATGTGCCTCAGGAGAGGCAGTGCTTCTGGATGCTCCAGAGTTTTTTCCACATTTATTTTCAAGTTTGTTATTTTGGGGCGCTGTAGTGACCACACAGCTGTCCTGCTTCGTGGGTGTCAGGGGAAGGGTCAGTCCCCGACCTCTTCAGGTGCAGAGCTGACCCTGCTACAGGACAATCCAGTCCTGCGTGGGACTTGTCACCGCACAGCATTGCGCTGTAGCGAGCAAGTCCCCTAGCCGCCGCACACCCCTGACAGGTCTGAAGACATCGGTGGTGAGTACAGGCTGGGGGTCCCACAAGGGGTCCCCGCAGCCATTTCTAGTGCGGCAAGACGACGGCTAGTAATGGCGGCTCTCCAGCAGGGACCGCGTGAACACCGCGTCTGATAACTGGCATAGGGGTGCTGCCGCTGGACCACCAGGGACACCCCTCAGGGTATAATGTATGATATATATATTTTACACCTTTAATAATGTCAGTATAATTATATGTAAGCGCCAGCTCCGTGTAAGGGGGCGGGGCTTCACTCAGAGCGGGACCAAGCTCTGCTGGGCGCGCGCTGTCACTTCCTGCTTCTTCACACGCTGCCAGACTCCATTACAGGGCTCCTCACTGGCGTGGTGGATCCGGGTACTTGCAGCACGGCAGAGACAGCAGGTTTTTATAGCGATTTAGCGCTGCTGCGCTATCTAGCTTAGTCAGACACTGTGTTGTTTATATCACTGTGTTTAGCGTTACCAGCTCACCCAGATCTGTGAGTTCAGGTTAAGGGTGCACTTGGCTCCCCAATTGCTCTGTTTTTCCTCACTGTTTAGTTACAGCATAAAGCAAGCACATAGTCTGTTTTCACTCAGAGGAAACACATCCAGCAGTGTGTGCACGTGTGTGACTGCGTGGGGGTTGTGTTTGTTACTACAGACATTGTAGTACTATCTCATCATGGTGAAAAAGTTCACTTGTATGGTGTGTAGCACCAAGTTTGTGCCCAAGTCACAGTCCCAGGTTACTTGTGAGGCTTGTATGTCACCACAGCCCAGTAGTGCTGACACCCAGATCAGTGGGGTTCCCCCACAGCTTGCGGGGCAATCGCAGGCAGACGAGCAGGAGCCTGCGTGGGCCTCCAACATAAAGACCTTGTTGGATTCTGTGGCTTCACAGCTTTCCACTAACACTCAGCAAACGCAGAGGGTTCAGAGGGAATTGTCCATGTTATCTGCCAGGGTGGATATTCTTCATACCCAAAATGTACCTCCCCCGCCCGCACAGCCTCAAAAGAGGCAGGCTACTGCTATGGATCCTGACACAGATGAGGACGATGAGGACATATTGGAGGAGGGTGAGGAGCAGGGTCTGCAGGAACCAGCTCCTGAGACGGCAGTACATGGTCCCGAGCCCCTTATCAGGGCCATTAGGGATGTTTTAGATCTCCCTGTAGAGGTATCCACAGAAGGAGATCATTTCTTCATGACTCAGAAGAAACAGCCAGTGTACTTCCCTGAGCAGGCAGAGTTAGAAACTGCTTTCAGGGCTGCATGGCAAAACCCTGATAAGAGGTTTACTCTTTCAAAAAGGTTCACAAATGCATATCCTTTTGAACCTTTGGGCAGAAAGAAATGGGAGGAGCCACCGGTAGTGGACTCCTCTGTTTCCCGCCTCTCTAAGAAGGTGTTGTTACCAGTCCCAGGGGTATCCACCCTTAAGGACGGGGCGGACAGAAGGTTGGAAGCTACCCTCAAGTCCATATATACGGCTAGTGGGGCATCCCAGCGTCCAGTTTTAGCCAGCTGCTGGATGGCCAAGGCTATTCATACCTGGTCAACCCAGATTCAGGAAGGCTTGTTGGGTGACATGACTGTGGCCCAAATAGGGGACAGCCTGCGTCACATTCAGGATACCGCAAAAATCCTGTGCGAGGCACAAAAGGAATTGGGCGCAATTAACGCGCGCAATTCAGCCATGGCGGTGTCAGCCAGACGGGCCTTGTGGCTGCGGCAGTGGTCTGCAGATGTAGACTCAAAGAAGAGTGTGGAGGGTATTCCCTTTACAGGAGAATGGCTGTTTGGCAGTGAATTAGACGGTTGGATTTCCAAAGCCACGGCAGGAAAATCTACCTTCCTTCCATCAGCCCCCACGGTTGCAAAGCGTACCTTCACAGGTGCTTCCCAGCAGTCCTTTCGTGGGAACAGGTTTCGCCCCAAGGCTAGGGGCGCCTCCAATGCCAGCAGGGGCACGAGAGGCAAGTTTAGGAAGCCTAACACCTCCAACACCCAGGACCGTCCAAATGCCGCGACTTCCTCTAAGCCTGCAGCATGACGGGGTTTTCCCGCCACGAGACTCTCTCGCGGTGGGAGCGCGACTGTTGCATTTCAGCCATGTGTGGGACGCCTCGGGTCTGGATACCTGGGCCAGAGGTCTCATTTCTCTAGGTTACAAGCTGGAATTCGACAAACCCCCTCCCAGACGATACTTCAGGTCGGCACTTCCAGCATCCCAGGAAGATCAGGTGCTCCTTCAGGGGGCCATTACCAGGCTGCTTCAGTCTCAGGTAATTGTACCGGTGCCAGTCACGGAGCAGGGCCAGGGATATTATTCCAACTTATTCCTGGTACCGAAGCCAGACGGCTCAGTAAGACCCATCCTGAATCTAAAGTCACTGAACCCCTTCCTGCGCGTGTTCAAGTTCAGGATGGAGTCCTTGCGCTCTGTGATCGCCAGCCTAGAAAGAGGGGAGTTCCTGGCCTCTATAGACGTCAAAGACGCCTATCTACACATTCCTATCTGGCCCCCACACCAAATCTATCTCAGGTTTGCCTTGGGGAACGACCATTACCAATTCCGGGCGTTACCTTTCGGCCTGTCGACAGCCCCGCGGGTTTTCACAAAGGTAATGGCGGAAATGATGTCACTACTCAGGCTCCGAAGGGTGAATGTAGTGCCATACCTGGACGACCTGCTAATAAAAGCAGGGTCGGCGGAGGCTTTAAGCAGTGCTCTCAATCTGTCCATACAGGTGCTAAGAGACCACGGGTGGATCCTAAACATGCCCAAATCATCGCTGGTTCCAACCCAGAGGATGGTTTTCTTGGGCATGATCCTGGATACATCAGACCAAAAAGTTTTTCTGCCGATGGAAAAGGTCACTGCAATACAACAGCTGGTCAGGGAGGTCCTACAGTCACCTCTGGTACAGATCCATCTTTGCCTCCGGCTTCTAGGCAAGATGGTGGCTTCATTCGAAGCAATACAATTTGGCCGCTTCCATTCCAGGACCTTTCAATTGGATATTCTGACAAAATGGTCCGGCTCCCCCCTGCAGATGCGCAGAAGGATTGGCCTTGCAACAAGAACCAGGATCTCGCTACAGTGGTGGCTAGATTCATCCAATTTGTTGGCAGGCAGACGGTTCCAGATCCAGGACTGGATTCTGGTAACCACGGACGCCAGCCTGAGGGGCTGGGGAGCTGTGACACAGGGAGTCCGCCTACAGGGTCGATGGTCTCCACTGGAGTCAGGCCTTCATATCAACAAGCTGGAGTTGAGGGCGGTCTACTATGCCCTGTTACAGGCAGCTCCATTGTTACAGGGAAAGGCGATCCAGGTCCAGTCGGACAATGCCACCACTGTGGCCTATATAAATCGGCAGGGTGGTACCAAGAGCATGCCTTGCATGAGAGAAGCGTCAAAAATTCTGTCCTGGGCGGAACAGAATGTCCAGGCCCTGTCTGCCATTTTTATCCCGGGGGTCGACAATTGGGAGGCGGACTTCCTGAGTCGTCACGATCTTCACCCGGGAGAGTGGGGCCTTCACACTCAAGTGTTCAATGCCATAGTGGATCTGTGGGGGCTCCCTCAGATCGACCTGATGGCTTCACGATTGAACCACAAGGTAGCAATGTACTGTGCACGGACCAGAGACCCAGGGGCGATAGCGGTGGACGCTCTCACCTGGACCTGGGATTTCCAATTGGTGTACCTCTTCCCACCTCTCCCATTGTTGGCTCGGGTGCTAAAGCGGCTCCGGCATCAGGGGACGGAGGCCATACTGGTGGCACCAGACTGGCCAAGAAGGGCCTGGTACGGGGACATTCAGGCCATGCTAGTGGAAGACCCGTGGCGTCTGCCCCTAAGAGAAGACCTGCTCCTCCAGGGTCCGTTCGTCTTCCAGGACTTACAGCGGCTACGTTTAACGGCCTGGAGGTTGAGCGGCAGATCTTAGTCCACAAAGGTCTCCATCCCTCTGTCATCACTACAATGATAAAAGCCAGGAAGCCGGTGACGGCTGCTCATTATCATGTAATATGGCGCAGATATATTGCCTGGTGTGAGAAGAATGACTTGCCTCCGGCCAGGTTTCGGTTAAACAGTCTGCTACGTTTCCTTCAGGCTGGCCTGGATAAGGGACTCAGATTGGGTTCCTTAAAGGTCCAAATCTCTGCACTATCTGTGTTTTTTCAGAAAAAGATTGCGGCCTTGCCGGAAGTGCAAACCTTCTTACAGGGGGTTCTGAGGATCCAGCCCCCCTTTGTGCCTCCCACTGCACCATGGGATTTGGAAGTGGTTCTCACTTTCTTGAAATCTGCCCGGTTTGTTCCACTGGAGGAGTCTGAACTGCGACACCTCACTTGGAAGACTGTTGTTCTGCTGGCTCTGGCTTCGGCCAGGAGGGTATCCGAGCTTGGGGCTTTATCATGTCGGAGCCCTTACCTTGTGTTCCACAACGATAGGGCGGAACTCAGGACCAGACCACAATTCCTTCCAAAGGTGGTGTCAGGGTTCCACCTAAACCAACCTATTGTGGTCCCTTCTAGCGCGGCACATCCGGATATACCTGAGTCCTTAGATGTGGTCCTAACCCTTAAAGGGTATGTCAAGCGCACAGCGAGGATCCGGAAGACGGACAGCCTTTTTGTGCTCTATGATGCGCAGAAGAAGGGGTTACCTGCTTCAACGCGTACCATTGCCAGGTGGATAAGATGTACTATCCAACAGACCTATGCATCAGCTGGTTTATCGCTTCCTTTTTCAGTAAAGGCTCATTCAACCAGGTCTGTAGGTACCTCTTGGGCGGCTGCTCGAGGGGTGTCGGCAATGCAGCTCTGCAGGGCCGCAACTTGGTCAGGGCAACACACATTTGTGAAGTTCTACAAGTTTGACACCCTGGCCAGGGAGGATTCCCAGTTCGGGAATGCGGTTCTACAGCAGAATCCGCACGTTCCCACCCGTTCTGGTAGCTTTGGGACCTCCCCATAGTAGTGAAGCCCAGTATCCCATTGGACGGTAGAGAAAATAGGATTTTGGGTACCTACCGGTAAATCCTTTTCTCGTAGTCCATATGGGATACTGGGAGCCCACCTCGGTGCGGCTTTTCTGCTGTCAGATACTATTTCATTGTTAGGCTTATTGCCTTGTTTTCTATAGGATAGATATATCTATAGATTTGTTTCTAGTTACAGGTGTCCTCTTAAGTTGTTAGGATTCACCTCTTTTATATGTTGTTGTTCGGTTGGGTGTGCTTGATGAATCTCACCACAATACATTATCACATACTCCTCACATGCTCTCCTTCGGCACAGTTTTTGCATTAACTGACTAGTGGAGGGAGATTGAGGGGAGGAGCCAGTGCACCCACACTGAAAGTTCTTTTATGTGCCTGTCTCTCCTGCGGAGGTCTCAATCCCCATAGTAGTGAAGCCCAGTATCCCATATGGACTACGAGAAAAGGATTTACCGGTAGGTACCCAAAATCCTATTTTCATGGCTGTTCATGTTGTTTGACAGATTTCTCTGGAACCAAATGGCCCAGTTTCACGGGACCAAATTCATTTGAAGCCTACATGTAAATCGGTCAGTTGGTTCCGAAGATGTAGCTGGTTGTTTAACCTCTTCAGTGGCAATCCCGAGAATTTTCCGGGCTGTGCCTCAGTGCCCAGTCTGGCAAGCCCGGAAAATTCTCGGGATTGCCACTGTTTGGAGTCGGGCAGCGCTGCTGAGTTCACTCTGATCTCAGGCAGCGTTGCGCTGCCCGGCTCCCTCCCATCTGCGGCGTCGCCTCCTCCTCCTCCTCCCCCCTCCCCTCCGGGTTTTCAATAGAAGTCCCCGGCGCCGGCTTATGACAAGCCGGCTGCCGGGGACAGCGATGCGGCGGGGGGGGGGGGGGCGCAGGTCCGGGCAGCCGCTGATTGACAGTTCAGCGGCGCTGCCCGGACCCAGGGGGGTAGTGGTGCGGTTTTTTTAAAGGGAGCGCTCCTCATAAAAAACTCGCCCAGTGGGGAGCACTCCCCAAAAAAAAACCCACCACTGAAGGGGTTAAAGGGGGGCGGGGGTTGTTTTCTCTCCCCCTCACACAAAAAAATGCAGGGACTAGGCTGGTGTAAAACAATCCAGTCCGGGAATGTCCCTGCATGATCTTGGGGCCATATTCCCGGGTAAATCCCTGCATTTTCTGGTGTGAAAGGGGTATTATTTCAAATAGCTGGGACATGCAGTGCTCTGAATACAGCCAGGCAGCCACCTGCTCTCTGCCCAGCTGTCAATGGCTGTCATTTCTGTCCGGCGGCGGCTATCCCCCAGTTACCGCAAGTATGTATTCCCCCTTAGCAATGAGCATGTAATCCCACATGGCAATGAGCATGGAACCCCTGGCAATAAGCATGGAACCCCTGGCAATGAACATGTTGGTAAGCAACACTTAAGTAGCATAATTTTTCATAGGCATTATGGTGTTTGGTATAATACGTAATGGAGAATATGGTGTTTGGCTTAACATGTAATGGGCATTATGGTGTAAATTTTTAATGCGCGCCTTCAGCGCGCAATGCCCCTATTTATAAGGCATATTGTGCATTATTGCTCAATCTGTTTGGTATAATAATGTGTATTTTGGCTCAATCCATGTGGCAAAATGTGTATTTTGCCTTAATCTGTGTGGCATAACGTGAATTTTGACTCAATCTGTGTGCCATAGTGTGAATTTTGGCTCAGTCAGTGTGAATTTTGGCTCATTCCATGTGGCACAATGTGTAAGAGGCAAGTACAGTATAAGGGGGTTACTATTGTGTTGCATGATTTGTATAAGTGGTATATGGTGTGGTAAATTTAGGTAGCCACATAAAAGGTGCTGAAATGTTGTCTACCAAGTTTCGGCTTTCAGTATTTTTTTTATGACTGGAATGCTGCCTCACCCTGCAAGTATCTTAGAACATCGGTATCCTGCATGTGCACCTTTGGAGGGCACCCACCAATATATCTCCCTGCATTTTTCTTATGCCAGCCCCCTGCCTTTCTCCAGGTATATAGAATTAGTTGAAAGTATTTACACAAATAGAGACATACCCATGAGCAGACCACCCAAACAGAACACTGGTCACTCCCCCCACATTATTAGGTGCTGGCCACAACCCCTATTATTGTTCATAATAGGCAATTGATAATTTTCAGCTCCAGGCCCATTTAGACCTTAATCTGGCTCTGGTGCCAAGCATAGCGAGCACAGCGGGCCCGCAAGAGGGGGGCAACCACTTCCCCCCCCCCTGTCGGGATTTTGAACGCCGGGACTCCAACTGCCGCCCTAAAGTAATAGCAGGCTGTGTTGTGGAGAGACACGCTATCCCTTCTTATCGTACACGTTTCTGGCTGGATTGTGATTCCACAATGGAAGGTACAAAGCCCTCTTCCCTCCTGTTGTCAAAGCCCACTTCTCTTCACATTTCACTCACAGCTCTCCTTTACTCCAACACTCAGTGACCATCTTCATACTCATCTCCATCATTGGCCTCAAGCCTCTAGTTGTATGTTGATTGGGTCCTCACTACTTACATTTAAGCTGTAATGTGTACTGAACTGTGGTGCTCTTTATTTGTACTGTATTTTTGTTATTTATTCAATGTTATGCCAAGTTTTGTCTCCCTGTATTGTTCCTTTGAACGGCGCTGCGAAACACTTGTGGCGCCTTATAAATAAAATTATAATAATAATAATAATAATAAAGTCCTTTTAAAGAGGCCAGTCCCAGAATGTGGCCTGTATCTATGTATCTGAGTTCAAGTTAATTTGGGCAAAATGGTGGGGGGGGGGGGGGGTTGTGCGTTACTTCATGAATGACTGACTGCATTTGTGTTGTTTGACCTTCTTTTATGTTCATTCCTGGGCAGCTTGCAACAATTATTTACGTAATATACACAGGATGGGGCAGAGGCCAAGGTCCGGGCATCCTTTGTAACAGCTCTATGTTAGGAATAGTGAATATAGCCTTGCAAATCCACCAAACCCTGCCCGAGGAATGAACGTCCGCTCGCCCCCCTCGCAGCGCGGGTTTGCCCGCACAGGCTGCGAATGGATGTTTAGCATAAACATCCATTCGTATGCCTGTGGGTAACGTCCCACATCTTTCGATGGTCGGCGACCATCGAAAGATGTGGAAGATACGCGCATATAAAAGTGACTTTTAAGTCACTTATATATGCGTGCACGCTGGCATGGATATGGGCGGGCAGCTGATATCCAGTGATGTCAGCTGCCAGCCCCCCACTCCCACATCACCGCCTCATTACCATGAGAACGCTTATGGATCCATATGGTGATGGGGCAGCCCGGCGCCCCCCAGCCTTTCTCCGCCCCCCACCCCCCCCCCCCCCCCCGCATGCCGTCATAAGTCATACCTCCCAACTGTCACGATTTTAGAGGGACAGTCCCGATTTTCGGGTCCTGTCCCGCTGTCCCACCCGCGGCAGGCATTGTCCCGCTGCGGGGGGTGGCAGTTGGGAGACCCCCCAATCTAGTAGAATAGACGCTGTGCGCATGCACACAGCGTCTATTCTCGTATGAAAAGGAGGTTGCGGCTAATTAGCATAAGCCGTGCCCTCATTTGCATACAACCCGCCCCCTTTTCGGGCGTCCCTATTTGTTAAGGTCAAAAGTTGGGAGGTATGCATAAGTGCATGGACCCGGCGAACCGAAAGTTTGGCGTGGGTGCACGTACCCTACATCTGCACAGACGCGCATGTGCAGATGCGCAACATCGGTCCTCCATGCGAATGCACGGGGGACCGAAGGAACTTTAATAACTCCAATAGTCCTAATCCAAAATAACGGCCTCATGTCCACCACACACATGGCCACACTACCCAGTGTTCCGCATAAGAGCATCACACGGCCACATGCCCACATACAGCGTTATACTGGCTATCCATGCCACATGGCCAATATGTGCTGTATTGTGCCATGTTATCCTGCTCATACCCACAGTATTCATATGCTAACTCTCCCATCGCAGTCCATCACCCACCATATACAGCTCTGTGTCTAGCCTATTGATCTTCTGGCCAGTAATGTACACACACTTCTGTAGACCCGGAATACTAAACCTGCGTATCCCTATAGACTCTATCCTGTATCATATGTAAACACAGGTAGGGATAGATTACTGCGCTGAGGGCAGCCTGCACTAGTCAGTTAATACATCACCACACATATAACACATAACACCAAGACAACCAACAGAATACTGACCGTTTTCATGCACTCCTCAATGTAGTTTAATACCACATCTGAGAGTCCACTATTATGTAAACCAAATCTAACTCTCTCTGCACATGTTACATCTGCCCCACCTGCAGTGCATATGGTTTTGTCCATTAGAGAGTGATTGTGCCTTTCCAGGTGAACCCGAATAATCCCCCCATAGTGTGATAATCTTTCAGCACCAGATCTAATTATTTTAAAATGGTGAAATATAAGAACCGTACCCTGTAAATTTGTCCACTCTGATCAAGTAGACAATATACACTTAAAACAAAGGAAGGGGAAGATGCAGGGCCAACATCAATTTTCCTTTTCCCTGAAGATATTCATCATGTAAAATAAAAAGTATTCCTCCAATGGTGAAGTAACGTTTAATGAAATTTTTAAAAACATAATAAAATTCATGAGTGCAAACAATGGACTCTCACCGAGTTTAAATGTCCACATAAAGAGTAGACAAAGACAGCATAAAAGCATTCGATCTGGTGCTGAAAGATATCACAATCTATATGGTTCCTTTTTCCCTCTATGTACATCAAGGAAATCCACCTACAGGGGGAGATATCTCTCTGAAGCCCTGTACACATGCATCGATTTTTTTTTTTTTTTTTTTTTTTTTTTTTTTTTTTTTTTTTTCAATTTTCGATATGATTTTGCTTATAGAAGTGAAATCGAATGTTTTTTTGTGTCACTTTCGATCTACATTCGATTTGATGCGTTTTCCCAAAATCGAACAGAAAAATCTTCTGTGCAGCCAAGGAAATATCGAATTCGATCTAGTAAATCGAATGTGTACAATGTACCATGAATGTATATTGAATTTGATATCGAATTCGATATCTAATGCAAAAGTACAGATCTAATGCCAAATCGAATGGAAAGATCTAATGCCAGATCTAATAGAAAATCTATTCTAACATTGAATCAAAAGCAAATCTGTGTGTGTGTGTGTGTGTATGGCTTGAATGAGATTTGGACTTCTTTCCAAGGTCTACATAATAGTGGACTCTCATAGATGTGGTATTAAACTACACTGAGGAGCGCTTGAAAACTGTATTCTTTTTGTCTATCCTGTATCATGTTCCTATTTCCATACGCACACACTGTATGAATTATTCATTCAGTCCCCGGCCTTCTCTGAGACATCTATCATTCATCTTCCAATAATCCTGAATGGATATTGTGCCTATGTGACAGTGATTAGTGTCCCCTGGGTGGCACATCCCCCTCTTTGAGTGTCACCTTCTCCCCCTTGGGGTATCAGCCAATTATCTGCTAATATGGCAGCTGGGTCCATCTGTATAAGCTGCATATGATTAGGTGACCAGAGCTGAGTAATGCTGCACTTTATATTCTAACCCTTATTCCGTTCCTTTAAAACAAAAAGCAGTGGATTATATTCTTCTTTAGTTTATTACTTGTGCGACAGCATTGTATGCACAAGTAGTGGTCCTCAGGAGTTGCTCTCACTGATACTTCCTTGGAATGCAGCAGTAGGCATCTATTACATGTAGACACCCTTTGCTGCAGTAGTGATCTGCCCTGCCTCCAAGGATGCAGCATCGTATCAGTGACTCGCCATTGGTCACATCGGTCTGATTAAAGTTTCCAATTGCCTTAGGCTGATACACATGTATCTCCCCTTGTAGTGCTGCTACACACATGTATGGGTGCTCAGGGACTCGCCAAGGTTATACAACTGGCATGTATGATCTAGTGGCATGTGAAGGAGACCTAGCTATAGGCTGCCCAGCTGGTGCTGTAGCACAATGTACATAAAGTAATGGTTTCATTAGTAAGTGGTGGGGCCTACACACGGGGCAATTTTCTAAGCGATCTGCCTTAATTTGACTAGATCTCTTAGAAAATGCCCCTACATTGTCCCATGTATAGGGGCCATTGCGATGCGCGGCCCCACGCGGCAGTATCGGCAGGCGATTACGATCCAGCATGCTGGATAAATCTAGTTAGATCCCCGGTCAGAGCCAGTGTTCTCACCGGAGATCACTGGCCTTGACGGATCGCTCGGCGCACATCACTGTGCAGCGCTGTGTTCTGAGCCATCTAGCATCACTCAGCAAAATATCCCTGTGTGTAGGCCCCATTATATTGGCAGCCATCTGGCAGTTTACCTCCTACAGTACGTTGGGACGGGTGATAGTTAAAAAGTATGGATAATTGCAAGCTGCCCGTTACAGAGACCGGAAAATCTCTGTGTAACTACTGACGGAGAGACTAATATTGTTCAAAGTGTGGCTACAAATTCAATTCACTTAAATTACAAATTACAGGCTACAGTGACAGAACGAGTTCCGTTAAAAATAATAAGTTAAAAAACAAACCTGCACTAACTAGATTTCTAATTAAGTATATTATTTTGGGTGCATATTGCAGTAATTTTACACCACTGTTCTCCAAATCATTTATCTCTCTCTCGCAAAGTTCTCTGGAAGGCAAATTAAAATGGCAGCATAACAGTCAACTTACTACTCTCAGCTTGCCGTTTGAGGGGGGGGGGGGGGGGGAAGCGCAACCTTCCACAAAAAGAAGTCTAATTGTACTGAATCTATGCACATAGTGGCCTGAGGTACAGTTGCATGCAAATTGGTCACATCTAAGGGACCGGGTAACTGAGGCACGGACGTGCACCTCTGCAGGGTAGCACAGATCTCCAGTGTGTCTAGCAGTTGCATTGCACCCTGGGTATTGAGGGTGTATTAGACTGGTAATGAAATGCCTGTAAGATCATTAGAGATGCTAGATGTCATTACCAGAAAAAATTATCCAAAGATCAATGTAAAGTAATGGGAGCCCTGGAAGCTTCAGATTTATTAACTTGCAGAACTTTAAATGGCCTATCTTTCATGGGATTCAAACCAAGTTCTCTCTGTGACAGAATAGTGTAATGCTTTAAATAGTGTTCATTCTAGCACCCTGCATCTTTCAAAGCCTGTGCAGTTTCTCTTCCCTGCCTGTGGTGTGTCTCTCTGCTGGTGCTTCTAGCACAGTGTGGTCTGTATTTCTGCACTGTTGAGCAGACCAGAACTGTACTGGAAGCATCACAGCAGGCAGAGATACCGCAGGCAGGGAAGAGGAATGGCACAGGTTTTGAAAGGTGCAGGGTGCTAGAATGAACACTAAGTGTTACATATTGTACTACTATATACTGTACTTTATATAAGAATATTGCTATATAGTAATGGCTATTGTGGATGATTAATACAGTCCTGTACATTGTGCCTTTGGCGGATGCACCTTTTCATCAGCAAAATTATTCTCTATATCCGTCTGATACAAGTAGAATATCCCTTATCCAAAATTCTCAGGACCAGAAGCATTTTGGATAATGGATTATTTCAGATTTCCTATTCGTCAACCTGTTTTACTGTCGACTTTCTAAACCAACCCCCAGTTACATAATGGACTTAAAGTTCAATCAGATGGTACTTATGTATTAGCCGGGCGCTCAATTTACATACGTACGGCAACGTAGTGAGATCGCATCGCATGCCATTTTGGGCGCCCGGCTAATACCGAAGTACCAATCAGATTGCCAGACTCTTCTGGTAGAGCTGGCACGTATGAAATAAGCATAGGTTTAAAGTACTGTAGTCATTTACCAACATACTTGGCCCAAAACATGGACTGAATTCACTATGCCCCTGCTCAACCCAGATGTACTCTGGCTTGCTTAAAACCGCCCCTCTATACCACCGGCAGGCCCAACTGCTACTGTAAGCATTGGTTTCATCCCACATCGAGGATGGCTGTTCATCAGTTAGGGCTTGGATTTAGGAAGTTCCTCCGATGAGGTCATTTTGCTGAGTTAACAGAGCGACCTCTGAATGGCTCCATGAACACACTTAGCACAGACTCTGTTACCCAGTGACAATTTGGTTTCTTCCAGGAACTGCGCCTTCTAATCATTGAATAATAACCCTATTAGGGGGTTTAGTGGCCCCCCGAGGGACACATCATCCATCCTGGAGACATGTAGCTTCCACACCTCCCCCTGCTACATCCTCCACACCAATATCATGGCAATGTGGATATCGGCCCTGTCTGAGCTCTCAAGATTAACCCTTTCCTCGCACCAACCCATGTTCCTTCTGTTGCAGGAGATGGATATGCCAGATGAGGTGAATATCGATGATCTCTTGGACATGGACACAGATGAGCAGCGGAGAAGCAGCTTACAGGTAAGCAGTGTAGATGTTCTATTGCCCATTCTATTTGTGTAGCAGAGCGGTGTTGCGTGATACTTGGTTATTACACAGAGATGGCCATGCGTATTACCTAGATAGGACCAAACCAAACTGCACGGTGTATGTCCGCATGACATTCTCCTTTATTTTTTGGGCCGACTGTGTAAAGTAGTTGGAACATTCCTAAATGCTTCCCTAAAGCTCTGTACACACGGGGCGATATGCTCCCTCGATGATATATCGCTCACTGTCCCGTATTCATCAGCGACGAGCAATGGTCGCTACTGAAAACGATACACTGACGGGGGAAGCTGCTGGTCACAGGGACATGCTCCTGCAACCAGCGGCCAATTCAGGGCCGGTCTCAGGAACGAGCACTCTGCGTCTGTCGCATCATACACATGGGGGAATGGTCCGCGACCATATCCTGAGCAATATTGGCTAGAATTGCCCCGTGTGAGGGGTATGAGCCATTGGTCGACTATTTAGGTCGACATGCATTGGTTCGACCACTGGAGGTCGACACCTGAAATAGATTGACATGGCTAAGGTCGACAGGGTTAGAAGATTGACACAAGCATTAGTTTGACAATGGCAAAAGGTTGACATGAGTTTTCCATGTTTTTTTTTTCTCCTATTGTCGACATGTCTACATGGACACCACCTACCAACACTCTGCCACAAGGAGAAGTGCTTGGTAAATGTAAGATAAATGCGCAGAACTTAAGTATCCATTTGTAATACTTAAAACACACTTGACTGATCTAACTTAAGGGATGCAATTAATTATGCCAAATCCAAAAATCATCTCAAACTGCGTCCTGTACATAAAGCCAACAAGTTGCTCTGCAGACATCTAATGGGGTGATCTGGGCACAAGTCTCCTCCATTCATGCTCCCTGATTACATCTCCTGCTTACTAAGCAGATAATTCAGTCTGCACTCTCTGTATAACACCAGGAAGGGCTCAGTTACAGGAAGTCAGTCATCTGATATTCATGTTTGTCCCAAAGTAAGGAAACCATTTAATATCTATTACACTCTCTCTGGGACACACTAGTGACATACCAAATTTGTGGCACATGTAAAAAAAATATTGAATCTTATCCTGGGGTTCTCAAACTCGGGAGAATTTAATTTCTGATTCTGAGGCCCGTAACCCCAATGCGGCCGGTGAGGGGTTAAACGGCGAGGATCGCAGAAAACAAGCGGTCCTCACTGTTAACCTACCTCGCCGGCTGTTCACCATATTCAATGTTCGGGGGGAAAACCTCACGGTCACAGGACAGCGAGGATTCCCCCAAACAGCGAGGCTTGTGGCTAATGCAGGGAGCCTGCTGCATTTAGCCGCAAATCTCACGGTTTCTGCGGCCGCATACCCTGATTCCTCTCACTCCAAAATAAGAGCAAGGGGGAATCAGCGTATGCGGGGGGTCAGTTGACTATTGACCGGGCGAGCAGGCAGCACTGCTCGCTGTCACCGCTCGCCCCCGGCATTGAATACACCCTTGTGAGGAGACCTGTATAACATGCACTGTGTGGGGTCCTGAGGGCCGAGTTGGAGAACTTGTGATCTAATCCATCCATCTACACTGTGCAACCCATAGAAACCCAATATACATTCTTTCTTTTTCTAAACTATACTAGAATAATAGCCCTGTGATGCAACAACATAGGGTGACATGGTAGCAGTACTGCTGTTCTACAGCTGGGGGTGCCATGTTGCTGTACTCCCAGGGGGGATCTCTCTGGCTGACTCCTCAGTAGACTCTTGTGCTGATCTACAGGAAAATGGCTCAGATGCTTTTTCCCTGGTGATTGTAGTTCACAGGCACAGATCTTGGGAATCCAGGCGCTTTCTTCTAGAGCCAACAGATATAGAAGTATTTTAAATGGACTTGGGAGTCCGTTTGCACTGCGTGCCTTACACCCATGAGCTCTGCACAGTGGACACAGTTGATGTTTGGCTGGTTTAGGCGGGCTGCATAAGCGGAATGGCCAGTAATGGCAAGTTACTGATCGTATTGAAACCCCAACCTGCTAACTGAGGGTTAATACAAGTTCATTCTGTCTGTGAGTCTTCTTAATGACCCATTGCCACCACAACAGGTAATACTACATCACTTATATAAGTTTTATTGAAAGTGTAAGCAAAACGCTACTTCAGAGTCACCCATCATATTTCAGAGGGGGCACATTCTGAAAATGTTAAGATTATATTGGAAAGCGGGCAGATACATGGTTTTCACCATCCTATTGTTTATAAAATGTGAAAGCAAAAAAGGTTTTCTATAAAATAGTCTACAGATGCATCCACTTACATTATATTTAGCCTCCTTCCGCGGTAAACAGACATGGCGTGACTATAGCGCTGGGCGTCTTTTTATGTGACATTTTCTGTTAAATGGCATTCTATTTGCAAAAAAAAAAGTAAATAAGATGCACAAGCAGCTTCTGCAGATTAAAATGTGTCATGTCTATATTCAGTGTACGACTTGGTAGTACCTGCATAGGAAATGTTATATTACACAGTTTTCCAGGAAAATGCTGTAACGTTCCATTTGTTATGCAGATACAGCTGCAGAATATAGGCATGCCACGCATCATTTTATCCAGCAGAAGCCGCTTGTGGATCCTATTTGTTTTGCAAGTACAGTAAGATGATATTTAACAAAAAAGGAAGAAAAAAAGCACCTAACAATACGGTGCCACAGGAAGCAGTGTTTTGTATAACAAGGGCCCGTGCAAGCCCTGTCAGCGCCCCAGGCGATCCCCCTCGTGCCCTCCCCCCTCTGCTCCCCGTCTCCCTTCTGCTCACCTGGTCCGGGGGGGGGGGGGGGGTTGCAGACGCCCCGCTGCTTAACGCTGCTCACCACCAGCTCCTACCTGGTCCGGGGGTGGGGTTGCTGGCACCGATCACAGGGGGGAAGGGGCGGGGGTGGCACGGATGCCACACCACTCTCCCACTCCCCTCCGCTCAACACCCGTTCCGACCTGGTCCACGGGAGGGGGTGCTGACACCAATCCCCTTGCTCCACGGGGCAGGGGTGATACGCGCAATGTATGCTGTGATCCACGGGTGGTGGGGGTGTAGGGGAGGGAGGGTGGTTAGGAGGCAGTCAGTCACCTGTGACCCGGTCTTCATAGGGGGAGGGCTGTGGGCACCGGTAACCTGGCTCCATGGTGGGTACAGCCGCCTCCACTTCCATACATAGTGCCGCCCTCCAGTGGCCTAATCCTGCCTAGTGGTGGCGCCGGCCTTGTGTATAACATGACTTGTATACCATGGAGGCTAGATGTACTTTGCTTGGAGTTAATTACATTAAACAGCAATGCTAATTACCTAGATGTCAGTGTTTCACCCAATCCGGCACATCCTTCCCTAGCACACTCTCCAGCCACACTCTTCTCACCTCGCCTCCTTTCTGCCGCTCCTCTGTTTTAAACCTGACCACTTGGTGAATGAAGATAGACCCAAAGAACCTCTCTTTACTCTTCTATATCTGGGGAGCTGTGAGACTGGGAGGCCAGACACTGAATACATGACCTCATGCTGCTTGGTTTGTACAAGCAAATAGAATTTATCATAGAAATGGAAACCAAGATGGTGGCATCTGCGAGGGTGCAAGAATGAGCAAGTTATACTAATGAATGGAATATATTGAGGTTTCCCTTGCTAAATACAGGCTATGGGCTATCATCGGGCTTCATTTTGCACTGCAATGGAAACACTTGTGTCATTTTGTGGTATTGTATTATTTGAATGAACTGATGACATGGAGAAGCTGCAGATAGAGAAGTTTCCCACTCAGAGATGATGTAACCCTCCTGCTCATCTTATACTTCTACTAGTACTCCTTCTGCACATTCCAGCTGCTGGGGGGGGGGGGGATTCTACATATATTACCCAGACATGCATATACACCATACATACATACACTCACACACACACTTACCTACAGCAGCGACAATATGTAGATGGGGGGGGGCAGGCACAATATTACTAAGCCCCGAGATTCGCTGGTCTATCCGGAGGGGGTGGGGCCATAGTGATGCAGACGCCAGTTCTAATGTCATATTGTCTTAGTAATATTGGCCTCTCTCCTCTGTCTGTCTATGGTTTCAGGGTACACGGAAACACCCCCTGTGTGTGCTACTGTTTTGTGAGGCAATTCGTGTCCTGACCGTGTTGCTTTAAGATGGTTTTATAAGAGTCTTTGTGATGATGGGCTGTCTGGCTATGTTTGGGGATTACACAGAGAGGAGATAAAACACTTCAAACATCTGCAAGAGGATGAATAACATTCAGCTGATTAACTGTAATCTGTAACATTTCGGAGTAGTTCCCTCAGACTCTCCCAGCTTTGATGTGGTCTACAACGAATGCCTTTCCCACATACAGTGGGCAGATAAAACCATTGGGGAAAACTAAACACAAGTCTCTATCTACAGTGCTCTCAGCCCCCCAACCTCCCACTCCCTGCGTCAATATCCTTATGTAATTTAGTGGCTTCCTTTTGCACTTGAGCTGATGACCCCATTATAGACAGATAATGTATGGAGGGTTCTACTAAGCTCTACAGTTGTTTATTGCCACCTCTCCTCAATGCCCACAATCAATACAAGATACTGTCGGAGTCCGTGGGCTTCATTCAGAGAATGTAAAATGGGCATGGTGCACTTTTGGAGGTAATGTGCACAAGTGTACCTGAACTTACACCAAAATGAGTTTGTCTACAAGCTAGAAGTATATACTGTTGGGAGACTTTGAGTGCAGCAAGGGCGTTCCATGGTTATGAGATTTCATTTTGTGGCATGAGAGCTTTCTAATGGCCCTTCAATAATTATACACTGCCCAGTCTCTTCTATATTTAGCCAGATCTGTTAAGGTGCGCACACAAGGGGGGGAAAATATTGCTCAGTTTCTCATTTTCATCAGCGACCATGCTGGGTGGTGCGGCAGAGGAAATCAGCTGGTCGCAGGAGCTAGAATGGGGCTGAAAACGGGAGCGCGCACCCGGCGATTTATCGCCAGCGACCATATTTCCAGCGATTTCAGCCCCTATCGCCCCCATGTGTACACAGCTTAACTCACCCCCTGTGTGTATAATGCTGGGCGGGGTTACAAGAGTGATTGACAGCGTTATACACAAATAGTTTCTGCCTTGGGACACACCACCGCCCCCGCCCACCATCCACCATTATACACCACATCCAACTGGTGTAGGTAAGCAGCCCGCACACCCCCCTCCTGCTGCATCAGCGGGTCTGCCTGCACCCCCCTACCGGAACAGCAGGTCTGCCAACAACGCCGGAGCGGGTGGTCTACCGAGACCAGCAGGGAGGGGGGGGTGCGGGCATACCCGCTGCTTCGGGGAGTTGCAGGCAGTCCTTCTGCTCTAGCGGGGGTGGGGGGGGGGGAACAGCGGTGGAAAATTACAGTACTGTGGGACAGATGTAATAAGCCTTAAAAAGATAAACGATAGTGTGATAAATGTCCAGCCAACTGTAATGTTATAGGCTGGTTTAAATATGGCAGTTAGGGGCTGATTGGCTGGACCTTTATCACCCTCATGTTTATCTCTCTTTAAGGCTTAATACATCTGCCCCTGTGTTCTTTCCCAGCTTTTGCTCAACCCTCCTCCCTATTTAATGCACTATGTAATACTTCTGTTCTTGATGGTGTCGCTCCACTGACCACAATTTACTCTTGCAGATAACGGACCGTATTCTGGTTGAGTCCCAAGGCATCCTGTGTGAGGACCTCCCCACACCCGCGTTACCTGGCAATTTGCATGGGAACACCCATAAATCGCTGGGAATTCCCATATGCAATTTGCCCAGCCAGCCACCCCATGAGCCCCCATCTGGACTTTTATGGGTGCTCACACACAGCAGCATAAAAACCTATGCGCAGTTGCAAGCAATCAGTCCCCTGTGCAAACGCACGGGAGGATCTATTCAATCAGAATCCCCCCCCCCCAATTCCTCAACCTTGGCTCACCAAATGCACCAGATTTCTGCTATAAAATGCTCACATGCTGCTGAGCAACAATGGAGGAAATCGCTCTCTAAGGAAGACTTTCTCCATTTCAAACCTTTGCTCTATTCTGTCAGTGCTGCCCTTTCCCTTGCTACACAGTCGTACTGCAAGAATCTCCTCTCCTCCCATCTTTTAAACCCCAGCGTTTCTTTGCCACTGTCGACTCCCTTCTCCGCCCAACCCTACTTAGTCTCTCCTCCTCAATCTTTTCTCTGGACTTTGCCAATACTTTACATCCAAAATGGACTCAAATCCCACCAGAACATCAGCAACCAGCCACCTCCTCTCCCTTACCACCCCTCCTCATCCTCCTTACCGACTCTTCCTCATCAGATACATGGGAGAAAGATGTCACTCATGGCCCTCATCTGTTCCTCACCCCCACCACATTCCATTTGACACTATGCCCTCCTGCCTCTTCCAGTACCATTCTCCTTCTGCTTGTTCTCATCTTGCCCACCTCCTCAATCTATTGCTATCATGAGGCACTGTCCTGTCTGCATTCAAACATGCCATTTTCTCTCCTATTCTTAACAGAACTTCCCATGATCCAAACATCCTCTCCAACTACTGAACCATCTCCTCCCTTTTGCCTCCAAAGTCCTTGAGTGTATTGTCTACATCTGGATTTTTGCCTTTCTTTCCTCCCACTCACTGCTTGACCCATTCAGCCTGGTTTCCATCCTCTTCACTCCACTAAAACTGTCCGGTCTGCAATGACCTTCTTGTTGCAAAGTCCAAAGGCTTCTTCTCTCTCCTTATTCCCATTGACCTCTCTGCTGCTTTTTATGCTGTGGGCCACCCTCTTTCTGCAAACCTTCACTTCCTTGATCTGCATGATAATGCCCTCTCCTGGTTGTCCACCTACCTCTGTGACCATTCCTTCTCTGCCTCCTCTCATGATTTCGCTCCCCGCACTAACTGTAGGTATCCCGAAGATACTGTTCTTGGTTCTCTCCCTTTCTCCATACCACCTCTTTGAAGCTGGTTACACACTGGACAAAATGTGTACCCATCGTTCTTGTTAAGCGGACAGCAAGTACATGCACACTTGGCAGAAGGCCACGGGAGGGGGGATGGTGGAGGCAATTCTGCATTCCATAGAGCTGTAACAGCCAGGATGCTGGTGAGAAGGAGACTTGTATCCTCTCCTCACCCTTGTATCCTCTCCTCACCCTATCACCTTCCCCTCTCTCTACCTTTTTTTTTTTCTCTCCCCTTCCACCTCGTCTTTCCACTTTTTTGCTCTCAACTTGTCCCCTTTTCTCTCTCCCCCACCTGTCTCTCTCACCTTCTGTGTCCTTTTTTCCCTCTCTCTTCCCCATGCCCCCTCTCTTTCTCCCAACCCTCTCTATGACCCAAATATATCAAGCTTTGGAAAGTGATAAACCGCCAGCCAATTAGCTCCTAACTGCCATGTTACAGGCTGGGTTTGAAAAATGGCAGGTGGAATCTGATTGGCTGGTTATCACTCCACTTTATCAATATTTGAAGCTTGATACATCTGGCCCTGAATCTATCTCTCTGCCCTTAGTCTTTCTCCTTTCACTTCTCCCCTTCTCTTTCTCAACTCTTCTTTGCTTTCGTTCTCCCTCTCTCCATCTCTAACCCCTTTCCCTCTGACACCCTCTTTCTCTTCCCTCTTTTTCGATGAAGCCCTCTCTCACTGACCACTCCTCTCCTATTCCTTCTTGCTCCTCTCTCCTCGACACGCTCACTCCACTCACTCTTTCTTCTCCTCCCCCCCCCCCCCCCCCCAAGAGTAGACATTGTGGCATAATATATGATGGGACCTAGAAACCGTGGAGTAGGACCCCAGCATTATAAAGTGAGGGGTCCCATATATTCTTTCACTGACCGCAATCACTGATGATGATAAGTTAGGTCGGGTGCACACCAGAGTAATGCAGGGGATGGTGTCGCGATGTGCAATGCTGCAGCATAGTATTGTACGCAATATCTTCTGATTTTCCATGCTGCAAGCGGGCATACACACTGTACTATCCGGCTGATTGAGCCGACATCGTTCAGGTGTGTACGCCTCCTTACACTCTGACGGCGCTCTCCCTAGGACAAGGCGGCTGACCACATCTGGATATGGTCCTTGCTATAAGAGACTGCTCCAAAACATGGACCTTGTTAAAAAGAAGACTAAAGGGTCCTACACACGGGGCGACAGGAGGGAATGGGCGTTCTGAGCGATGCTACAATGCTCAGCGATGTGTCAGGGGCTGTGTTCTCCGCTGAGAATACTGGCCCTGACCGATTTGAATAACCTGCGTGCGGGTTATTAATGGGCCCCAGATACAGACCCGTGGGGCCGCGCATTTACATCGCTGTGTGCACTACACACACCGCGATATTCAGGCATTTTCTGAGCAATTTAGTGAAATTACTTAAATGCTCAGAAAATTTCCAAATATCACTTCATGTGCACACTATGCTATATACAGGTCCTCAAGGATGGTGGTTGTCTGTTATATGTGGGCAGAACTCCTTCTAGTATATGTGGAGATTCAGAAGATGGTTTTATATGAGTGTTGTTGTCCTCTTTGATGCATTCCTCTATATCTGTCTGCTCTCTGACCATTCAATCTGTTTATTTGCAGATCACCCTCCGGTCCTGTACTAACAGCACAGAGGTATTTATTACATCCATGCTGTAGAAGATTTCTATATTGTGCTTTTATTATATCTCTTGAATTATAATATTAGTTGTTTAGTATTACATTATTTTGTAGTAAGTTGTATTAAATGCAGGGTTTCATATTTAGTGTACATTCTGCTAGGAATGACAAAAACGTACCCTGTTCTTAACAATACTCCATTCACCCCCCAGAAAATAACATTATCATTGACTACTTATTATGCACCTAAAAAATAAAGTAGCAAATACATACATAAAATGAGCATAAAGCTGTGTGTGGTTTGATAAAACGAACCATGCAGTTATGATATTGCATTTTATTGCACTATACTGTATTCTGTTGCATTATGTACAGATTATTTACTGCTTTTGGCTGCAATGAGACTATACAAGTTTGAGACCGATGCCACTTGAGTATATCACTCCGTGGCATAGCAAGAGACGCTCATGTTCCCTGTGGCGGTGGAGCTCTCCGTCGTCCCCATCGCTGCCCTGACCCCCCCCCCCCCCTTACCCTGCCTGTCCGCTGAGAGAGTTTGACACACGTCCAAGTCCCTCTCCGCCGGCGCTCGCCAGAGGGGATGTTCTGGTGGGCGCCGGGATTGAATGACAGGAGCTACATCTGTATTTAAAATATATATATATTTTATGCAGTGCAAGGTCAGTATGGTCATTCCCCCCCACTTCCTATTTTGCCAGGGAGACTATAGTCCATTTACCATTCGATGATGGTACTCTTTACCCACCCCCCCCTCTCCCCAGACCATTGACTGTTTAACCCTTGGAATGCCTTTAAAAAAAAAAAATTATGAATATTGCCAATCAAGCCTTTTTTATTAACCCTTGTAGTGCCAACGTTGCTGTGAGATCTTCAAAATATCTGTTAAAATGCAGGCGAATGTTCTTTGTTTGGGTGCACTATTTAACTAAACTTCAATTGAATTGATTCGGCTGTATTTGTATTTATACTAAAAGAACAGATGCATTTTTAGCGGATATTTTAAGCATCGTGCGCTGCATCGTTGTAACGAAGTTAATTACATTTCCAATGATTGTAATAAAATTCTCAATAGACTGAGCAGCATCAATGGTATAATCTGTAAGACAGCAGGAGCAGTGACAGCTGTATATCGCCTTCATATATGGGGACACAAGTTTCTAGCAATCGGTAGGGGGGGTGTCCCTGATATCGACTACCCCCTCATCCGGTGCCCCACACTTGGGCCAGTATGCGAAGGCAGTGCAGGTGGAGGAATGCAGTCCTAATGATGTGTTTACACTGCAGAAGTTAATCCTTGAGAGTTCTCCTATTAATCTACTTGATAGTTGTGGGAAACACTGTTTGGGAAAAGTCATTTTTACTTAATTACTGAGAATTCCTAATGTTCTTGACCTAATAAACATCAGATGTGCTTTATTGGGTGGGAGAGGAGCTTGTTACCAGGAAATTCTTCATCGAGCGATTTATATACATGACGCACTCCGCCAGTATGCTGCCTGATGGGCATGTATATAGCAATACAGTAATGTGTTCTAGTAGCCCGGTGCATTCAGCGGCTACCTTCTCATGAATATCACCTGCGCCGACCACAAGGCTGCTTATGAGTCATCGTTCTGTCAATGTGGATAGATTTATTTTTGTTTTCTCCCCTCTACAAGGATTTATCACTAATGGTCACATACGATTTGAACGTTTTATGGTATCGCGCTGCACGGGCATATCACAAAGTACAAAAAGAACCGTGCAGGCAGTGCTAGATCGCATCTAGTTCAAATTACTCTTCTTTTAGTGCATCGCATGCGATTTGAACTAGATGCAATCTAGTACAATGCCGCACAGATCACACTGAGTTTGGGCACCATAACTACCAGGCGATAATGGCTGGCAGCACTGTGAGTCCTCTTTCTGCCTCACCAGCCATTCTTGTAAGTTTCTAAACATGCATTGCCAGGTCATAGATATACACAATGTACATGTACACAGTAGAGGGATTTTATTATTTAAATGTATTGTTTATTTTTGGCCACTGCATACGTGCCTGCTCTGCGCCAGTGTAGGGACTAATGAGGATTTAGCTGCAAAGCAAGTGACAGTGGTCAGAGTAACACAGGGGAGTCAGGACCATTTTCTGTGCATGCCAAACACGGCTACTGCGAATTCGTCCAAAGTTGGAGAGCCCTCGACATCTTGGGGGAGCCGGTCTAATGTAGGGTACACACCAGGACGACCCGCTCACGATGTCTCGTCCGACCTGCTCACGGTGACGCGGGGGGCACGACCCGCTCACGATGTGCACCGTGAGCGGGTCCGATCCGATGGCGACCCGCACCCGGCTGTATGGTCGTCATTGAGATCCTACTTGCAGCAGGTAGGATCTCAATAACGACCGACCGACCCGCAGGACCGCGCATCGGATCGGTATCGGTCCACACCAGGTCAGAAAAGGGCCCAATCAGCACACAATCTACATCCAATTGATCGGAATTGGATCTAGATTGTGGGGATCGGGCCCTAGTCGTCCTGGTGTGTACCCAGCATTAAACCGCATCGACTTTCTCAACGTATGTCTGATGTTTCCGCTGTTGTATGTTAGCGATGTATGCAAGATACCAGCAGTGGCCATCTCTATGCACAAGACAGCGTGTTAGTTGTTCGCTTATTGCACAATCAGCCGAGAGAGCTTGGTAAATAAGGAGAGGCACCATCTTTGGTAAAACCAAGCCTTTATCCTAGACCTAGATGAATGGTTTTCTTCTTATGAATGATGAGATCTGTACGTATTTGTATGTGCTGGTCCGGGAACATAGAGGGTCAAGTTTTGAAAACTGTGTCTGTATCTGGGCAATGTACACTCTGTGCAGTGTTCACAGAACCAATAACCGGCTTGTGTCAGATTCCATAGCCAGGGTTTCACATTTGTCTGCAAAATGTATCTGTTGTGTTTATGTCCAGGACATTTCCTCCACCTGGCAATGATAAATGAGCTGCTTGGGCTGTGATGCCCCTCGCTGCAACCCCAGTGTAAATGTTTTCCTGTTAAGGGTGTGCTGTGCGTGTACAGAAATATCACATGGCTGTGTCAGCAGTGTTCAGGTCCACCAAAGGAAATCAGGGATGTGGCCCTATAGAACAGGACATTTAAAAAATGAAATAAAGATAAAGTAGTAAATTTGCAATTTGGCACATTCAGAACCGGTAATTACAATTTCTTATCACCGCTACTCACAGCAACTAAAAAAAATACATACATTTCCTAAGGACCTTCTCCTGGTGTTTTCAATGGAATGTAACCCATAGGCTATAGCGACAAAATCATACAGCCTACCAACCCATGTAGAAACCAGCTGTTGCAGATCACTACATACCTCCACTGTAGCGCTGCCAGCCATCAGTTGTAACCCACCATTTTGTTGTGCAAGACTTTTTTTGGTACTTGTGGAATATCACGGCTCCCACGACCTTGATCGGATGCAAAAAAATCGCATACGATCAAATCGCATGCGATCGCACCCGATTTTGCACTGAAATGCATCAAAATGCATTGAAATGTGTAGTAAAGTTGTGAAATGCCCCCACATGCCATTTTTCAGAGTGTACCACCCCCACAATCAACGTCAACCCGAAGCGTGGCAAGCGCATCGGTACGCGTCCTACGACCTTTTCATACCCCCACTATCCACGTTGGCGTGGAGTTGAGAATAGAAAGTGTGGCGAGCGCACCGAGCCCGAAGCGTGGCGAGCGCACGCGGATACCTTCACAGCTATACGCGTCCCCTCGCGGGCTTCACAGGTATCCGCGGGGCTCGCTGCGCTCGCCACACTTTCTATTCTCAACTCCACGCCGACGTGGATAGTGGGGGTATGAAAAGGTCGTAGGACGCGTACCGCCGCCCCTCGCGGGCTCACCACGCTTCGGGTTGGCGTTGATATTGGGGGTGGTACACAGTGAAAAATGACAGTTGGGGGCCAATTAACATGTTTACTACACATTTCAATGCATTTTGATGCATTTCAGTGCAAAATCGGGTGCCATCGCATACGATTTTTGAACAAAAATGCTCAAAAATCTGTAAAAATCGCATCGTATGCCACTACATATGGCATACGATGCCATACGATGGGAGCCGTGATACTCCACAAGTACCCTTTTTTTGTTTGGTGGGCGAATGAGTAATGCACAGCACTCCCTCAGATCCCCAGTATTGTGACCAATACAACCATCACTGCACTGACATGTCACATGAGCAGATATTTCTCATGCTCGCCCTTCATACTACCTACACGGTTATGTAATATATCCACTCTCCCTCCTCTGGCACAACCAAGTTGTGCATATGTTGTATGACAGGATGGAAAAGATCATTCCACGGCAGCTGACAGCATTTCTCTGAATAACACAAATGATTCAGTTTTTCACGCAGAGGAAGTTTAACCTTAATGTGCTTTCTCAGCCAGAGGCGACCTATAAAAGTACCAGCTAGGGTTACTAGAGTTCTAATATCTATAAGATTACATAATCTGTATCCGGGCCATCGGGCAGCACTGTATGGTCAACATTGATAAGGTTGACATATGGAAATGTCGACATGAGTTTTATTTGAATTTTTTTCCATCCACATAGACTCCGATTGAAGACAGGTGCAATGTGAAGAGCCATACAAGAAGACACAGGGTAGATGTATGAAGCCGCGATAAGGGAGAAGTGAGCCAGAGGAGGATTGGCCTATGGCAACCAATCAGCACCAAAGTAACATCTATAATTTGCATAATATAAAATTATACAGAGCAGGTGATTGGTTGCCATGGGCCACTTCTCCTCATTGGATCACTGCTTCATACATCTAACCCTCAGTGCGTTCATTTAGGGTCCACGTGATCTACAAACTGACACCCCAAAAAAACTAATTTTGATCTCTTCATGTTTGGACCTATCGACCCTTTATCCTATAACCTTCACAATTCACCAACTACTAGGGAGGTTAATGCAAATTATATATATTTTGGGGGGAGTTTTTCCAAGTAATGTGAGGATACTGTACATGTACTGTAACAGTGATTAAGCTGCATATATTATCCACAGATCATGATTATTCCTGGCATTGCTTGCAATGTTTACCCGAGGATTACACAGGATGCATGTACATACAATCTTTAAAGGCCCCCATACACTAGGGCGACTTGTCCTTAGGACAAGTCGCCCCCGACTTCCCCCTGAGCTTTTCCGGCTGCTCCCCGGGGGAGCTTGATTAGATTGGCACTTGATGTGCCATTTTTTACATGTGATAAATCGTCTCGATTTATCACATGTAAAAAAACCCGGGGAGCGGGGGGGGGGGGGGGGGGGGGGGGCTACAGAGCAGGGCTGCTGGTGGGAGCAGGGGGGGCTGGGGACGCTGCGGGGGACACAGGCGGCATAGAGCCGGGCAGAGGGAGCCGGGAGCTGTCAGTGCTAGGAAAAAAAGCCTATACAATGAATGGGCAGCCTGTGATTGTCTGAGCGCTCTCTCAGCCAATTGCTGACTGGCTGAGAGAGCGCTCAGCCAATCACAGGCCGCCCATTCATTGTATGGGATTTTTTTTTTTATTCAGTGCTGACAGCTCCCGGCTCCCCCTGCCTGGCTCTATGCTGCCTGTGTCCCCCGCAGCGTCCCCAGCCCCCCTGCTCCCTCCACCGCCACGCCTCCCCACTAGGTCCCAAGTCGGGTGGTCGGACGTGCAGCAGGTTCGACCACCCGACGCAGATCCGATGCACACGGGACCGTGCATCGGATCTGAGGGGACATCAAAACTAGCCGATTTTGGTCCGATTTCGGCCAGATCCAACTGATCTGGCCGAAATCTGACCAAAATCGGCTAGTGTATTGGGGCCTTAAGTGTTTACTAGAATTACATTCCAGCCAGCTGTAGGAGGGTGAGCTCTAAAAATCCAGTGGTGAATTTCCCATTGGGCATATGATGTGCCTAGGGGCGCCACTTTCAAAGAAAATAAAAATCAAATTAAGGGACGGCCATTGCTGTGTTGCCTGGGGCAACCTGACCCCTATATCCAATGCTCAAATCTATTAGTCAGCTAAGTGGGTTCACCTAGGCTACATTCTTTTTATTTTTTTATTATTATTATATTTTTGGAGGGGGGGGGGGGTTGTTTGTTACTATAGTGCCTATATGTTGATTGGTCTTAACATTTTGATTGATTTTCTGTAACTTTAAGTAAGGGAACCTGTGTTACAACAGACTACCCACTGTACACTATGCTAGAAAAGCAGAGAATGATATCGTTAACGATTTCCCTTGTACTCCCCAGAGCTACAGAATGAACAATATAGAGCATACTGTACACACTGAATAACTTCAAATGATAAAGACAAAGATAAAAGGGGGATTCAATCCGGCATTACAACGGTCGGAATCCCGGGCCGTTTTAGTTTCACTCGACAGCCATAATCCAATGTTCCGGCTGGTCAAGTGTCGGAAAGTTTGAGGATTGTCGAAAACGCAGCCACTCCTGACAATAGACTATGGGGCAGATGTATTAAGCCTGGAGAAGAGATAAACTTGAGGTAAAGTGAAAGGAGATAGAGCACCAGCCAATGACCTGTGTTTGAAAATGGCAGTTGGGAGCTGATTGGCTGGTACTTTATCTCCTTTCATCTCCAGTTTATCTCTTCTCCAGGCTTAGTGCATCTGCCCTAATCTTCCATATGGAGGCGGGTTTGTAGCAGGTGAATCCTGGCTGAGATGGAGAGTCCTGGACGGGATTGAATACCTTAACTGCCGATATTTCCACTGTTGGAAGAATCGGCGCACAGTTTGCTTTACCACTGACCATCTTGTTTGATGCAAAATGTGTCTTTATCTTTCGTGCACAGTGAATGCGCCTAGTCGGTAACAATATAGGCAAAATTGACTGCATGTGCAGATGAGAAAGGGGGTCGATAATGACTCTCAGGAGCCCACGTCGTTATCGTTCATACACACTGAGCCTTGTGGTTATCATTAACGTGCATATTGTCTGTACAGAGCTATAGATCCATCAGTGCTGGGGAGAAGTGTGTAGGTGGCATGAAAAAACACCACTTGTGTCTGTTGTAGTCCTAAATGTTTTGGGAACATTAAAGGTCTGAAACATTGATCACTACAATGGACTTATAAGTGTGTGTTTTTTTTTTTTATCAAGTCCAGATTGCTACCGCATATTAGCTACTACAAGTTGGTTTAAACCAAAAAAAAAAACTTGTGTCTACCTTTTCCTGTGTTGACCATGTTAATGTCGACCTATTTAGGTGTCTACCAACTCATCGCCGACTGGACTTTGTCATATAGCTGTGCCATATCGGAACACCACAAAGCACCTAATCCCTTTGTTGATCTCCCATCTAACACAAAAAGAGTCAATCTAGAAATATGAACCTTAGTGATGTACAGTGTATATAGAAATTTAGCAAGATAGGCGTTTGTCACATGGAATGTTGCTATGGGCAACCAATAAGAATCAACTTATTTAGCACCTTCTAGGAGATAATAGATAGCATCTGATTGGTTGCCATAGCAACATCCCATGTGACATAGAACTAACATCTTAGTAAATTTCCCCCATGGAGAGAGATACAGTAAAACTTAAATAGGTCTCATCGACCGTTTAGCGCATCAAATGATCTTTAAAAACCACCAAGCTCTTTGCAGTGGTACACGGTCATTAGGTTGACATGATTAAGGTCGACCAGGTCAAATGGATGACCTAAGAAGGTTGACATTCAAAGGTCGACATGATGTTTCACTTTATTTTTTGAACCAACATGTGCCCTACCATACACTAGGGCGTGGACGGAGAGTCTGGTGAGCGGATACGGTGCACAAATATGGTGTCTGTCGACATTCGGGAGAAAAGGGAAAAACTCATGTTGATTTTTCCATTGTCAACCTTAGCCATGTCAACCTTACTGTCGACCCAATGCATGTTGACCTTAATTTGGTCGATCTAGTGGCCCATACCCCTTTGCAGTGAGCAAGGGCAATGTTTGGCGTTCCTGTGAAGTTGGATTACTAAACTATAAAATATTCCAAATTACGATACGGTTTAAATATTTCCACAGACCTCGTCCTCTTGGGCTTGTTGTATTACACGTTGTATTCAAATGTGTAACGTAGAAGTTCTTTCTGTTCTCCAAACCATGGCACAATCACGTTTAATGAACCCCGTAGGTAATGCTGTCCCTTGTTGTTGTGCAGGTGTTTATACGGGATCTTCTCTTCAAGTTAAAAGGACTCCAGAAACAGACTCTGCTGAGGAAGAACGGACTGGAGGTCAGGACTGAAGAGCAGATTCAGGAACACGTGTGACACCACCCCCCCCCCCCCCTTCCACAAGACTGACACTTATATACTGGGGGTGCAGGTCAGCATGTAAGGTGTACAGAGCATTCCTACAAAGACAAGCTGGTGAATTAGAATGACCTGTGTGACCTCAGGACTTTGCCGGAGGTGACTCCGCCTGATAGGACCATGTACCCATGTTCATTTATCCATTTCGCTTGTTTCAAGACATTTCATCTTGTTTTCATATTACAGGCCTTGAAGCCTGAGCCAGAGTTGACGCCATATTGCATTATCTCCTGTTCTTTACTGAGTGGCAGAATTGATGTATTTTACAGCAATATATCATTGATCGCCTTAAAAAAGACACCTTGAATAGAAGAAAAGACATTCAGATTCTTTATGGAACTAGTTCCCAAATATGATCTGTACCTCTCTTCTACACACAGCGATATTAATCCGTGTTGTAGTCTGAACCAATGGGCAGAATGTAATGAAGTCCCAAGTTTGGCCGATGTGCAGGATGTTGGCCAGACTTTGAATTTTTTTAAAGGGGCAATTAGTTACAAAGCAAAACTATGCCTTGTAAATCAGTGTTGGCTAACCTTGCCACTCCAGCTGTTGTTGAACTACACATCCCAGCATGCCCTGCATCCGTTTTGGAATGGCCAAATAGCAAAACTGTAGCAGGGCATGCTGGGATGTGTAGTTCAATAACAGCTGGAGTGGCAAGGTTAGCCATCACTGTTGTGACTGATTGTTCCTTTTATAAAAACCTCCTAATTCGGCCATCGGCCTGCAGGTTCGCCGAATTCTGGCCTTGTTACATCAGGCCCCAGATATAGCCTTTTTAATGGTAATCCGTTACCTCATTGTGGGATAAGGCAGAAGCAGGTCTGTGGAGAGAATGCCCACATCAACCAATCCTCTGAGGTATTATTTATATTATACATTCTATAAAATGATAGGTAGAACATAATTGGTTGCCATGAACAACTTCTTCACTGGTCCTCTTTTCCGATCTTTTCCCTGCTTGATACATCAACAACTAAGTTAAGGTCCCAGTGCATCAGCTGGCTGGATGTGCCGATGATCTGCCATTCATTGGGAAATCCGGTCCATGAATATTCCCGATTTCTCGACCCAGCCATCAGGGGAGCAGCACATGTTGCTGATGTATGGGAGGTTATTACTTAGCTAATTCTTACTGATTTGATAAGCTGCATGAGTATATTAGCCAATGGCATGGCTGCTGCCTCTATATGTAAATGACTGGCCCCCCTTAGCTGCTGAATTCTGCCAGTTACCTCCTACATACCGCACGCAACCTAATATACACCGCTAAGCTATGCAGAGGATCCTGATGCACCTGTTTTATAATTTCAATTTTCAGCTATTTTTGACCTACAGTACGTGAGAGACCACTACAGGTCAGCTGGTTTTGACTAGGACTGCTTAGGTCAGCGGTGGGGAAACTCCAGCCCCGGGTCATATACAGCCTCCGCAGCCGGTCTTTGTGGCCTGCCCGCCGGCTGTGCAGGGAGTCAAGTAAAGGGGAAATCTTGCGAGAGCTACCGACCTCTCGTGAGATTTCCCCTGTACTTGACTCCCTGCACAGCCGCCGGACCACACAGACCGGCGACTCTTAAACTGCGGCAGCTGCGGGAGATTTTTTTTGAGAAACGTTTGAAAATCGTGAAGCCGGCCTCACTGCGGGGACGGAACACTCACCAAAATTATTGTAGAATTGAACAATTCAAAGACTTGCAATCTTCATCTCTCCTTATTAATTGGGCGCCATCGCATCTCAAGCCTGAGCAGCAAACCGCTCTACCTGATCTGACCACCCATGTGACTAATTTGGACATAGATGTAACTGAGCCACTGCATCTGTTTGTGTACAGTACTGTATGTCTCCCTTTTTGGGCTCAGTCTTGTGGCACAGATATGCAGTAACCTTATTATTGAAGACTCCTTAGTAACTTGTAATCTGGCTGCCTCTCATGTGCTACATAACATGGACAGCCGTTGTGGCCCAGATATGGCTTTACTACAAAACATTCAGAGCTTAACAATGAGCTATTATTTTATTCTGGAAGACATTAATATATCAGCAAATGCCATTTTTCTGTAGGTATTTGTGTACTTTCTTCATGTTTCATTGCAAGGGGCACGTGCAAAGCACTAGTTTTCACAATAGAAATCAGCAATTCACTGCTGCACTTGTTCTACCTACTGATCTCCAACAAAATGTCCGCAGGGCTGAAAGTATGGTGACATTTTGTGTGATCTGGCTATAGTTAAAACCTGTTCCATATGGAAAGACACCCTGGACTCCAGAAACTCTTGGCTTTGTGAAAAATACTATGCTTTATGGCAAAATCCTAAATACTTCGCTCTCGGACCCTCTCCCATTTTATAACATTTTGTACTGCTGGCTAGTTTACTGACATAATGTTGAGCAAGCCTTATACAAAATATTTCTACAGGTGTGTTTCTTTGTAATATAAGTATTAACATTGTTATTTTACTGTTGCTTTATTGTTAATAAAACTTTATTTACCACCTATGACCTGTTGTGGAGGAAATGTTTCTATGTAAAATTCTGGAGTCCCTTCTCCATTTCATGGGACTTTAGTCTGTACCAAGCCGCATTTGGTTGGGGAGGACCCTGTTGTCTTTGTTCTGCTGGGGTTGTGAGATCTGAGAAATCTGGTGAGTCTAATAGGCCACATACATCTACAGATCGATTGTCAGATTGGGCTGGTTGGAACAAAATCCTGGTAATGGATGAGAGCAAATGACCGTTGACCATTTGCTTTGAATTGCTGGAAAACTACCAAACTGTCATTCAGATATTACCAGGTTTTTGTTCCAACCAGCCAAATCTGACAATCAATCTGTAGGTGTATGGCCATCTTAAGATCTTGAACCTGCCAAATCTCCCCGATTCCCTGGCGGCTGGCTGATCAACGACCAGCATAACAGAGTATCGTGCCACATTAGATGCATGTGGTAATGGGGACTGTGGGGAATATTGATAAGGGTCAAAATGTGTTTCTATAACAAGTTATGTATGGGAGGGTAGAGTAACCAATAGTACTGTGTTAAATTCGCAGACTCTGTGATGACTTTCAATGGAAAGGACTGAGGCTAAAACAGTCTTGGCATTTTTTAAAAATATTTTGCTGGTATTTTCGGTATGTACTTTAGACATTAAATAGCAGCTATACTGTATGTTGGGAAAATGAGCTATTATTTGATTAATACTGGATGTCATTAAAGAAGTACAAGGAGGGAAACGAATGATATCAAAGTTGGCTAAGAACCGACCGTACTGAGTCACTAAATGATATACTAGTAAGCTGACGTCAAGTGCAATGCATTCTTGTAGCTAGTATTTGCACAGGGAGGAAAACGCATTGTGTTATAATAGGACAGGCATACGTGCAGACTATCTCTCTCTGCTGTAACATCCACATGCTTTTGAACTCTATTGGGTACATTTGCAAGCAAGTGTCTTCACTGCAGAACATTGCATCCCTTGTGTGTGGGATTGTCTTATAGGTAAATTCAACCAAATATCTGATCTGTGTAAATAACAACAGTACCTTGCCTGTGTGTAGTAAGGCATGTATTTTTTATTCTAAAAGAGATATAGTATCCTGGAATGCCAGAACTGTTTTTGTAAGCCACTTTTATTGCTCTGTATAGCAGGGGGTGGGGACTGAGGGTGTAGATTCCAATTATTGGAAATTGGGAAGAAGGCTTTGTTAGAGTATATTAGTTCTCATTGCATACGGCTGTGGCCATAGTTTAGCTGTGGCCCTGTATTGAAGTGGACCGTTTTAAAGTGGGAAAACAGAGTCATAACTACGAGCGTTATACCTGCGTTACACCGAAGGAAAACTCAAGGCAAACTACTACAAATCATCAAAAACACACATGGACTGCATTGATACCTCAAGAGTATGTAATTCACCTCCAATATGCTCTCTTTATTTCTGTGTTATGCAAACTCTTGTATGATTTGAAAAGTTCTGATTTAATGAATTGATTGTAATTGTTATTACTTGTTTGGTGAAGTTGTTCAGTGAAGCATAGTTTAGTGTTGCATTCTGCCTGATGTCTACTCAAACACAGTGCAAATTATCCCCTTTGACCATTTGGCCATTAGTGTTCAGGTGTAGCCTGACCTGAACAGACTCACTATATTCTTAGAATTAGTGCCCTGCAGCTTTTCTGAACAGTAAAAAAATAAAAAACAGACATTGAACAACATCATCAAACAGGTAATTTCAACTTTAGATTTCGATTTTGTATTTTGTAACATGGCTAGGAATAACAGATGCACAGGCAAAATTTTTAAAACTATGTGTGCAAATGCTAGAAGCCTAGGAGACAAAATTCCTGATCTAATCACAATAATGACAAGGGATGACCTAGACATTGTGGCTATCACTAGAGACATGGTGGAATGAGAACCATGGCTGGGACGTAGCTATACCAGGATACAAATTATTTAGGAAGGACAGAATGGGAAGAATCGGAGGAGGGGTAGCAATGTATGTAAAGAAAAACATAAATGCTACTTTAATACAAAACATTGAAGAAAAAACTGAGGCCCTTTGGGTGACCATAGCAATGGGGGAGAAGGACATTATTCGTACTGGGGTCATCTAAAGGCCACCAGGCCAGGGGCAGGATTTGGACAGGAGCCTATTGCTTGATGTCACTAAAATGGCTTTAAAGGGAGAAGTCATAATCATGGGAGACTTTAATCTACCTGATGTGAATTGGGAGGAGTCTTTTGCAAGATCATCTACAAGTGGCAAATTTCTAAATTCCCTACAGGGAGCCTCTCTCAAGCAATTGGTGAGGGAGCCTACTCGCAAAGACTCAATAATAGATTTAATACTCACAAATGGTGACAGGATATCAGACATATATGTGGGTGAGAACCTGGGATCCAGTGATCATCAAGCAGTATGGTTTAGTATCAAGGCAGGGTCCAACTCCAGTCACACAAAAACTAAGGTTTTGGATTTTAGGAAGGCTGACTTTGCAAAAATGGGGAGATGTTTAAGCGACTCATTAGCGGATTGGATGAACTTGAAAGGAGTGCAGGAGAGGTGGAGAAAATTAAAAAGTGCAATACTAAAGGCAACGGACCTTTGTATCAAAAGGGTTAAGAAAAGTACCAGGAAAAGGAAGCCAGTGTGGTTTACAAAAGAGGTATCAACTAGTGTAAAAGCAAAAAAGATGGCCTTTAGGACATACAAGCAGACTCAAAATAATAATGACAAAGAAGTGTATCTTGCCAGACGCAAAGAGGCTAAGAAAGTGATCAGGCGTGCCAAGGCACAAGCTGAGGAGAAAATGGCTCAGTCGGTAGATAAAGGAAACAAAAATTTTTTAAAGTATATAAGTGAAAGGAGAAAATCAAATGGAGGAATAATAAGACTGCGGACAGACACTGAGAATTTGGTGGAGGGAGACAAGGCAATTGCAGATCATCTAAATAATTACTTTTGCTCTGTATTCACTATAGAAGGAGAAGGGAAGGGACCACAGTTAAGTTGCAAGGACATTCATAAAAATAAGGTAGATGGGGGTACATTTACTAGGGAGAAAGTCCTAACAAAACTTTCAAGACTGAAAGTGGATAAATCAATGGGGCCAGACGGAGTGCATCCAAGGATACTAAAAGATGTGTTGGTAGCGCCATTAACAGATTTATTCAACCAGTCTCTAGATACAGGTGCAGTTCCTGAGGACTGGAGAAAAGCAAATGTAGTTCCACTGCACAAAAGCGGAAGCAAAGAAGAAGCAAGTAAGGTACTTATGTAGTAACTGGGCTGCCGATTTTGAAATCGGGTGCATCGCATCGCACCCGACCATATCGCATGCGATGCGATGGACCCGATTTTTCCATAGGATTCAATGTTAAAATGGACTGAGTCCATTTTAACATAGAATTCAATGGGAAAAGGGGTCCTTTTCATACCCCTACTATCCAAGTGGGCATGGAGTTGGATATAAACCTGTGGCGAGCGTAGCGAGCCACCGAGCCCGAAGCGTGGCGAGCGTAGCGAGCCCCGCGAGGGGACACAGAATACCGTCCCCTCGCGGGGCTCGCTTCGCTCGCCACGCTTCGGGCTCGGTGGCTCGCTACGCTCGCCACAGGTTTATATCCAACTCCATGCCCATTTGGATAGTAGGGGTATGAAAAGGACCCCTTTTTCCCATTGAATTCCATGTTAAAATGGACTCAGTCCATTTTAACATTGAATCCTATGGAAAAATCGGGTCATCGCATCGCATCGCATCGCATGGTCGTATGCGATGCGATGCGATATCGCATCGCATCGCATCTGATTGTATGCCTTAACTTAAGGCATACAATCAAAAAATCGGCAGCCCAGATACTACATAAGTACCGCAAGTAACTACAGACCAGTGAGCCTTACATCAGTAGTAGGGAAAATAATGGAAACACTATTAAAAGAAAGAATAGTGGAATATCTTAAATTAAACAACTTACAGGATCCAAAACAGCATGGTTTTACTGCAGGGAGATCATGCCAAACAAGTCTCATTGACTTTTTTTGACTCCGTGACCAAAATACTAGATGAAGGGGGGGCTGTAGATGTGGCATATCTAGACTTTAGTAAGGCATTTGACACTGTCCCACATCGCAGGCTGCTAAATAAACTTGAAAGTGTGGGATTGGATTATAAAACAATTAAATGGATAAGAACCTGGTTGCAGGATAGGAAACAGACAGTTGTCGTAAATGGAGTGCATTCTATGGAGGGACATGTTACCAGTGGAGTACCCCAGGGATCTGTACTTGGACCAGTGCTCTTTAATATCTTTGTTAGTGACATTGCAAATGGTATTGAAGGGAAAGTATGCCTTTTTGCAAATGATACAAAGATATGCAACAGAGTAGACACACCAGGAGGAGTAAATCAAATGACTGATGATCTAAGTAAACTTGAGAATTGGTCAAGAGAATGGCAACTACAGTTTAATGCTAAAAAATGCAAAATTATGCACTTGGGACTCAAAAACCCAAAGGCTCAATATAGTATCAAGGGTACTATAATGGAAATTACTGAGGAGGAAAGAGATCTAGGAGTCACTATTTCAAGTGACTTAAAGGCAGGGAGGCAATGTAACAAAGCAATGAGGAAGGCTAGTCAGATGCTTGGTTGCATAGGGAGAGGAATCGGTAGCAGAAAAAAAGACGTAATAATGCCACTTTATAGGTCATTGGTACGACCTCATCTGGAATACTGTGTCCAGTTCTGGAGGCCATATCTTCAGAAGGATATAAATACATTGGAGAGTGTACAAAGAAGGGCAACTAAAATGGTTCATGGCCTACATCACAAAACTTACCTGGATAGACTAAAAGATCTTAACATGTATAGTTTGGAGCAGAGAAGGGAAAGGGGGGACATGATAGAAATCTTCAAATATATCAAGGGTTTTAACATAGTACAGGTGGGAAATTTTCTTCAAAGGAAAACAAGTAATAAAACACGAGGACATGCACTGAAACTTTAGGGAGGTAGGTTCAGGGGAAATGTTAGAAAGAATTACTTCACAGAAAGGGTAGTGGATAAGTGGAATAGCCTCCCATCAGAGGTGGTAGAGGCTAAGACAGTAGAACAATTTAAACATGCTTGGGATAGGCATATGAATATCCTTACAAAGAAATAAGGATTAAAAAGGGTTGAGTTTACCTGAAGGGTAAAAAAGGGGCAGACTAGATGGGCCAAATGGTTCTTATCTGCCGTCAAATTCTATGTTTCTATGTTTCTATGACAAGTGTACCATAGTACTACTGGTACTATATGGTTGGAAGAACTTGGTCGTGTGTTTTGGGTTTTTTCTATTTTATTATACAGTACTTGCATATACTAGGAATGTTGTTTTCGGTATAGCCAGGGTGGGAACAAGTGAACAATATACAATATAAACAGCTGGGAAAAACGTGCAGTCATACAGAAAGATATTCTGAGGGTGCAGAGGGTTATGGCGCGACTAGACAGTGAGGTGTTCAGGAGTTTACGTGCCAGCAGGTGAACCACTTGAGGGAAAAAACTTTTTAGGCTTTTGGTAGGAATAGCCCTGTAGCGTCTCCCTGGTGGCAGCAGGTTAAACCAGCCATGCCCAGGATGTAGTTTGACCTTGGCTATCTTCGTTGCCCGCTTTTTTCTGGACAGGTCCTGGACAGTGGGAAGGTCCGTCCCGTTGTTCTTCTCCGCAGTTCTGACTACCTTTTGGAGTCTGCATTTGTCTCTCTCGCTGGCAGAGCCGTACCAGACCAGTATCGAGGAGCACAGTACATTCTCCACAATCGCAGAGTCGAAGAGGTACAGAAGTTTCTGTGTATCCAGGTACTGCCAGTAAAAGTCATTTTTACTGGGGGGGGGGGGGGAGTTGAAGAATACAGCATCAGCCGCTAACCACCATACGCCACACCACCTCCTTATGCTGCCCATACACGTGAGCTATTGCATACAATTATTCGATTTCTACGATAAAGCAAATGATCATGTGCATTTTTAAGGTGCCATTCATTGCAATGCGCGGGCACTCCGTCTAATGTTGCGTCGATAGATATTATGTGCTGCACAGAATATCTATGGAATTTCAAGAGCGATCGAATGTAGGTTTTAACCACATGCGATCAATGGAATGCTATCCACAGGTGGGGCGGAGGGGACGCTTTCGGCGGCTTGGGGTTTGGATAGAGGGGGGCCAAAGGGACCACTTGCGGCATGGAGGACACAGCATGGGAGCGGGAGGACATACTCGCATGTGCTGAGCCGTCTCTGCCTCAGTCCCTGTCCAGATCAGGTCCCGAATGCAGCCGGGAAGAGGACGGGCGATGGGAGTCAGCGGTGGCGGGAGAATGGTTTAAAACAGGCATGTCCAACGTTGGCCCTCCAGATGTTGTGAAAATACACATCCCAGCATGCTTTGCCACAGTTTTGCTATTAGAGAATGCTAAAACTATTGCAAAGCATGCTGGGATGTGTAGTTTCAAAACATCTGGAGGGCCAACGTTGGACATGCCTGGTTTAAAACATTGGGCTGCTTTCTGATTGGCTGAGCTCTCTCAGCCAATCAGAGGGCAGCCCAGTGTTTTAAACCATTTTCCCGGCACCGCTGACGCCTGCTAGCGCTACACTATACTCTGCCTCCTCCTGCCCTCCTCTTCCCGCACCCGATGTGCTGTCACAAAATAGCATGCGACATTGAGTGCTGAAAGGGCACCCAAAGATGCAATGGCACATCACATCTGATCACCTAAGTGTATGGGCACCATAACTCTCACCCCTAGAGACATATAGCAGCACCTGGAGTGATGAGCATGGAGCTAGAAGTGGGGAGGATTGCATAAAGCTCCAGGTGGTGAATCAGGAACTCCCAATCATCCGTTTCTGCTGCTCCATACTCCCAACTGTCTGCTGCCGCTACAAATCTCCCTTGTTGCACCTCACCTCACATTCTATTCTTGTGCGCTGGCACAGTTCTTTATTCTTGAGAGAAGACGGCATACCTCCCAACATGACCCACTCCAGGAGGGACACAATGCTCTGTTTCTGGACTTCTGTCTTCATTTATGATTTGCCATCACCTGTTTAAAACGGGTTCATTGATAAGAAACAGGTGGTGGTAATTATAAATGAAGAGAGAAGTCCATAAACCGCTGAGCGCCTGATGCCCCTCACCAGTCAACTAACCTTGAACCCAAAGCTCCATCTCTTCCCCTTCTTTCCCCTTTTGTAACCTTCCCCTTGTACCTGAAATAACCAGTCGGAGTCTAGTATTTTGGGCAAATTAAATGGTCACAATTTATTAACTTGATTACAAATTTACTGTTACTTAATTTGGGTGATAAGGGCTGGTGGACCGCAGTGCTATCTTTATCACAACTGAATCATGTAACCGCCTGGGGGGCTGGGATTTACCTTATCTTCCCTCTTGCTTTAAGCTGGCACCTACCCTACCTGCCTTCCCCCCTGCAGCAATTATGTCTCTTTTGTGGGGCACAGGCTGAGCTTTTATACTCATTCGCTGCTATTTTCAGCTCATTCTCTTGAAACAGAGCATTGTGTCCCTCCTGGAGAGGGTCATGTTGGGAGGTATGACACAGAGAGACATATGGCGCCAGTGCAAGCAAATAGCCCTGTTGACTATTCCTAAGCAGTTAGCTTTGCGGTAAATCGGCCACACGTGTATGTATGTAGAAAAGGAGCTCTGTCAGGTGCCCCCCAGTGGGTGCCAGTGGGACCACAGAGGTGAGGAGCAGTGTTTAGCTTTTTATATACACTAGTTACTTAACATAACGGCAATGTCAGGCCAAACAGAGCAACACTTTAATTTCCCCATCGGGCACCTTTTAGTGACCACTGCTTGCAAAAGTCTTGAATTCCCACATAGATGAGAGCAGCAATAGCCTCTTATCATATAGGTTATACTGTGTGTGTGTGTGTATGTGTGTATATGTGATATTCTATCACATGGATGATCTGAAATGCAGATTTGTTTACAACCCTAAAGACAAGACCCGTTGTCCTGACTAAGATGTCAGCGGCTGGTCTACCACAGCGATCAGTGGCGTTCACTCGTTTTATTAATGGCCTTTAGATGGAATGGAGAGAGGTGTCCATATTAGGACATGACACTGAGCTATGTAGGGTTGTTGATATAGAGCAGAACAGTACAGCAGAGATGGAAGCTGTGGTAACATAGATAAATGTAATGGAATACTACTAGATTGTGGTAACAATACTGTTATTTATGCGGTGAATAGGACATGGAAAATAGTTCAGCAAATGTATACCAGGAGGCTGCTGCAAAGCAAACATGATCCTGGGGTGTATAAAGATGGAAGGGGAACGATTAATGTGAAATGGAGCAAAAACACAAGCAAATAGCAGTGCTTCTCGCATTGTACACTAATAGTACAGGCTTTAGGAATATTGGAATTGAAAGCAGAAATTGTCTTGGCAGGCAAGTAGATAGCTGCTTCGATCTGCCAGATTGGAAGCAGTTCCGGTACTTATGTAGTATCTGGGCTGCCGATTTTGTGATTGTATGCCTTACCTTAAGGCATACAATCAGATGCGATGCGATGCGATTCGATGCGATTTTGCATAGGATTCAATGTTAAGAAGGTCCTGTTCATTTCCCCACTATCCAAGTGGGCATAGAGTTGATTTTATATAGCGTGGCGAGCGCAGCGAGCCACCGTGCCCGAAGCGTGGCGAGCGTCCGCATATTTCTTAAAAAGTATTCTGTGTCCCCTCGCGGGGCTCGCTACGCTCGCCACGCTTCGGGCTCGGTGGCTCGCTACGCTCGCCACAGGTTTATATCCAACTCCATGCCCACTTGGATAGTGGGGAAAGGAAAAGTACCCCATTTTCCCATTGAATTCTATGTTAAAATGGACTCAGACCATTTTAACATTGAATCCTATGGAAAAATCTTGACCATCGCATCGCATACGATTTGGTCGCATGCGATGCGATACGATGCGATGCGATCCGATCCGATTTCTAAATCGGCAGCCCAGATACTACATAAGTACCGCAGTTCCATGTTGCTTAATGCAGCATCTCCCCCTCCCTCCTGGCTGATGCCGGCAACCCACCGGGTCCCATCGATATCGAATCGTATCGATGGCTGCCGGGTCAAACAGTGTGTACACCCCTTTAATGTGTCTTGAAGGCAGAGTTTGAGAATCTCTGGTCTATAATACTAATAATCTAGTCACTTATTCCAGTAATCAGTGTCATTCGTCTGCTTAGCTAGTACTTGTGAGATCCAGCGTTGGAGTGTAAAGCAAAAGCAAAATATCGCCCAGTGTGTACGCTCAGGGACGCTGGCTATGCTTCAGAGACATCCTTTGTCTGTACATGCAGGACGACAGAGGATGAACCATGCTGTAGGAACCATGCTGCGGAATGCACTGAATCCCCCCCCCCCCCCCCCCATCAACAGTCAGCACTTTCTGAACTTGTTGAAGACGGAACCCTGCTGGGTCGCATTGTGTAACATGTAGTCATCCACTGGGCATCTCAAATTAATTTGGTTTGTTTAAAACATACTTGCCTACCCTCCCGGAATGGCCGGGAGGGTCCCACAAATCGGTTCCCCCGGGAAGGGGGGGCAAGTCTCCCGCATTTCCCTACAGCCCCGGCTCCCCCTCTCCCCGTGGTCTAAAAACTATGACTTTCGCGGGGAGGGAGCGGGGCTAAATGACGCAATTCGCTGCATTTCGCGTCATTTTTAGCCCCTCCCCCCACCCACGGACCCGCAAATTGAGGCTTCAGCCCGTCATGGGGGCGTGGCTTGATGACATCACCCGTGCCCTGCCCCCAAAACGAAGCCACTACCCGCCCCCTTTCACTCCTCTCCGGGCTTCTCCCGGAAAGGAGTATGCCAAAGTCGGCAAGTATGGTTTAAAAGCTGCACTACTTAGGACAGGGAGGGGGAACCTTTGGCCCTCCAGGTGTCGCTTAACTACACATCCCAGCATGCACTGCTACAGTTTTGCTATTTGGCCATGCTAAAACTGTAGCTAAGCATTCTGGGATGTGTAGTTCAACAACAGCTGGAGGGCCAAAGGTTCCACATCCCTGGCAGGAAATATTTACTAATGTGCTCTCACTTGGACCAATCACAAACTATTATGTTTTTAGCTCGTCATTGGTCCATCAGATGCCAGCATTCCTCTTCAAATCTCCACTTTGCTGGTTTAGGTCTGAGCTTTGTGGGAGTTGTTGAACCCCCCCAAAAATCAGCTGCAAGTTTTCCCTTTTGAAATGTTTAGTGTTCGTGTTCTAGTTATTATATGTGCAGAGAGAGTGAGATTTGGGTGTTTTATTGTTTCTGTGCAGGGTAAATACTGGCTGCTTTATTTTTACACTGCAACATAGATATCAGTTTGAAGTACACCCCCACCCAAATGTAACTATCTGCACGTTACATCAGCCCCACCTACAGTGCACATGATTTTGTCCATTAGAGAGTGATTGTGCTTTTCCGAGTGAATCAGAATAACCCCCATACATTGTAAGCTCCACTGGGGCAGGGACTGATGTGAATGTTTAAAATATTCTCTTTTAAAGCTCTGCAAAATATGTGTGCGCTATATAAATAACAGTTAATAAATAAATACATTTGGGCCCCTACTCTCTGACTGATCGCCGCCCTCCCAGTGCTACCCTCTGAAGATGTTGTACAGATCCCACTCGTTTCCGAGCCCATTATCATTGTGTTATTGTTCTTCATTCAGGGATTGACATGTGGCCTCAATCAGTATTTCCCAGTGACAGTCAGTGCCTGCACTAACGGGACTGAAGAATGCAGTAATGAGAAACACCCCTTCATACATATAAACATCTTGGGCTTCTTTTCGGAAAACATCACATGCTGCTTGTGTAGCAGACTCGTACCTCCGTGTGACTGCAGAGATCATCTCTAGATATACACGTCCTAATTCCCATTTATACACAGCTCCCCTTCTTACTGCAGTCATTGCTCTCTCCAACAGCAGAGGAAAACATACTGAAATGATGAACTTGTCGCACTCACTTAAACTATTCTTATACTGCACAGTGTTGGAACTGGTGGGTGGTGCCCGGGTGCAAAATTATAATTTGGACCCCGTCCTCCACCCCAACCCAAGTTCACAATATGCAACACAGCAGTGGTTGACAGGGGGCCAGATGTATCAAGCTTCAAAAGTGATAAAATGGAGAATGATAAAGAGCTAGCCAATCAGCTACTACCTGTTATTTTTCAAACCCAGCCTGTAACGGGATGCAGTGTAAATCCCGGAGGTCGGGATCCCGGTGTTCAGAATCCCGACGCTGGAATCCCGATCGCCGAAATCCCGACACTTTCTCCCTCCGGGGGTGTAAACGACACCAACGGAGGGAGAATAAATTAGTGTGCCGAGCGTAGCGAGGCACCGGGCTCGCTGCGTGGCGAGCACAGCGAGCCCGCAAGGGGGGGCCATCCACGTCCCCCCCTTGTCAGGATTTCGGCAATCGGGATTCCAGCGTCAGGATTCTGAACGCCGGGATCCCGACCGCCGGGATTTAATACTGAATCCCCTGTAACATGGCAGGTAGGAGCTGATTGGCTGGCTGTTTATCACTCTCCATTTTATCACTTTTGAAGCTTGATACATCTGGCCCAGGGAGAGGTAGAGTGTGCCAGGGAAGCACAGTGGGTTACAGGAAGAGGGTAGCAGGTGCCCTGTTGCATTGCACCAATGGTAGTTCCGCCTCTGCTACTGCCACTTCTCCTAGGAGAACCACCAGGGACCTTCCCGGGCAGCAGGATTGCATACCATATATCGCATGCAATCCCAGTAAGGGTGGCGGGATCCCAAAAATCCTAGGTGTTGCCCCTGCGATCTCCGGCTACAATCCAATGATCAGAATCGGCGGTTAGGCACATTTGCCACTTTTCTCGTGATTTCTCGGCCTGATGCGTCGGAAATTGGGTGAAAAGTGCCCAAATTGCACTAGTGTATGGTGAGATTTAGGAATCTTAAAACAGTATTTTTACCTCAGCTACTACATTTATGATGCATACATTTTGGCACCACAGAAACACTTTACTATTCCCAATTGGAGTCCATATGGATGTTAAAGTATGAAATTGTCCCAAAATATTATTTTCTAATAGTTAAAAACTCATGTTGTCCTGTTTATGTGTCCACCATTGTCATGTCATGTCACCATTGCCAGTGTTGACCTTGTCGACCTTTTGGTGTTGACCTACAGCCGGAAGTTGATGGGGCCAATTTTAACTGGTCAATGGTTTGTTGGGTGGAGCATACTACCCTTTTCTCCCCCTTTGGAGTTGAATTTTGACTAATGCTACGTGCACACTGCCAGTGAGAACAACCCTGCTTTTACCCGGCATTTAAATGCTGGAGACTGCATCCGCATTCTCACTGCTAGTCAACTTACCGAGTGAAGCAGTTCTAACCGGTAATTTGCCTTTCAACAAGGGTTTTTTTTTTCCACTGGGGTCGGGGCTCCAACCCAGGTAAAGAGCAGAGCTGGAGACCCGGGAATTTGGACCCGGGTTGTACCATTCACAAAAAAAAAAAAAATCAAGCATAAAGGTTTAGTTGTCCGTTCTGTAGTAGACCTCACAAAATAAAAGCAAAGGTGACTGGTTGCTATGACTACACAACCTTTTTTCCATGTGCACCAATCCTGCATGGCTTCCTTATGAGTCACTTTGAGAAAAGGTTATAGGCTCATAAAAAGCATTGCTTTATAGATGCATATTATTGGTTTTATTGTATTAAACCCAGGCAGTTGCTGTGTTTTGATAAACTGGTGCTTGTTCCATTACTCCAGCTGGCCGTGGTCTGTCTGGATCGCCAAGGACTGTCCTCACTTTCTGCACATCTGCGCACGTTCCTGTGTTTACCAGACAGATGGGGAGGGGGCTCTTGTATCCCGGTGAATTAAGCCTGGGTTGCTCATCTCATATACTGTATGTTCACACTTCCTGGATTTATTTATTCGTCTGGATGTTTCTGTTCTTATTTAGACATTTGTATATAATTATTGTGAAACACGCATTGGACTGTAAACGTTTAATATAGTTATTGCCATAAAAGGGAGATGTTTTGATTTTTGTGTACACAAAGCAAGGCGATGGTCTTTATTTAACCACAAACCAGTCAATATTTCTATTGACCTGGGGTTTATTGTTCATAATGCTGCACAAATATAAAACAGGCCAATTAAGTTCATATAGTGATACATCAAAAGAGATTTATTGTTCTTTTATTAGTCTTGTATGGGTGTGGTATAGCTCACAAACAATGTCCCGGCCCCAGTCATTAGGTCTGTAGCCGAAGGTCGACATGTAAAAGATCAACATTGACAAAAGGTTGACACAAGGGAAAGATAGACCTTTCCATGTCTCCACCATTGCCATGTCCACCTATTCTTTGTGTCGACCTTTAATCTAAGATTGCTTTGTGCATGTCGATCTTTTGGTACTGTCCAATTGACTCTCAACCTAGTCCATTCCACTATTGTGTGCCTTTAAAATAGAGACCTGCTGCGCCCAATGTGCAGCCAGCCCATGAGGGGGTGGAGCTACATGCCAGGTTGGCATGTCCTTGGACAGTGGGAGTGACCTAGCACCGCAACCCCTGATTTTGATAGGCCCATTGCTCCCCAATACACAGTGTGACAGCTCCCCGAGCCACACAGTTTGAGACAAAATTCACATTACGCCACATTGAATGAGCCAAATTCACATCATGCAACAAGGAATAGCGGGAAAAATAGATGAAAGATTACTTTTTGTTGATTGTTATAATATTCAAATGAAGCCGACAGAATATCTATATAGGTGGAACTCCTATCCTTAAAATAATGGATAAAACACTTGAATTGGATAGCCAGCAATGTACCAAACAGAATGGTCTCTCCTTATTATCAGTGCATGTGCTCTCCTCAGTGTCCAGACTGCAAGTGTAGGAATATATATATATAGTGTTTTTAGAAAGATTTGAATTGGTTTGTATTGTGCACTTTTTTTAACACTGGTGTTAAATGTAGTGTCACTTTAATAGGGTTCATTCACACAAAGGTCATTGTCCTGTTTTTAGCTTTAAAGTAAAACAGACTCCATCACCATTACGTAACAGTTAGCTGTGTGTCAATTAAGTCAACATTGCACACAGGTAATGAGTGTTGGAATATGTCTCTAAAGGTGCGCACACAGGGGGGCGATTTTGTCCAAAATCGCGGGAAATATGGTCGCTGAGCGACCATATTGCCCACAATGGGAGTGTGCACCGGCGATATATCGCCGGGTGCACGCTCCCGTTTTTGCCCCTGTGGTGATCGCTGGTCGCAGGAACATGCTCCTGCGACTAGCTGATTACCACTGCCGGGCTCCCCCCGGCAGTTTCTTTTTCATCAGCGACCATCTCTGGTCGCTGATGAAAAGGAGAAACTGAGCAATATATTGCTCAGCCATATATGGCTGAGCAATATATCTCCCCCGTGTGTACGGGGCTTCAAGCCCCGTACACGGGGGAGATATATTGCTCAGCAATATATTGCTAGCAATACATTGCTGAGCAATATATTGCCCAGTGTCTCCTTTTCATCAGTGACCAGAGATGGTCGCTGATAAGAGGGAACCTCTGCCGGGCGGTGCCGCAGAGGTAATCAGCTGGTCGCAGGAGCAAGCTCCTGCGACCAGCGATTAGAATGGGGCGGAAAACGGGAGCGCGCACCCGGCAATTTATCGCCGGGGCACACTTCCATCACTGGCAATATGGTCGCCAGCGACCATATTTCCAGCGATTTCAGTCCCTATCGCTGGATAGGGACTGTGTTCTGTGTGTGTTCATACCGATATAATAAATACAAGCTGGAAGAGGTATATCAGTAAAGAGGTATATAAGTAAAGAGATCACAAGGTAATAATGGTCACCTCCATAACATTGGTGGCTAACAGCATAACATTTGTTGGGCAGCAGTAAAACAAATGGGTGACATATATGTGGCCAGCAGCGTATTACAGAATTGGTGGGCAGCATTGTATTACAGCACTGGTGGGCAGCTGCATATTCCAGAATTGGTGGGCATCAGCATATTACAGCATTGGTGGGCAGTAGTGTATTACAGAATTGGTGGGCATCAGCATCATACAGCATTGGTGGGCAGTAGTGTATTACAGAATTGGTGGGCATCAGCATATTACAGCATTGGTGGGCAGTAGTGTATTACAGAATTGGTGGGCATCAGCATCATACAGCATTGGTGGGCAGTAGTGTATTACAGAATTGGTGGGCAGCAGCGTATTACAGCATTGGTGGGCAGTAGAATATTACATAATTGGTGGGCAGCAGTGTATTAAAGCATTGGTGGGTGGCAGCATATTATGGCATTGGTAGGCAGCAGTGTAATAAAGTGGAATTTAGTGTATACAAGAGGCAGCAGCTCTATAACAATGAATAGAGCCCAAGATTTTCTCACTATCACATTCCAGCAGTGTATTACAGCATTACAGTGTATTATAGACTTGGGCCGTTGCGTATTACAGTATTGGTGGGCAGCCACGTATTACAGCATTACAGTGTATTATAGACTTGGGCCGTTGCGTATTACAGTATTGGTGGGCAGCCACGCATTACAGCATTGGTGGGCACCCGCATATGACAGCATTGCTGGACAGCAGTGTATTACAGCCTTCGTGGGCTGCAGCACAATACAGCATTGGTGGGCACCCACATATTACAGCATTGCTGGACAGCAGCACATTACAGCATTGGTGGGTAGCAGTGTATTACAGCATTCCTCTATCTCTGTCACCCCAGCCTCCCCAGTCAACCGCTATCTCTGTTACCAGAGCCCCACATGTTACATCTGCCCCACCTGCAGTGTACATGGTTTTGCCCATTTTCCAAACAAATTTGTACTGCGATCAGATCTGAATAAGGGCCATAGTGTGTACCCGGTGTGTGTTCGGCTATTGTCTGCTGAGTGTGTACTTTATAACACAGAGAGCAGACACACAGTCATAGCGTTGGTGCACATTATGGGTGGTATTCAATGCCACCAGCGAGGGGGATAAAACAAGCCACCTGCGCCGGGTGCTCACCTATTCAACGTTCCGGGGGCAGCCTCACTGTCAGAGAATGGCGAAGACTCCCCCAAACGGCGAGTTTTGCGGCTAATGCAGAGAGCCCACTGCATTTAGCAGCGAGCCTCGCCATTTTGGCGGCTGCACGCGCTATTTTCACCTCATTGTAAAAACCCAGCAAGGTGGAAACGGCGAGATGAATACTGACCCGCAAGCAATCAGCACTGCTCGCCGTCACAGCTCGCTAAAGAGCAATGAATACCGCCCAACGACTTCACTTGCAGCTGGGGTATTTTACTAGTGCCTGGAACACAAATATCTTACCCACTATATAGCTATTTCGGACTCTCAAGAGGTTCCTTAGTTCTTTGGACTGCAGAATAATTTAACATTCATTATTTGTGCCCTATTAAATTCAATTTGCAAAAACACTGAAAATTGGTGGTTCTGAAAGGTAACTGACTGCTTAGGAAATAGTGTCACAGGTGTAAAATGATGACAATTGGTAGCCAATTCAATTCACATTTATTTCCCCTAAGATCTGGTCATTCAAGTTGACTACAAGTAAAACCAGCGCTTGTTGTCGTCGTCCCCCCAGTGCCATTGTCTATTTATAGGAAGCCTAACAACCTTCAGATGCTGGAATGCAAGGAATTTTTACTGGTTATACTGGTTATACTGGTCTTACTGGAATTAGGCCATTAAAATTTGGTATAAGACCTGGTGACCTGTTAACTCCTTCCCAGCTGTGCCGGCTTATGCTCTCCAGATCCAAGTTAAACAGTCCTCACGTATTTTGCAGAGATTGATGAGTCGTTTAATGACTGAAAACAACAATACACCTTACCCCTGCACAGTTTCCCACACAGAGGAGTCTACAGAAGCTCATACACTACTTGGCTAGTTGGAATGGAGATCTGCTAATGAATGAGGGATTATTGACCATTGCCCCTAAACACTGGAGAACAGACAAAAACAGAGTTAACTAATAGTTTGTACACACGGTGCGATATGGCTTCCGATGTTGCCGATATAGTGAACATCGGAAGCCATATCGCACGCTGATTGTGTGTTTTTTAGGGCTTGCAAGCCCGATGCGCGCTCCCATGTGAGCGCAAATCGGCAGCCAAATAGAGAGGGCAGATCTGCACTGTATAGTCAAATTTGTGCCCCTCCATGCATGCCGTGCTATGCGAGTCCCGATACGAACTGATCGTATTGGGACTCGCTTAGCACGGCATATCTACCGTGTGTACACACCTTAAGTTGTCTGAACTATCGCTTTGTCCATTTCCCAGTATTTAGGAGCATATGGCTGATTGTTATTTGAACACATATTACCAGAATAGTTGGATGGTTGGACAGATCATCTTAAGGTGTATGGCCAGATTTAATTCTGATATGATTAGGTTTCACTAACAAAATATAGAGAGAGAGAGAGTTCTATAGAAAACCAATCCATTTTATACAGATAATATTTAATGTGGCAGTTTCCAGGATGATTTTAACACCGCAGTGCTCCATAGCCCCCCAACTTAAAACAGTATGTTCCCTACACCAGGGGTATCCTGCTTTCTGGTATTACTATAACTCTCTGGAAGGTCCTGGACAGCAGGTGCACCTGGGAGCGGTATCCGGTCGAAGGATGTACGATGTCTAGATGGAACATGTTATGGTTGACCGCGCTTAGTGAAACGCGTCTAGTTAGATGCCCAAAGACAGTGGACCACGTCCAGATCGTCCGTAACGGTGGTAAGACACCAGCCTTAGAGAGACGGGAGCGTGGTCGACTGTCACTTTTTCCACATGAGTTTTCCATGTTTTTTTTTTTTTTGGTGCCGAATGTCACAGGTCAACTATGTTCATACTTTACTATCCAAGTGGACATAGAGTGAGATTATAATAGTGTGCCCAAAGCGAGGGGACACTGTGCACATATCCACGGGGACCCCTGTGACATTCGGCACCAAAAAAAACATGAAAAACTCATATAGACCATGTGACCACAGACCGCTCTCTTGTCGCTCTAACACTGGCAACTTCCGTTACTGACGATCTAGATGAGGTCTACTATCTTTAGGCGTCTATCTAGACGGGTTCGACTAAGGGTTGTTGTACATAACATGGTCAATCTAGATAGCGTTGATGCATTACAGAACTTAAGCTGGCCATACACTTGTCCAAACTGGCCACTTTTCAACCGATTATTGAATTTGGGTGAAAAGTGGCCAAATCAGATGTGTTTGACATCTGATCTCATGCAATGCACGGTCCCTTGCCCATCCGATCGAAGTCAGAGATCAGACCTGCTTGCACGTCCGACTCAGACAGTGTAAGGGGTATGGCTCATAGGGTCCACCAACATTATGTCGACATGCATTGGGTCAATCACTGATGGTCGACATGGATTTGGTTGACACATTAAATAGGTTGACATGGCTAAGGTCGACAGGGTTTAAGGTCGACAGAAACATTATGTCGACGATGGCTAGGTCGAAATTCAAAAATGATAATGGACTTTACCTGATCTGTTTATTACAAATATATTGTGCAACATCGGAAGGTCTATTTGTGATATACTGTACGGTACAGATGTAACAAATAAAAGCAAAGAGCGCCTCCTAGTGCATTAAATTAGAAGTACAATTGCCCATTGTGACGGGATAGAGAAAACACAAGCATCATAAGGCTGGTTTCACACACTCCGGCTCCTGCCGGACGGTGAAATCCCGCACGGCCAGGGAGCCGTGCCGCACACATTAGTTGTGAATGGACACTATTGTGTCCATTCACACGGGACGGCCACGGCCCGGCCGCACGGCTGCAGCCGGATCCCACCACTGGAAGGGACGGCTGCCGGGCTGTGGCCATCCCCACCATTGTAATCTGCTGAGTGCGGCACGGCTCCCTGGCCGTGCGGGATTTCACCGTCCGGCAGCAGCCGGAGTGTGTGAAACCAGCCTAAAGGTTACAAAAAGAGCTTCCTTGGGAATATAATGCTCAAGAGTCATAAAAATGTATGCGTACATTAAAGCAATGCACAAAATTCAGCTTATCTGAGAGATAGGAACTTCAGGAGTAAATCTCAGTAACCAGGACTTCATCGGGAGGCCCATCTCGGTGCCGCTGTTCAGAAAGATGGGACAACTCACGGTTCTTGTAACTAGCAGGAACAAGGAAATACAGCTGCAATGTAAGGAATGTACAGTGTCTGCACACAATATACATGTTTATACTCACAATCAAGGTATGTCAGGTGTGTACCAGTGTTTGTGGGACAATAACAAGCTGATGTATGCCATGGACTTTCCCGGTTTTGCATATGAGTCTTGATTAGCATCTGAAATTCAGGGATAACAAGAATGGCACCAACTACTGGTAATGAGGTCTTTCCTCCCAACTGTCCTCTCGTGGGACCATCCCATTTTTTTAGGATGGTCCCGCATCCCACCCAGGGTGGGCAGTATCGCACGGTGGGGAAGGGGAGGGGGGCAGTAGAAAGTCCCCCCTGCCTGGCGCTGCTCTGTTGAGGAGAGTGTCTATTCCCGGAGACAGAGGTGCTGGGGGCATGGTCAGCAGGTGTCAGAGGGCTGGCCATGCACCTACAGCGGTGAAAATAGGGGCATCTGCGGTGTGCGCACAGGTGTTCTGCTGAGCATATTAAAGAGGTGGGGAGGTATGAATGAGGTTTATAAATAAAATGTTCCTCCCCTGCAGCTCAGTGGATGTGGGAGGTCATGTGTAGCGGAACAGGTTCCAATATTAAATAGTCAAAGATTCCTTTCTTACAACAAACCTAGAACTCCCATCTTAGTAAATTTACCCCATGCTCTCTCATCCGGCGGTACAAGCAAAACAAGTGCTGCTGAGCCCTTTTCCAGTGTGCAATGCTGATCATGGGACTTTAACATTAGTTGCACACTGTGTTAAGTTCATGTGCAAGATGGGATCTGGATAATAGGGCGACACATAGGGGGAAATGTAATAGGATGAGAGATTCAGAAAGTAAGAGATTTGGTAAGAAATTTCCAGTATTTTTAAAGCGGCAATCATTTACACAGCAACACCAGCTTAATTTTGCAGTGTAAATCAATGGAGTAACAACAGAGGGACAGTCCCTCCTCCACTTGTTTTAAAACCATTTTTTTTAATGCTGCAACATGCGGGTGCGGAGCCGGTGCTGTGCTGCAGAGTAGAGAGATCTGGTCAGAAGCAGCCACAGCGCTGGAAGTGAGGAGGGGCATACTAACACTTCCTGCCTGCGCTGCTCCCCACTTCTACCCGCCAGCAGCACTGGGACCCGGTGCGATAATATTGTTGAAGTGACGGCTCTGCCTCTGCTGATGACTGATGCTTGGCCGCCCAGCAGTTGATGAGTTCTTGGCCGCCCAGCAGTTGACTTCAGCAAGATATGTCCGGATACAATGCTGGAACCAGCAGTGTGTGCATTATGCATACCTCCCAACAGTCCCGATTTTATCGGGACAGTCCCGATTGTCAGGGCTTGTCCCGATGTCCCACCCGCGGGCGGCAGTGTCCCGCGGTGTGGGGGGGCTGTTGGGAGTCCCCTCTGTCAGCTGCTAAGCAGCGGGGAATAAACGCTGTGCGCATGCGCACAGCGTCTATTCCCGCAGCCAGGGGACTGGGGGCTCTATTCCCGCAGCCAGGGGACTGGGGGCATGGCTAGAGGCTCACAGAGCCTCTGGGTCATGCCCCCATAGCGGCAAAATGGGGGCGTGGCCTCGCGGAAGAGCCGCGCGTATAGGCCACGCCCCCAAATTAGGCCATGCCCCCAGAGGCACGCAGGAGCATCGTCCCGATTGCAGAATTTCTAAAGTTGGGAGGTATGCATTATGTGTGTGCGACAGTAAAAGTAACTTCTATCTGTAAGTGTGTGTCTGTGTGTGTGTGACTGACAGTGTGTGCATGCCATGTGTGTGACATTGGCCCTTATTCAGATCTGATCGCAGTACAAATTTGTTCTCAAAATGGGCAAAACCATGTGCACTGCAGGTGGGGCAGATGTAACATGTGCAGAGAGAGTTAGATTTGGGTGGGGTGTGTTGAAACTGAAATCTAAATTGCAGTGTAAAAATAATGCAGCCAGTATTTACCCTGCACAGAAACAAAATAACTCACACAAATCTAACTCTCTCTGCACATGTTACATCTGCCCCCCTGCAGTGCACATGGATTTGCCCATTTTGGGAACAAATTTGTACTGCGATCAGATCTGAATAAGGGCCATTGTGTAACGCTAATTAAAGGAGAGAGACACAAAGGAGAGCATGTTGGGAGTAAAAGGGATACCTAGGATGATAGGGGGCTGTTGGAATCCTATTTCCACGCCCCCAAATTCCCATTTTGTGCATTGACCGTAAGCAAATCTGCAATAACGAGGGGGGCCCCCAGTCTAGATTTTGCTATGGGGCCCAGAAAGGTCTAGTTATGCCCCTGGTGTAAATGATTGCCGCTTTAAAAAAACTGCAGATTTCTTATCAAATCTCTCACTTTCTGAATCTCTCATCCTATTACATTTCACCCATTATGTCCACACTGACATGCAGAAAGTCAACATAGATAAAATATTGCATTGACACCAGCAAATGGTCGACATAATGGTTTTATAGTTTTATTTCATTTTTTAAAACTTTTTCCTTCTTTAATATTCACAAGGACTACGATTAGGAATGGTAACGTGTGCGGAGCACAGCAGCAGCAGAGCGAGGCCCCTGGCCGGAAGCATGGTGAGCAATGCAAGGTTATGCAGTACACTAATTGGGGAGCCACGCCCCAAGGGTTTAACATTGACACAAAAAACGTAAAAAATGCATGTTGTCATTTTCATGTGTCGACCTTTTGATCGTGTTGACAATTTTGCCAGTGTCAACATTGTGCATGTTGACCTTTTGATGTCAACATATGATCCGAACCCCAGTAGGGTAATGTACCCCCCAATGTTACAGAGATCCCAGTTCTTACATAGGTCACTAAGAGGACAGGTCTTGTGATTCCATATTCGGCAAATGATGAGAAGCAGGAAGTGCTGTGTCGGCATGATCTGTGCCGCTGTAATAAATCTCCCACTGTAATTGGAGCCAGCAACTTACCACCATAGGCCAAACCATGGCAGAGGGGAAACTGCGCCGCAGGGGCACCAGGTCTCTGCAGGTTCCATGCCGACGGCATGGACATCAACCAAAAAATGGCCACCGCCTTCTAGGAGACAGATGCTAGAGGTCTTTCTAGACCTCTGGCGTCTGTCAGTGCGTAGAGCAATATCTGGAAGTGTGGATTCCGGGAGAGCTGGTGCACTCTGAGCAGTAACCCTGGCAACAAGCATGTAACCCCATGGCAATGAGCATGTAATCCCTGGACACGAGAAAGAAACCCTATGGCAACAAACAAGTAACCCCTGGCAACAAGCATGTAACCCCTGGCAATGACCATGTAAACCCAGGCAAGGAGCATATATAACCCCTGTCAACGAGCATGTAACCCCATGGCAATGAGCATGTAATCCCTGGACACGAGAAAGAAATCCTATGGCAACAGGCAAGTAACCCTTGGCAACAAGCATGTAACCACTGGCAATGAGCCGCCGCTGAGTCCGGGGGGGGGGGGGGGGGTGCGGCTGCCGCCAAGTCGGACCTTGGTTGGGGGGGTGTAGATGCGGGTGCCGCTCACCTGGGAGGGGATGCTCTGAAATGCCATCGTCCAGTGGCCGGCGCCCCCAGGCAAATGCCTAAAGCTGCCTAGTGGTGGCACCAGCCCTGTTCATCCCTCATAGGTTTCTATGTATCAGGAGGGACTGGGGACCCAATAGGTTTCTATGGGGGATGCAAAGCTGCCCGATATATCAACATCGGCCAGCAACACTTTGCATTTTATTTATTTATTTATTAAGTTTCTTATGCTGCTTTCCCACTGCAGACCAGTTTAAAGTACTGGTAATCTTAAATGGTATTTAAAACGGTATTAGCATTCCCACTGCAGCAGATTACCGTTTTAAATACCATTTAAGTACCATTCCCATTGCAGTGAACCGTGTAAAATGTAGAGTGCCTAACCCCCCCCCCCCAGTGTAAAGAGTGCCTAATCCCTCCCCCCCCCCCCAAGTGTGAAGAGTGCCTAACCCCCCTGCCCTGTGCCCCCACCTCCCCTCCCCTTGTACTTACCTGCACGGGGATGCAGGGCAGTGGGGAGGCAGCGGGGGTCCATGCAAGGTACAGGCAGTCCCAGTGCCTGATGAGAACTAGTAGTTCTCACTTTGCGCATATGTAATGAGTGCACGTGCATAATAATGAGCCGCTCATTACATATGCACATATGTAATGAGCGGCTCATTATTATGCACGTGCACTCATTACACATGCACAAAGTGAGAACTACTAGGTCTCATCAGGCACTGGGACTGCCTGGAGGCTAAATAACGTTTAAGAGGCATTCCCACTGCCTCTTAAACGTTATTTTAACGTGTAGGACTCTGCTTTAAAAACGGGTTGAAATACCATTTAGCTTTAAATGGTATTTCAACTCTGGCACTTTCCCACTGCAGCCTTAAACGGTAAATTGCGCTGAAAATCGGCAATTTACCGTTTTTTAGCTGCAGTGGGAAAGGGGCATTATGTAGCGCAGCATACTCTGTTGCCTTTACAAAAGGAGACAGTGATACAACAAACTGGGTATTTACAGACAGTCAAAATGTAGGAGGGCCCTGCTCGCAAAGCTCACAATCCCTGGGCTAGCACCATTCTGGGATGGCGGTAGCCCATTGTAGCCTATGGGCTGCACACCGCACTGCTGCCGGGGCAGTGACGTCTGGGGTTGGGATAGTTTGGTCTACAGTATGTTGGTCAAAAAGCATTAGGTCGACACCATTGGGTCGACATGGGGAAAGGTTAACATGGTTCTAGGTCAACATGGGTTTAGGTGGACAGGACATTAGGTCGACACAAGCATTAGGTCGAAAGTGTCTAGGTTGACAGTCAAAAGGTTGACATGGGGTTTTTCAATGTTTTTGACCCGAATGTCGACACAGTCGACATGGACACAGTTTGAAGTGCACCGCATCCCCTCTTGCAACGTTTGCTACACTCGTGATGCTTCGGGCACGGTGCCTCGCTGCGCTCGGCACACTATTTTATTCTCCCACCATGCCCTAGCCTAGTGGATGGTAGGGCATGAAATACCGCCTGTCAGCACATGTCGGCTCAAACAAACAATGAAAAACCCCATGTCGACCTTTTGACTGTCGACCTAATGACCTGTCGAAGTATACCCATGTTGACCTTGACCAATGTAGACCTAATAGTGTCGACCCAATGCGTGTCGACCAAAACATACTGTAGACCAAATGACCGTATCCCTGACGTCGGCGGGGGTCAGCGCTAACTGTGCTTGCACAGATTCCCGGCACCGGGCTCAGCACATCGCAGGGTGTATGGGTGTATATTGGTGTATTGGAGAATTGTTAAGAAGAGAATAATGCAGATTTTTTTGAAGTGATAGCTGATCCTATAGATTGTAAGCTTGCAGCAGGGCCCTCCTACCTCCAAGTCTATCTGTTGTTACCCAGTTTGTTTTATCACTGTCTACTATTGTAAAGCGCAACGGAATCTGCTGCGCTATATAAGAAACTGTAAATAACTAACTGTATAAGATCCATAAGTTATCGGCACTGATCGTGCCAGTAACAAAATGTCCTACTCAGTTTCTAGTCCATGCTGATGTGGCAATATTGCCCTCCAGTGGATTTCTTTGGGATTACAGTACACCAATTGCAAAAAATGTTACTGGAAGAATTTTACATGTTAGTTGGGCGCCCACTATAGTTAGTACGCTCCTAGCCCCACTATCTATGTCGGCATGGAGTTGATTTTATATAGTGTGGCGAGCCACCGAGCCCAAAGCGTGGCGAGCGGACGCGGAAAACTAAGCAAATAGCTTAGTGGGCGCCCAACTAACTTATAAGTACCTTTTTTTGTTTCTTTTTTGTTTCTCCCCTTAACACCTCACCAGGAAACAGGAAAACAAATACATGATCCCTGAAGTGTGTACACACTGGGCGACATAATGAACAATGGGCCTAATTCAGACCTCATTGCTCATCTGCAAAGTTGCAGATGACTGCTAGTAGATGTTTACAGAAAAGTGCGTTTTGGATTCACAGTGCGCTCTCAGGTGGGCAGCAAATGTGTTAAGGGGATAAAAGGAGGTAATTCCACAACCCCTCCAAAACGAATATACTCAAAAAGAAAATGTAATATCTCCAACACTTATGCGCCTCAACCCTTCCACATGTGTATACAGACAGAATTAAGAGATATATATATAGCTTATCTTAATCCGATTGGTCGCACGAAAATCCTTTTTCAGGTATTTCCAATTTATATCATGCAAAAGAGAAGTGTGAAAACAACCATAGCGTAATCGAGTTTTTAATACAATAAAAAGTTCTCTAAATGAGCATAAAAATCATTTAAAAGGCGATCCACCCCAGACAGTTCAGCAAGAAAGAAAGTCCGCAAATTACCAGATCTTGTGGAGAACTAGTGATGGACTTAGTTCTCAAACAGGCAAAGTTGCGGCTACATGCCGATCCTGGACCTCTGCAGTCAGTCCCCGAGCAGCATCTTTTATCCTCGCCTCTGCACTGGTGGTGGGTCCCCGTAGTCCTCTCTCACAAGCCGACGCGTTTCGACCACGTCCGTGGTCTTTATCAAGGCAGACAGATTAGTCATCTGTCTGCCTTGATAAAGACCACGGACGTGCGGAGGCGACGATAAAAGACGCTGCTTGGGGACTGACTGCAGAGGTCCAGGATCGTCGTGTAGCCAAAACTTTGCCTGCTTATTGCCAGGGGTCAATACTCCTTGCCAAGGGGTCAGTACTCATTGCCATGGGGTTAATGTCCATTGCCAGGAGTTAATGCTCGTTGCCAAGGGGTTACTGCCTGCCTACCTCCGTCATCTTCCCCTACACCCCTCTGCCTTGAAGGAGACAGATGCTAGAAGTCATATTTGACTTCTAGTGCCTGACAAGGAGCACAGCGATGCAGCGTTACCAGGAAATGCCGGGAGTGCTTACCGCTGTGCTTCCTGTCAAATGCTAGAGGTCAAATATGACCTCTAGCGTCTGTCTCCTCAAAAGGGAGGAGTGCGTGTTTGCGAGTGTTTGCAGCGTATATTGTCGGCGGCGGAGGAAGGCGGCAGCAGCAGCGAACAGATGGGCGGATAACAGTGGTTGAGCCACCCGTATTACTCAGGCGAGCTACCGCTAGCTTGCGAGCAACGGGTTTGGTGACCACTGTGTTAGAGCACATGTGATTGGTAAGAATTCAGTACCCGGCTGAGACAGGCAAAAATGTGAGGCAGATGTTAGAACATCCCACCCTACAGCACACCTGTCGGACACTCACTGGAAATGGGTGGTTATCAAGAAACAAGGGGGTGCTCCATAGTGCATGGTGGTCCAGGGCACCATCAGGCCACCCCTAACACATATTGGCAGAAGACCTCATCCGCCGCTCTGTGGCAAAGTCTTCTGCCGAAACACGTTGGTGCGTGACCTGCTGACACGCTTTGCTCTGCCCGGTTGCTCCTTTGCGTTTGCCTGTTAAACACTCATCTTTTATGTTTTAATAAAACTACACTGTTATTGTCCATTTGAGTTACTATTACTAATGACTAAATACAGAGGACAGCTTTGTTAAAAATAAAAGCATGAACCTGGTGTCCTGGAGTTGTTTCATTGACGACATTTGTTTTATTTGGTCAGGTGATAAGGATTCCCTGGACCTTTTTTGTTCATTTTTAAATAGGAATATGAATAATATCAAACTTACGTTCAATTGTAGTCAAAAAGAAGTGTCCTTCCTGGACTTAAGACTCTATGTGGAAAATGGAGTTCTAAAAACAAAGACCTTCAGGAAGGAGACCGACTCCAATAGTTTTATATTCACCGCCAGTCAACACCACCAAAACTGGTTGGATGCTATTCCGTACGGGAAATTTGCCCGCATAAAACGGAACTGCACTGATGAGTTAGTTTGTAGCGAACAATTGGAAGAAGTTTCTAAAAGACTTAGCGTAAAAGGGTACTCAAAAGAACTTATCAACAACGCTAGAGAAAGAATTGATCGGAACGGAAAGATCAGTATTGTTGACAGTAAAACCAAAACCTGATACTGTTAATGATAAATTTAAATGGGCATTTGTCAGTAAATATAGCTCCATCCATAAAGATATGGAGAAAATATTTCGTAATAACTGGCACTTGCTCCAAAATGACCCAATTATTGGTGCACAATTACTATCTAAGCCACAATTTATTTATAAGAAAGCACCTTCGCTTAGGGATCATTTAGTTCACAGCTCCACAGACAGTGCTCCTCGCCAGACAATTAGAACAATTAGATTCCATCGTTGCAGGTCCTGTCTGGCATGTAGAACGGTTAAATCGAAGGAGAAAAAAAATGGATCAATTCACTGTAAATGGAGTTTCCTTTCCAATTAAACAATTTTTGACCTGTCATTCTAGGAATGTTATTTATGTGCTACAGTGCAGCTGCGGCCTGTCATATGTGAGAAAGACCTGTAGACAGATGAAGGCTCGCATTGCTGAGTTATGAAAACACATCCCCTCGCATGTGCACGCATCAAGAGAAATCATTCGATAGTCGGTGACTATCGAATTACTTATCCCGGGCTCACAAATATATGTGGGGTCAGCTGCCTGTCTCCCGGCACACTTTGTCCCGCTCGCATTTGCATGGGAACTTCCAGCGTTATCATGGGGACACCCATGAATCGCTGGGTGTTCCAATGTCCCTCCCCGCTGCGATCGGCCTAGTGACAGTGTAAATCACTGAGGCCGTTCACAGTCGGTATTTGCACATGCACAAACCCTGACCATCAGGCAGGGGACGAATTTGGTTAATTCCGAATAAACCAGAATCGGCCCCTATAGCTCCAGCACCCTGATGAAAATATGCCCATTATTGTGATCAGCCGGCCACGCGGTCATCCATAACTCGAGTATTAAAATTGTATTTCTAGTTTCCTCATAAAATGAGACAATTTTTCAATTTAGGATAGAAAATGGGACCGATAGTGTAGTCAAGAGGTCCCCACACTGTGTGACATGCCGCCCTGGGGTGCCTCGGACACTTGCATAGGTACCTTGCATTGGTCACCCAGGACCAACTCAAATTGTTTATTAAATACAATGTAAATAATAGGCAAACCAGTGCTGGTGGCTACCAATTCTAACATATGTAGACAAACAGAAGTGAATCTGATCCCTCATCACATTATTGATTCTAGGAATGACATATAAACACAATTTACTTAATTTCATATTTTACATAAGAAGAATGTGTTGGCACAGGGGTTCCATGTAAACAATTCTTATACTCAAGGGTGCCATTATTGAATAAAAGGTACCTGTTTAGTTTCATGGCGGCAGTTGCGTAGTCAGCGTAGTGTCCCTGTCAGTGTCAGCGTAGTGTTCCTGTGGCCAGCGTAGTCAGCGTCCCTGTCAGTGTCAGCGCAGTGTTCCTGTGGCCAGCGTAGTCAGCGGCCCTGTCAGTGTCAGCGTAGTGTTCCATCGGCTAGCGGCCCTGTCAGTATCAGCGTAGTGTTCCTGTGGCCAGCGTAGTCAGCGTCCCTGTCAGTGTCAGCGTAGTGTTCCATCGGCTAGCGGCCCTGTCAGTGTCAGCGCAGTGTTCCATCGGCTAGCGGCCCTGTCAGTATCAGCGTAGTGTTCCTGTGGCCAGCGTAGTCAGCGTCCCTGTCAGTGTCAGTGTAGTGTTCCATCGGCTAGCGGCCCTGTCAGTGTCAGCGTAGTGTTCCATCGGCTAGCGGCCCTGTCAGTGTCAGCGTAGTGTTCCATCGGCTAGCGGCCCTGTCAGTATCAGCGCAGTGTTCCTGTGGCCAGCGTAGTCAGCGTCTCTGTCAGCGTAGTGTTCCATCGGCTAGCGGCCCTGTCAGTATCAGCGCAGTGTTCCTGTGGCCAGCGTAGTCAGCATCCCTGTCAGTGTCAGCGTAGTGTTCCATCGGCTAGCGGCCCTGTCAGTATCAGCGTAGTGTTCCCACCCGTTCGCAGCTTGCCGGAGCTTACGTAGTTAGCGTAGTCACTCAGGCGTCCCTGTTAGTATCAGCATCGTGTTCCCGCCCGTTCGCAGCTTGCCGGAGCTTACATAGCTAGCGTAGTCAGTCAGCGCTTATTACATTGTGGGAACCATTGACCATTTTAACCTGCCTGACATGACAGGTGTGATTGTGTTCTTGAAATACCCCCACTATTAACGCCAGCCCAAAGCATAGCGAGCCCCGCAAGGGGATGCGGTACGCATCCTCCCGACCTGTTCATGGATGCATTTGCCAGTATGTAACATAGAGCACGGGCAAATGTGTCCTTTATTGTGCATGAGACGCACTTGTGCACCGCACACACACACCCCCCCCCCCCTTTGTGCAGGAGACGCACGTGCTACTGAACCCCTAACACTGTCTGTCTTCCTGAAGCGGACACAGTGCTGTGTGAGAGGCGCTCACTAGGCTTGCAGCTCCCGGGGACTACGCTGCCTCACAGGGACACTATGCTGACTATGCAGGGCTGCCACAGGGACACTACGCTGACTACGCAGGGCTGCCACAGAGACACTACGCTGACTACGCAGGGCTGCCACAGGGACACTATGCTGACTACGCAGGGCTGCCACAGGGACACTATGCTGACTACGCAGGGCTGCCACAGGGACACTACGCTGACTACGCTGCCTCACAGGGACACTATGCTGACTATGCAGGGCTGCCACAGGGACACTACGCTGACTACGCAGGGCTGCCACAGAGACACTACGCTGACTACGCAGGGCTGCCACAGAGACACTACGCTGACTACGCAGGGCTGCCACAGGGACACTATGCTGACTACGCAGGGCTGCCACAGGGACACTATGCTGACTACGCTAGGCAGCTGTTGGACTACACTGACAACGTAGCTTAGCCTATGCTAAAAACATAGCGTTAGCTGCCGTCTTGAAACTACACAAGTACCGAAAAAAAAGGTTGTGAACCACTGGTGTAGAGAATTTACACACCCGCACCTACACAGCACTGGCCACACCCACACAGCACTGATCACACCAATATGACACTGGCCACACCTACACAGCACCAATAACACCCACACAGCACTGATCACACCAATATGATGTTGGCCACACCTACACAGCTCCAATAACACCCACACAGCACTGATCACACCAATATGACGCTGGCCACACCTACACAGCAGTGATCACACTCACATGGCACTGGCTGCACCCACACGGCACTGGCCACACCTACACAGCGCTGATCACACCCCCACGGCACTGCTCACACCCAAATGGCACTGCCACACCTACACAGCACTGATCACATACACAGCACTGGCCACACCCACACAGCACTGATCACATCACCTTCACTTCTCATAATGGGGCAGATGTATTAAGCCTTAACAAGAGATAAATGCAAGGGTGATAAAGAGAGATAAACGTCCAGCCAATCAGCTCCTTACTGACTTTTTTCAAACACAGCCTATAACATGGCAGTAGGCAGGTGATTGGCTGGACGTTTATCTCTCCTTATCACACTTGCGCACAGCGTCCATTCTTGGTAGGCTGGGGGGACTCCCAACTGTCCACCCCACCGCGGGACAATGGCGGCCCCGGGCGGGATGCGGGAACGTCCCCGAATATCGGGACGTTTCCACGGTAAGCGGGACAGTTGGGAGGTATGCACAAAGCTACATTTCCTATAGGTCACAGAGATCCAGGATGATTTCTCATGTGTGCCTTTCTCCTTATAATACTCAAAATTCAAGACTATAAAATCAAAGCTTACTGTCCATGGGCCCGATTCAGGCCTGATGTTTGTGCTACTGCGCATGCCCCCGACTGCGACCGGTTTGGCAAATATTTCTATTTGTAAGCCGATCGCAACATAATTGACAGGGATCGGGGTGTATAACACATAGGTATCACACAATTAGTAATCACAAAACTACATAAAATAAATAAACTATATATTTTCTTAATAAAGTTAACAATTTTTTTTGGCCCGGAGAAAATAGAAGGGAATATGTTTAGTGATCCACCAACAGTGCCATTACAAAAGCAGTTTTTTTTTTATTTCACATGTAAAGTTAGAAACAGACTAATATCCATACAGAGATAACAGTGGAAGCATCCATTAGTGTGAAACAGAAGTGTTTGTAGTACTACCAAAACAGTCCAGCAGAGGGCAGCAGGAAGAGGACAGTGAACATAAATATACTACTTATGTTTGTTGTTAGGACTCTGGTCGATGTTCTATCGATATATCGTTCATTCAATTGAGTATATTGGCCAGTGTGTATGTACACGCTATCACTTTCTCTACATATATTATTCCAGCCCCTCCTACAGTGCAGCATAACTTCGTTTTGCCCAGTGGTGTGCTTTTTTGCTTTTCTAACAAAGCTGAATTAGGCCTTTGGGGACAAATGTAAGGTGAGGTGAGAATCAGAAAGGGATAAATTTTGGTAGAGGTTTCCATTTTATTTCTTTATTAAAGCGGCAATCAATTACATGGCAAAATCAATCTGGATTTTCAGTGTAAATGGTTGCCGCTTTAAAAAAATGAAAACAAGGTGCAGTGTGACATTTTTCGGTACTTGTGTACTTTCACGGCTCCCACGATGTGCATCGTACAGGGAAAAATCGCATCGCATCGCATCGCATGAGATCGCATGCGATCTCATGCGATGCAATGTCATTTTTCACAGAAATTATGGAAATGAGTTGAAATCATGTAAAATGCACCCCAAATGTCATTTTTCACACTGTACCACCCCCACTATCAACGCCAACCCGAGCGCAACGAGCCTGCGAGGGGCGGTGGTACGCGTCCTACGACCTTTTCATACCCCCACTATCCACGTCGGCGTGGAGTTGAGAATAGAAAGTGTGGCGAGCGCAGCGAGCCACCGAGCCCGAAGCGTGGCGAGCGGACGCGGATACCTGTGAAGCCCGCGAGGGGACACGGATACCTGTGAAGATATCCACGTCCGCTCGCCACACTTTTTTTATTCTCAACTCACATGCCTCTACTATACCAGGGACCATCTGATGACCGCACTCCTATATTCCTCATATCACACATCTCTCCTATACCAGGGACCATCTGATGACTGCACTCCTATATTCCTCATGTCACACGCCTCTCCTATACCAGGGACCATCTGATGACCGCACTCCTATATTCCTCATATCACACATCTCTCCTATACCAGGGACCATCTGATGACTGCACTCCTATATTCCTCATGTCACATGTCTCTCCTATACCAGGGACCATCTGATGACTGCACTCCTATATTCCTCATGCCACACCCCTCTCCTATACCTGTGACCATCTGATGACTGCACCCCAATATTCCTCATATCACACATCTCTCCTATACCAGGGACCATCTGATGACTGCACTCCTATATTCCTCATGTCACATGCCTCTCCTATACCAGGGACCATCTGATGACGGCACTCCTATATTCCTTATATCACACACCTCTCCTATACCTGGGACATCTGATGACGGCAGTCCTATATTCCTCAGATCACACGTCTCTCCTATACCTGTGACATCTGATGACTGCACTCCTATATTCATCATATCACACATCTCTCCTAAACCTGGGACCATCTGATGACCACACTCCTATATTCCTCATATAACACATCTCTCCTATACCAGGGACCATCTGATGACCACACTCCTATATTCCTCATATAACACATCTCTCCTATACCTGGGGCATCTGATGACTGCACTCCTATATTCCTCAGATCACATGCCTCTCCTATACCAGGGACCATCTGATGACTGCACTCCTATATTCCTCATATCACACATCTCTCCTATACCTGGGGCATCTGATGATGGCACTTCTATATTCCTCATATCACACGTCTCTCCTATACCAGGGAACATATGAGGACGGCACTCCTATATTCCTCATATCACACGTCTCTCCTATACCAGAGAATATTTGAGGACTGCACTCCTATATTCCTCATGTCACAGGTCTCTCCTATACCAGGGAACATATGAGGACGGCACTCCTATATTCCTTATATTACACATCTCTCCTACACCTGGGACCATCTGATGACTGCACTCGTATATTCCTCATATCACAGGTTTCTCCTATACCAGGGAACATATGAGGACTCTACTCCTATATTCCTCATATCACAGGTCTCTCCTATACCAGGGAACATATGAGGACGGTACTCCTATATTCCTTATATTACACATCTCTCCTACACCTGGGACCATCTGATGACTGCACTCCTATATTCCTCATATCACAGGTTTCTCCTATACCAGGGACATCTGATGATGGCACTCCTATATTCCTCATATCACACATCTCTCCTATACCAGAGAATATTTGAGGACTGCACTCCTATATTCCTCATATCACAGGTCTCTCCTATACCAGGGACCATCTGATGACTGCACTCCTATATTCCTCATGTCACACGCCTCTCCTATACCAGGGACCATCTGATGACCGCACTCCTATATTCCTCATATCACACATCTCTCCTATACCAGGGACCATCTGATGACTGCACTCCTATATTCCTCATGTCACATGTCTCTCCTATACCAGGGACCATCTGATGACTGCACTCCTATATTCCTCATGCCACACCCCTCTCCTATACCTGTGACCATCTGATGACTGCACCCCAATATTCCTCATATCACACATCTCTCCTATACCAGGGACCATCTGATGACTGCACTCCTATATTCCTCATGTCACATGCCTCTCCTATACCAGGGACCATCTGATGACGGCACTCCTATATTCCTTATATCACACACCTCTCCTATACCTGGGACATCTGATGACGGCAGTCCTATATTCCTCAGATCACACGTCTCTCCTATACCTGTGACATCTGATGACTGCACTCCTATATTCATCATATCACACATCTCTCCTAAACCTGGGACCATCTGATGACCACACTCCTATATTCCTCATATAACACATCTCTCCTATACCAGGGACCATCTGATGACCACACTCCTATATTCCTCATATAACACATCTCTCCTATACCTGGGGCATCTGATGACTGCACTCCTATATTCCTCAGATCACATGCCTCTCCTATACCAGGGACCATCTGATGACTGCACTCCTATATTCCTCATATCACACATCTCTCCTATACCTGGGGCATCTGATGATGGCACTTCTATATTCCTCATATCACACGTCTCTCCTATACCAGGGAACATATGATGACGGCACTCCTATATTCCTCATATCACACGTCTCTCCTATACCAGAGAATATTTGAGGACTGCACTCCTATATTCCTCATGTCACAGGTCTCTCCTATACCAGGGAACATATGAGGACGGCACTCCCATATTCCTTATATTACACATCTCTCCTACACCTGGGACCATCTGATGACTGCACTCGTATATTCCTCATATCACAGGTTTCTCCTATACCAGGGAACATATGAGGACTCTACTCCTATATTCCTCATATCACAGGTCTCTCCTATACCAGGGAACATATGAGGACGGCACTCCTATATTCCTTATATTACACATCTCTCCTACACCTGGGACCATCTGATGACTGCACTCCTATATTCCTCATATCACAGGTTTCTCCTATACCAGGGACATCTGATGATGGCACTCCTATATTCCTCATATCACACATCTCTCCTATACCAGAGAATATTTGAGGACTGCACTCCTATATTCCTCATATCACAGGTCTCTCCTATACCAGGGACCATCTGATGACTGCACTCCTATATTCCTCATATCACAGGTCTCTCCTATACCAGGGAACATGAGGACTGCACTCAGTAGCCCAGACTGAATCCGGTGCACCTTCACACAGCAGAGCCTGCCCAGTAGCTCAGGTCAAATCCGATCCCAGAAGTAAAGCGACGCCCTATGCAATCACTTACTGCTGAGACTCGCTCTTATCATACTGCCACTTCATAGAGAAAATATCCGACTCTGGCTCCATATATTTTTAATTGTGCCTAGTACAGAGTAATGTATATGTACATGTATGTTAGTCTGCCAATGCTTAGCACCCTGGAGCACAGGTGTAGTCATTACTGACTGACATTTCAGTCCTTTCAGTTCCTCGACACAATGATGTCATACCCTGGACCAATAATATTACACATTGCTCTCTGCTAGGGACAGCCCTAATAGCCCATAGTTATATTATTGTGTGATGATCATCGGCGCTCAGTAAGACTGACAGGAGAGCTCTGGTTGAGGTAAAAGGTTTATGGGTAACAGAGATCCAATCATGGGAACTGTACTATACTATATCATGAGATGTATCACACAGACCTATAGGGCACCACAAAACCTAGAACAGGGACTAACATAGGAATATTTATACAGTCACACTTTAATATTTACAGTAGACAAATACATAGGAAAGATAAAAACTATAGGGTTAGCGTTCCATTAATAACACATCCGACATGTTGTCTCTTCAATCGCCAGGAGATGTGCTTTGGAGCAAATTCCGTGATTTGTAGAAAATGTTCTAGGTCCGTAAAAGACAGAGCAGAGAAAGATTCACAAGGGACGAGGGGACTAATTCAGTTGCAGTTTTGCTATTAAAAAAAACCTGCAACTGCGTTTTCCCGTATGCATGTTGACAAGAGAATGCTGGCAGGGTCAAATTGTCAACATGATAACTGTCGACCATTTGTACCCAACTCCGTTGGCGACAAGCAATGGGGTATGGTCCATAAGGTCGACACAATTAAGATTAACAGTCAAGGTCGACCACTATTGGTTGACACAGGAAAAAGTCTACATACAGATGTAGAGACTCTCGTTCAGCGCCGGGGCTTGCTAGAATGCCCCTGTTGGCGAGATGGAGGTCCATCTGACTGGGATGCGCGAGCGTACCACACACACGCGTGTCCCAGTTTCCGGGCGGAGGGAGGCGTGAACCCTGCTCATCTCCGCTTCAGGGAGACAGGCAGGGTTAGGTGGACCGGCGGCGGGGAGCTCCACTGTAAGGGGACCCCCTCTAGATGGAGTGTGCTCCATCTGTAGCTTAGGTTGACATGGTTATATGGTCGACACAAGCAATAGATCGACATGGAAAAGGTCAACATGAATTTTACAAATGTGGGTGTCTATGTTGACATAAATGACACGGACATAAGTGTACCGTGTCCCCTCGTGACGATTATAATCTAATTATATGTCCACTTGGTCAGTAACATATGAAAAAAGTCCATTTTGGGGGGGGGGAAATAAATTAAATAAACTCGTGTCGACCTATTCCATGTGGACCTATTGCTTGTGTCAACCTTTTGAGCAAGTCGACATTGCTATGTTGACCTTTTTCCACATGTCATCCTATCTCGTGTCGACCAATAGTGGTTGACCTATTGACTCTCAACCTTAATTGCTTCAACCTGCCGACCGTATTTCCAAGCAATGAATCATGGATCATGGTGGAACTAGACTTTGGTGGAGGGTTTTTTACCACATTTTGGGATGCTGTAAGCATCCCCCGCCGGGTTACCGCGGCGGGGAGCATCGCCAGAAAAATCTGGAGCCTAAGGGCTTCTAATGCAAACCCACCGCCGCCCCGCACCGACCTACCGCCGCCCCACACGGACTCCTGCTGCCCCACATCGACCCCCCCTTACCTGTGTCCGGGCAGCACAGAGCTGTGCTGCCCGGACCTGTGACCTCCTCCCTGCACTAAAATCCTCTTCCAGGTGAAGGGAGGAGGAGAGCCCGGTGCAGCAGCAGCAGTGCCAGGTGAGGGAGGGGGGAGCCGCCGGGACCCGATGGGACCCGGCGACTCTCACCGCAAAGGACAGCTCTTAACGCAAGAGCTGTCCTTTGCCATAATTATCGCATATGTTAGAACATATGCAATAATTATGTATGCAAAGGGGGGCGGAGCTGAGCCGCGATTTTTAGAGAATCTCCTCCTTTGTCTTTTGGCTTTCTTATCCACAGAAGTGTACAGTAGACAATACTGAATTGTAAACTAAGTTATTACAACACGATAGAAACTGAACAGTAATGTTACATCCTGATTTTAAAAAATAAGCAGATAAGAAATATTGTTTTTTCATAAATGATATGGTTTTCTATAGATTTTATACCAGCAAGGTTAGCCATATAATATGCCATTGTTCTACTATAAAATACTGTTCCTATGGCAGGAATCACTGATCACAGAGAGATAGTGACCTGATGATAGTAGTCTGTCATTACATTTGCTCTCTGGAGCTTTCACGTACAATAATAAATAGTGTCCATAATTGTTTATATACAAGGTTTTGGTGTGTGTTCACTAAGTTTTATACCCATCCATTATCCGCAAGACATCATCCAGGATTGACGGGCCGAGATCCAGCTCCAGCCCGAAGAGAGACTCAGTAGGTGGAATGTCCATGTTGTGCGTGACAGAGCTGTCCGTTTTGTCTTGAGATACATCTGCCCCATGTTCTGGACTGAACATGCTGTTCTCAGTCATGGAACCATCAGATGAGCTGGTTGAAGCTGTCATAAACCTACTGCTTTCTTCTTTTGAGAAAGAGGAAAAGGACATCTCTTCATCACTGCGAAAGCAACTCTCTCCATAGCTGATGGACATGGAACGTTGGCTTGGGACTTCTTCCAAGTGGAGCCTGGGGGGCTTTGGAGGGGCTTTCTCCTTACTATGTGTTCCACTGACGACAGGTAGAGAGACCGCATTTTTTAGGAAAGGGCGGAAGCCACCATCACTGTCGTGAGAGTGAAACTCTTGGTCCACACTGTTGTCTGCGCTCTGGATGGTCAACTTACGTCCCTGGTTTGGAAGTACATCATACTTCCCCTGCAGAAATGAAAGCTCCCCAAACATGTCCTCTTCTCCTTCTAGCCCGATGTGAGCACTGTGTCTGAAGTCTCCCAGAGGGGGGCTGATCATCTCCCTTGATAAAACATCCCGTAGTTTTGGCTTTTTACCTCGCTTGGGAGTTGATGTTTTCAAATAAATTGGAGTTTTTGCCGGCATCTTGGATTTACAGCAATGGGGACGAGAGAGACTCTGTATGGATTAATGATGGCGACAGCACCACACGGGGCCCTCACTGATGCTTGGAGGACATTGTCTTTATAATTCCAGAAATGTCTTCACCCTTGGTCAAACGTCTTGTTCTTGTTATCTTTCTGCAGATCTGAAGAAGAAATATTACAAATTAAGCTTGGAAGGATTTGCTATTTTCTGTGATCAGATTATATTAATTGCAACAATATTCAGCTAAAACCATAATATCATTTAATATATAATTTATCTGTATATCTATCTATCGGTCATGGTTGAACCAGGCAGGGTTGGCATAGCCATAAAAATAACTATTCTCTATGCTTGTTTCTTGGAATTTGTATAAATAGATATCCGGGGTAATCCGGGGCCTGTGGGATAAGCTTCCTTCCCCGAACACAAACAGGATGGACGCCCTTCCACAGTGAATCACAGAATAATTGCCTGTCACAGTAACTTTCATCCTACTTGGCCACTGAAACGAGATCTCTGATTGCACGGAGACAGGAATCCAGTGATAGAGACTTCTGTCAAAGTGGCGTGTTTCCCTGTACAGACATAGTATGCGCCATGCAGGCCACAATGTCTGTGTATACTAGTGCTAGAGGATCAATCATCTGAAACTAAATCTAAATACCACTTACAGTAAATTGCCATAGTTATACTCTATTGGTGTGTACACACGTTAGATGTGCCTTAAGATCCTATCCACGATCTGATCAGATAGGATCGTGGATAGGATCTTAAGGCACATCAGATTTGCATCCTATCTTGACTATATAGTGCAGATCTGCACTATATAGACAAGGCAGCCAAGACTTTCTGGCTTCCGATACGTGAACGCGGATCGGGATCGCAAGGGTTAAAACCCTTGCGATCTGCATCCGATGTTGATCCGATGCCGATCCGATGTTGACTATATCGTCAACATCGGAAAGTAAATCGGACCGTGTGTACACAGCATAAGGATCGATCCAACTATTTTGTTTCTCAATTGGTGTCATGAGCCATCTATAGTCAGACAGTTTTGTGCTAACGTAGGGTTAATGATTTTGTTGATTATAGAACATGCACTACCAGCCTGAAATGTACTTGTATACCACTGTACCTGTTCCTCCACTCCTACCCTGAGAAATGTGGCTGTGGGGAAGAGAAATGAGCCAGCTGCTGACTTTTAGGATGCTTCAAAAAGTTTGGATACTTGAGATACTGTAAGTAAGCCTAGTACTAGATAATCCTAAAGTAGCAGACTATACAGAACAATATTTTGCACTCTTGCTGGATAAACATTTAGTGGACTTGCTGACTGCTGTAAATACATATAAATTATGGTGCAAATTCCCAAAAGTATTTGGGCTGCCATCACTTACAGCTGTATGTACTCCGTGACCATATCATTTGGATCATGGACTCTGTTCGCCACCGGGACCGCAGATCTACTTGTCTCTTGTCTGCGGTCCCGGCTCCCCTCCTTTCAGGCTTCTGTTAATGAAAATGGACATCACAAAATGGCCGCCCCCTAACAGCAGACCATTTTTGAGGATGCTAGAAGAGGCTGCCGTCTTCTCTAGCATCCTCAAAAAGTGTCTGCTGTTAGGGGGCGGCCATTTTGTGAGGTCCATTTTCATTAACAAGCCTGACAGGAGGAGAGCCGCGACCGCAGACAAGAGACAAGTAGATCTGCTGTACCGGCGAGCAGAGGGGTAAGTGCGGGGTGGGAGGCAGGTGGGGTTTATTTTAGGGGGGGAGGATGTGGCTGAAATTGCCTACCCTATATACTTAATACAACCCTGAAAGCCGTTCACTGATGGGCACTTCCGGCACAATGAAATCACAATTTTTTCAGCTTAAAACATATGTTTTGTGACTCTGTGAGACCGTGAGAAAATGCCACATATTTGGGATAGCTATTACAAGGTAACATATAATAGAGTTCAAATTTTGGGATATAATAAAAATTACTTTGTACATGGCATTTAGGAGCTAATTGGCTGGTAAGTGGTAACTCGACACCAACGCTTAGTACATAGTCTTGACAGATTGAGTAGGTCGACACCTAAAAATGGTCAACATACATTGATAGAGGTCAACACAAATGTTAGACTTGTGAAAAGGTTGACACAAGTTTTTCAGGATTTTTTCTTTTTAATCGACTCGCCGTGCCTGAAGCAGCTGGGAACGCGGTACACTTATATGGTGCCCACATGGACATAGACTCCTAAATGCCATGTTGTTACAGGATGTGTATGTCAATGTTGAAATATATGATCATTGATCATGAACCTGCCAGCATACGTAGAGTGTCATTTTGTTTGCAGCCTATACTGCTTAGTGCAGGCTGGTCTTGTTATGTTCACTGCATGTCACATTTTGTTTGCAGGCTGTTACCGTAGCAACCGGCACAGGATAAGCGCGTCATCAGTGGGCGCGTCAGTCCGGTACCGGAATCAGACAGGGGGCCACACGTGGTGGGGGACTTCTTTTAAAGGTATGTGCACTGTATTTGTATGTTATCCTGATAACGATGTGAAACAATACATCGAAAACGTTTGATCGTGCCACTGCCATTTGTACACGTTATTGCCTTCTGGTGCCGCCGTCTGTATTGTGCAGTAATAGTAATATGTGTAGTATAGCAATACAGGTTGAGCCTACCTTATCCATATATTCCAAAAACCAAAATATTCAGAAAACCGTGTTTTTTCAGAATATTTCAGGTTTTTTTTGTTTTTGCTATAAATGTATAATATGTACAGTATAGTAATATGTATAGTAATAGTAATATATATATGGTACTTCTTTACTTTCACGGCGCCAGCATGGCGCCGCGCGTCAGAGTCCCCTTGCGGGGCTCGCTTCGCTCGCCCACGCTGCGGGCTCGGTGGCTCGCTACGCTCGCCACGCTAATTAAAATCAACTCCATGCCAACATGGATAGTGGGGGTATGAACTATCCATGTTGGCATGGCGTTAACCCCGTTTATTTAACTTAATTAGTGGCGAGCGTAACCCGGAAGTACGCGCGGCGCCATGCTGGCGCCGTGAAAGTAAAGAAGTACCATATATATATATATATATATATATAGCATAGTAATATGTATACTACTATGTATAGTATAGTAATATGTATAGTATAGTACAGTAATATGTATAGTATAGTAATATGTATAGTAAAAGTAATATATATAGCATAGTAATAAGGAATTTGGTACTCACCGGTAATTCCCTTTCTCCGAGGTAGCAGGGGACACTGCAGTCATCACGTGTGGGATAGTATGGTGTACTGGAGGAGTCGGCACTTTAAGAAAATTTAAGTGTGGCTGGCTCCTCCCCCCTCTATCCCCACCCAGACCTCAGTCTTAAAAAACCGTGTCCGAGAGGAAGATGATAGGGCAAGCACCCGACAGGAGGAGGACACATCCATTCATATGGAGATTAGAATCCAACACACATCAACTGTTTTAACAGACATAAGTATCAACAGACACATTAAAACATCTAGAACAAAAGAAGTAGAAGAACTACTAACCAAACATTCAATCTGCAAGTTCCATTCACTGGGTAACTACGCCCCGGAACCAGGGGATATTTTTATGATCAGCATGGCAGGAAGACTAGTGCTGGGAGGGCGTGCAGTGTCCCCTGCTACCTCGGAGAAAGGGAATTACCGGTGAGTACCAAATTCCTTATTTCTCCCTCGGATAGCAGGGGACACTGCAGTCATAACGTGTGGGAATAATACCCAAGCACTACTCCCGGGTGGGAGAGCACTGGGATTCCTGCAACACTGCCCTTCCAAATGAAGCCTCAGAGGAGGCGAAGGTGTCAAACTTGTAAAACCTTGCGAATGTATTCACACCTGCCCAGGTAGCCGCCCTACATACCTGAGCCAGGGAGACTCCCCTAGCTAGGGCCCAGGACGTGCTGACTGACCTTGTGGAGTGAGCGGAAATGCCAGACGGAACTTGTCTGTGAGCCTGTACATAAGCTTCCTTAATGGTTAGGCACAGCCAACGGGCCAGCGTCTGTTTGGAAGCTGGCCACCCTCTTTTTTCAGCTCCATAAAGAACAAAAAGATTATCTGATTTTCTCAGAGCAGCTGTACGTTTTAGATAAATCCGAAGAGCACGGACTAATTTTGAATCTCCAGAAAGAACTGGAATCACTATAGGTTCGTTCACATGAAAGGACGACACCACCTTCGGCAAAAATTCCTTGCATGTCCTTAATTCGGCTCTATCTTTATGGAAGATCAGGAAAGGTTCCCGACACGATAGCGCCCCCAACTCTGACACCCGACGTGCAGAGGCTAAAGCTAACAACATGACAGTCTTCCATGTGAGATATTTTTGGTCAACCGAGATAAGGGGTTCAAAAAGGTCTGACTTGAGGAAGTTCAAGACCAGCGGTAGTTCCCAGGGTTCAGTCGGAGATACAAAAGGGGGTTGTATTCTAAGTACCCCTTTTAGAAAAGTCTGCACCTCCGGGATGAGAGCTAATCTGCGGTGGAAAAAGATAGAGAGGGCAGAAATTTGCACCTTTAAGGAGCCCAACCGCAGGCCAGAGTTCAACCCTACTTGTAGGAACTGTAGCAGTCTGGACAAACTAAAGACCGCCCTGGGAAATTTCTTGGACTCACACCAGCTGACATAGGATTTCCATAACCTATGGTAGTGGGCCGATGTAACCCCCTTTCTGGCTTTAAGCATGGTTGGGATTACAGATGATGGAATTCCCCTTCGTTTTAGCAGGTCGGCCTCAACAGCCAGGCCGTCAAATGTAGATGCTGTAAGCTTTGGTAAGCGAATGGTCCCTGTTGAAGCAGATCTGGCCGCATTGGGAGACGCCAAGGGTCGTCTATCAACAGGAGTTTGAGGTCGGAGTACCACGACCTTCTCGGCCAGTCTGGTGCCACCAATATGACTGTTGTGGCCTCCCTCTTTATCTTCTTGAGGACTCTTGGAAGAAGAGGGAAAGGAGGAAAGATGTAGACTAGCCTGTACGGCCATGGAATGGACAAGGCGTCCACCGCCAGCGCCGCTGGATCCAGTGACCTGGCACAATAGAGGGGTAGTTGATGATTCAGTCTGGAAGCCATCAGGTCTACCTGTGGGGTCCCCCACCTGAGGGTGATCTGTCGGAACACCTCCGGGTGGAGGGCCCACTCCCCTGGGTGGAAATCCTGGCGACTGAGATAATCCGCCTGCCAGTTCTCCACCCCTGGAATGAAAACTGCCGAGAAGTCCGTCGCATGAGCCTCTGCCCATTCCAAAATGGGTCGAACCTCTTTCATGGCAGCACGGCTCCTTGTGCCCCCCTGCCGATTTATGTAGGCTACTGCTGTCATGTTATCGGACTGGATCCTTATGGAGCGTCCCCTGAGGAGATCGTGCCCCTGTGCCAGGGTCAGCCTGATGGCCCGTAGCTCCAGAATATTTATGGGAAGCTTGGCCTCCTGCGAGGACCATCTTCCCTTAAACCTGTGGTTCAGAGCTACGGCTCCCCAGCCTCGGAGGCTGGCGTCTGTCGTCACCATTGTCCAAGTGCACGGCTTGAAGCTGCGGCCCTGCAACAGATGTGGGGTATGGAGCCACCATCGAAGTGATGTGCGAGTTTTCTGTGACAGATAGATTCTCTTGTGGATCTGCAGGTGTGATCCCGACCACTGGGATAACAGATTTTCCTGAAAGGTTCGGGAGTGGAAACGCCCGTATGGGAGGGCCTCGAATGACGCCACCATCAATCCCAACAGGCGGGTACAAAGGTGTGCAGAGACTGTGCGTAGTTGCAGAATCTGACGTACTCTTAGCTGAAGAGTCCTGATCTTGTCCAACGGTAGGAATACCCTTTCCTGGACTGTGTCCAAGATCAGGCCCAAGAACTGAAGTCTCTGGGATGGATTTAGTTGTGACTTCTTGAAGTTCATTATCCATCCGTTTTGGACCAGAAAATTGCAGGTTAGGAGGGCGTCTGCTGCCAATTTTTCTGGAGAAGGTGACTTTAAAAGAAGGTCGTCTAAATAAGGTATGATGGTAACCCCCTTTAGACGAAGCGCCGTTATCATACAAGACAGTACTTTGGTAAATACCCTCGGGGCGGAGGAGAGGCCAAACGGTAGTCCCCTGAACTGGTAATGATTGTCTTGTATGGCGAACCTGAGGAACCTCTGATGTGGTTCCCAGATGGGTATGTGTAGGTACGCGTCCTTGATATCTAGGGAGAGAAGAAATTCTCCCTTCTCCAAGGACGCCACTACTGAGCGAATTGACTCCATCTTGAACTTGTGATAGAACACAAATTCGTTCAGATTCTTTAAATTGAGAATGGGCCGGACGGAGCCGTCCGGCTTTGGTACTACAAAGATGCTTGAATAGTACCCGGTGCCCTTTTGATGTGCTGGAACCGGGACAATCACCTTTGAAGAGAGGAGTGATTGAATTGACCCACAAAGGGCTGAAGCTGTCTCTTCTGAAGACGGAAGTCCTATTGGGAAAAACAAGTTTGGAGGAGGGGCAGTGAGCTCCAGCTTGTAACCCTGAGTCACAATCTGAAGTGCCCAGGCATTTTTGCAGTGGGACTTCCAGGTGTCTGCAAAGAATAACAGCCTGGCGCCCACCTCGGGATCCCCTAGGTGAGCTGGGAGACCGTCATGCCACTGACTTCTCAGTGGTCTTGGTGTCTCTAATAGTGGCGGCTGCTGAGGGCTGGGCTGATCTGGCCCTACGACCACGGCGGCCTCTGTATGAAGGGAAACCCCCTCTGGACCTACCTCTAAAGCCCGCGTTCCCTCGAAAGGAACGAAAGGTAGTGGACACAAACGGCCTTTTTGGAGGCGGAGCAGATGAGGGAAGAAACGCAGACTTCCCCCCTGTTGCTTTGGAGATAAGCCTTTAGATCAGGCCCAAAGAGCATGTCGCCCCCGAAGGGAAGAGCCTCCACGGCCTTTTTGATTTCTGGTTCAGCTTGCCAAGAACGCAGCCAGACTGAACGTCTAGCCACGACCGCAGAAGCTGAAGCCTTTGCTCCTAGGATAGAAATGGGATGCAGTTAAAATCCCGGCGGTCGGGATCCCGGCGTTCAGAATCCCGACGCCGGAATCCCGACCGCCGAAATCCCGACACATTCTCCCTCCTGGGGTGTCCACGACACCCCTGGAGGGAGAATAAATTAGTGTGCCGAGCGTAGCGAGGCACCGGGCCCGCTGCGTGGCGAGCGCAGCGAGCCCGCAAGGGGGGGCGATCCACGTCCCCCCCTTGTCGGGATTTCGGCTGTCGGGATTCCGGCGTCGGGATTCTGAACGCCGGGATCCCGACCGCCGGGATTCAATACTGAATCCGATAGAAATATCAGAGGCAGCTTTCCCTATGTAGGAGGACGCATCCCTGATGCATTCTGCTAAAGAAATTAGTTCATCTCGGGGAGTATTCTGTTCTAAACCAGTAACAAGATCAGAGGCCCATTTCTCCATTGCTCTTGCAACCCAAGCAGATGCCAGAGCAGGGCGCAACAGAACTCCTACGTTGGTATAAATGTTTTTGAGAGAACTATCCAAACGTCTGTCCTGTGACTCTTTTAGGGACACCGCTCCCGGGATAGGGAGTGTGGTTTTCTTAGATAAGCGTGAAAGGGACACATCTGGGGTGGGAGGAGTCTCCCATTTTTCTCTGGATGCATCTGAGAAGGGGTAAAGGACCTTTAATCTCTTGGACATTTGAAACTTTTTGTCCGGAGACTTCCAGACTTTTAAAAGAGGGTTGTCTAACTCATCTGAGTCCGGGAAAGTTAGGGGCTGCTTTTGGATTCTACCAAAAATGGACACCTGAGGAGGTGCGGATGTATTGGCAATGTGGAAAGTGTCACGGATCTCCCTGATCAGACCTTCCACTCCCTGGACCTCATCCTCTGGGAGATCGTCCCCTGCGGGGTCCTGAGCTAGTTCAGGAGGAAATTCCCCCTCTTCCAAGGGAATACAATCATCTGGGTCGTCCGCCAGGACTATGGCCTGAACCGCCCTTCTCTTCACCGGGGGTGAGGAAGGTCTAGTCTGGGAGTAAGCCGACACAGACTGTTTTACGGAGTCAACAGACTGAATAAGGGATGAAGCCCATAGAGGCTCAGAAGTAGCTAACTGAGACAGATGGGAGTGAAAGACTTCCCTGTCTTTTCTAGAAGCTTCCATCTTAGCCGTAAAACTGGAGAGAAGGGTCTGTAAAACCTCCCCAGGACATGGGGTGTTTGGCTGGGTCCCAGGGGACCTGGAAGTAACAGCAACCTGCACCCTTGCAGAAGACTGAATTCTAGTATAGCAGGGGCCGCACAGGGAAACACCCTTGATATGTGGCGTATACTGCTCCTTGCGCTCCTTACAGGAGTACACCTTTTGTGCTGCTTTTGATGTAGCCCTTCCTGCCATACTGACAAAAGTTTTAAGCACCCCACACGCACACCCTTATACAGACACAAGTACTCCCTAGCACCACTTAACACAGTGAGAAGCCCGAGGCCTGAGTGCTAATAGGGAGAGAGGAGCCAATCCTGCCCCCCGATGTGTATTGTGTATGGGGATAACCCCTGCTGACTCACAGTACAGTTGAGGTCCCAGGGGAAGCGCTTTAACCACACAGGAGCCGGTATACCGGGACTGCAGGTGTCTGAGACTGCTGGAGCAGTGGAGAGAAGCTGCGTTCCGGGCAATGGCGGCCGTGCTGAGAGAGACGCCGATGCTAGCTCCGCCTCATTGACGCGGACGCTTCCCGCGCCGATCTGTGGGCGGGAAATACAAGCGCGGCCGTGTCAGCGCTGTGCGCGACCTATAATGGCTGCGGCCGCTGACACTCTCTCCCCAGCTAGTGCGCTCACTTCTGGCTGGTCCCCCTTTTCTGTGTTCCTGGAGAAGGCAGGGGAGGCATAACCTTGGACCCGGAACGCTCGCTGCGTGCAGCTGCGGCGGGTCCCCAGAGCGGGTGCCCTGGTGGTCTTTTGGTAGCAGAGGAACACTGCGTGCAGCGTCGACTGTACCTCTCCAGGGTTCCTCTTCACAGGCAGACCGTCCTGTCTGCCTGCCACTAACATAAAGTTTAAATAAATTAATAAAGAAATAAAAAACCTAATCTCCCTCAGGAGACCCTTGCCCAGGAGACCGACTCCTCCGGGCACTTTTTTAAGACTGAGGTCTGGGTGGGGATAGAGGGGGGAGGAGCCAGCCACACTTCAATTTTCTTAAAGTGCCGACTCCTCCAGTACACCATACTATCCCACACGTGATGACTGCAGTGTCCCCTGCTATCCGAGGGAGAAATGTGTATAGTACTATGTATAGTATAGTAATATGTATAGTATAGTAATATGTATAGTATAGTAACAGTAATATGTATAGTATAGTAATATGCAGTGGCGTAACTATAGTCCCGCAGCCCCCGCGGTGGCGGGGAGGCGCTAAGAAGGTGGGGGCGCCGGGACTATAGTTACCGCCGGCGCTCCTGCCCCCCCCCCCCCCCCCGAAAAGTTAACACCCTCCTTAACCCGTTGCCGCCGCCTCCCTCTAGCATCCTCAAAAACTGTCTGCATTATGGGGGCAGCCATATTCCGTGTGTCACTTATTAGCTGCGGGAGAGCCAGGGACCCGACAGATCTGCGTGTCGGGGTTAGAGGCGGCGGCAACGGGGTAAGGAGGGTGTTAACTTTTCGGAGGGGGGGGGGGCAGGAGCGCCGGCGGTAACTAAAGTCCCGGCGCCACCACCTTCTTTTTATTAGGAGCCGGGAGAGCCGGGGACCCGACAGATCTGTGTGTCTGGCGGCAACGGGGTAAGGAGGGTGATAAATTTTATGCGCTTTAAATGTAGTTACGCCACTGGTAATATGTAAAGTATAGTATAGCAATATTTATAGTACCAGTAATATGTATATTAATAGTAATATTTATAGTACCAGTAATATGTATATTAATAGTAATATATATAGTAACAGTAATATGTATAGTATCTCATATATTTAGCCAGATCTGTCACTCATCCCCTGTGTGTATAACGTTCACGCCCAGCGTTCTACACAAACCCGCCCCCCCTAGGGAAAAGACACTCATCCCCTGTGTGCAGGGGTGCCGGGAGAGGGGGGAGCAGGTACAATTTACCCGGGCCCGGGCCTGTCAGGGGGGCCCTGGTCTGGACACACAGGTTTTTTTTTTTATTTGGTGGCAAGTACCCCCAACATGACCCATCCCATTAGGTACAAAATGAGGTAGCGCTCCAGCACAGTCCAAAATTCAAAGAGGGGCAGTCACATCAACTGCCAGTGAGTCCAGGACAGTGATGCTTGGGGTGGCAGTATATGTGACCCCCACTTTTGAATATAGGACTGTGCTGCTGGCTCACATCTGTAATTGCCACTGGCAGGGAAGTCCAGGAACAGAGCATTTTGTACCTAATGAAATGGGCCATGTTGGAGGGTATGTGTAAATCCTTTGCAAAGAGCATGTAACCCCTGACAGAGCATGTTAACCCCTGGCAGAGCATGTAAATCAGGGCAGACAGGTTAATCTCTTGCACAGAATGTTAACCCCTGGCAGAGCATGTTAACCCCTGGTAGAGCATGTTAACTTCTTAATATGCAATGAGCATTGTAATGGGTGTGTGACATGTGTAATAGGCATTACAGTGTACATTTTTGTACGTGTATCCACCTTGGAAGCAGTGGCGTAACACCAGGTCCGCAGAGTGTGCGGGGATCTCCGTCCATGGGGGCCCCAGGAAGTTGCTGTACCGGGGCCCAGGATTTCTCTTGGCGGCCCTGCCTGTGTGTATAACGTTCCCGCCCAGTGTTCTACACAAACCCGTCCCCCCTAGGAAAAAACCAGTGTGATACACACCACCACCCCCTTGGCATCACCTCCCCCCGGCCCAGCCAGGGCTACAGTACACGCCCACCATCCACCATTACTCCACAGCCACTAGGTGCCCCCCCCCCCCCACGACCCCCCTCCCGTGATTCGCGGGCCCCCCCGCTATTCATGGGGAAAAAACCGCACCCCCCCCTCCCGCGATTCGCGGACCCTCTCGACCACCCCTCCCGCAATCACGTCACCGCACACCCCCCCTCCCGCAACTCTCGGACCCCCGCGACCCCCCTACCGCGATTCACGACCCCCGCGCGATTCACGGCACCCCTCGCGACCACCCTCCCGCAATTCACGACCCCCCTCCCGCGATTCACGGCACCACCGTCCCCCTCCCGCAAGTGGCGGACCCCCGCGACCCCCCCTTCCCGTGATTCACGCCGCGCCCCCCGCAAGTTACGGACCCCCCCTTCCCACGATTCACGCCCCCGCACGATACACGGCACCCCCCGCAACCCCCCCTCCAACGATTCGCGCCCCTTTTCCCACAATTCACGGCACCCCTCCCTTGATTCACGGCACCCCCGCCCCCCTTTATTCACGGCACCCCCGCACCCCTCCCGTGTTTCACGGACCCCCACAATTCCATCTCTCCGCGGTTCACGAACCACCACAACCCCCCCTCCCGCAATTTGCGGCCCCCCCTTCCCCCGTGTGAAGTGGGGGAACCTGCAGAGCGGCAGCCAGGGCCAGATTTCCCACCCAGAAAGAGGAGACACTGACTCACTACCACGCTGGACCCTCACCCACTGGCGGAAGCTGCACAGTGTCCCCCACCCTCCTCTTTAGTCCCCCATATGCCCACACACCCCTATCACTACCCGGCTTCCTGTTTTCCTGTGTCGTGACCTCCGCCAGTGGGGAGCCGCTGACTCAAAAACACCCTACTATACTTTTGCATACACACCTAAACAACACGCACGCACACCCCCACACCCACAAATGTCACTGTACCCTCCACACTATCAATGTACATCTTACTCTGTAACCACTTTTTAATTAAACAAAACAATACACACCCCCTTCCACATCATGTGCTCTCTATTTAACACATTTCACCTATAACTCAAGTTGCAATACAGGCATCTTACATACAATTCTAACCATATTTCTCACAATACAAACATTCACAAATTAAGGAGGCGCATCCCCTTACGCCGGTGTGAAGAGCGCCCGTAGGGCACGATGAATCACCTAGTAGTAATATGTATAGTATAGTAATATATATATATAGTAATAGTAATATGTATAGTATAGTAATATGTATAGTATAGTAATATGTACTGTATAGTATAGTAATATATATATATATAGTAATATGTATAGTAATATGTATAGTATAGTAATAGGTATAGTAATAGTAATATGTATAGTAATATGTATAGTATAGCAATATGTACAGTAACAGTAATAGTAATATATATGTATAGTAATATTTTTAGTATAGTATAGTATAGTAATATGTATAGTATAGTATAGCAGTATGTATGTATAGTATAGTAATATGTATAGTATAGTAACAGTAATATGTATAGTATAGTAATATGTATAGTTTAGCAATATGTATAGTATAGTAATATATATAGTAATATGTATAGTATAATAACAGTAATATGTATAGTATAGTAATATGTATAGTTTAGCAATATGTATAGTATAGTAATATATATGTAATATGTATAGTATAATAACAGTAATATGTATAGTATAGTAATATGTATAGTAAAATGTATAGTATAGTAATATGTATAGAATAGCAATATGTACAGTAACAGTAATAGTAATATATATAGTATGGTATAGTAATATGTATAGTATAGCAGTATGTATAGTATAGTAATATGTATAGTAATATGCATAGTATAGTAATATTTATAGTACTAGGTGATTCATCGCGCCCTATGGGCGCTCTTCACACCGTCGTAAGGGGCTGCGTCCCCTTAATTTGTGAACGTTTGTATATGAGAAATATGGTTAGAATTGTATGAAAGATGCCCTGTATTGCAACTTAGGTGTCCGCGAATCGCGGGAGGGGGGGTCGCGGAGGGTGCCGCGAATTGCAGGAGGGGGGGTCGCGGGGGGTGCCGCGAATTGCAGGAGGGGGGTTGTGGGGGGGTGGATGCTGCGAATCGCGGGAGGGGAGGGATTGCAGAGAATCGCGGGAGGGGGGTCGCGGGGTGGGTTGCCGCAAATCGCGGGAGGGGGTTACGGGGGCGGGGGTTGCGGCGAATCATGGTAGGGGGGGTCGCGGGGGGTGTGCCGTGAATCACGGGAGGGGGGGTCACGGGGTGGGGTGCCGAGAATCGCGGGGGGGGGTGTGTGTGCCGTGAATTGCGGGAGTGGGGGTTGCGGGGGGGTGTGACGCGAATCGCCACAAGAAAAAATCAACACAGAAAGGTCAACACATGTAAATGTTGACATAAGTGTGGCACTTCATTGGTGTCCATGTCGACACATGAGAATGAATATGAAAACATTCAAAAAAAAAAAAAAAAAAACTTCAAAAACTCATGTCAACCTTTTTCATTGTCGACCATAGCCATGTCAGTGTTTTCCATGTGCAATTTAATTCTGGAGCTGCCGCGAATCGCGGGGGGGTGCCGCGAATTGCGGGAGGGGGGGTCGCGTGGGTGGGTGCCGCGAATCGCGGGAGGGGGGGTTACGGGGCGGGGGTTGCGGCGAATCATGGGAGGGGGGGTCGCGGGGGTGTGCCGTGAATCACGGGAGGGGGGGTCACGGGGTGGGGTGCCGAGAATCGCGGGGGAGGTGTGTGTGTGCCGTAAATCGCGGGAGTGGGGGTTGTGGGGGGGGTGACGCAAATCGCCACAAGAAAAAATCAACACAGAAAGGTCAACACATGTAAATGTTGACATAAGTGTGGCACTTCATTGGTGTCCATGTCGACACATGAGAATGAATATGAAAATATTAAAAAAATGAAAAAAAAAAACTTCAAAAACTCATGTCAACCTTTTTCATTGTCGACCATAGCCATGTCAGTGTTTTCCATGTGCAATTTAATTCTGGAGCTGCCGCGAATCACGGGGGGTGCCGCGGGGTTGGGTGCCGCGAATCGCGGGAGGGCGGGGTTCACAGGGGTTCCGGTGGGGGGTTGCCGCGAATTGCAGGAGGTGGGGGGTTGCGGGGGGGTGTGACGTGAATCGCCACAAGAAAAAATCAACACAGAAAGGTCAACACATGTAAATGTTGACATAAGTGTGCCACTTCATTGGTGTCCATGTTGACACATGACAATGAATATGAAAACATTCAAAAAATGAAATAAATCTTCAAAAACTCATGTCAACCTTTTTCATTGTCGACCATAGCCGTGCCAGTGTTTTGCATGTGCCATTTAATCCTGGGGCTGCCGCGAATCGCGGGGGGTGCTGCGATTTGCGGGAGGGGGGGGTTGCGGGGGGGTGGGTGCCGCGAATCGCGTGGTTCATGGGGGTTGCGGTGGGGGGTTGCCGCGAATTGCGGGAGGGGGGGGGGTCGCGGGGGGTGCCGCGAATCGCCGGAGGGGGGGTTGCGGGGGGGGGGGGGGGTGACGCGAATCGCCACAAGAAAAAAATCAACACAGAAAAGGTCAACACATGTAAATGTTGACATAAGTGTGGCACTTCATTGGTGTCCATGTCGACACATGAGAATGAATATGAAAATATTCAAAAAATGACAAAAAAACTTCAAAAACTCATGTCAACCTTTTTCATTGTCGACCATAGCCATGTCAGTGTTTTTCATGTGCAATTTAATTCTGGAGCTGCCGCGAATCACGGGGGGTGCCGCGAATTGCGGGAGGGGGGGTCGCGGGGGTGGGTGCCGCGAATCGCGGGAGGGCGGGGTTCACAGGGGTTCCGGTGGGGGGTTGCCGCGAATTGCGGGAGGTGGGGGGTCACCGGGGGTGCCGCGAATCGCGGGAGGGGGGGTTGCGGGGGGTGTGACGCGAATCGCCACAAGAAAAAATCAACACAGAAAGGTCAACACATGTAAATGTTGACATAAGTGTGCCACTTCATTGGTGTCCATGTCGACACATGACAATGAATATGAAAAAATTAAAAAACTCATGTCAACCTTTTTCATTGTCGACCATAGCCATGTCAGTGTTTTGCATGTGCCATTTAATCCTGGGGCTGCTGCGAATTGCGGGGGGGGGGGGGGGGGGTGCCGCGAATCGCGGGAGGGGGGTCGCAGGGGGGGTGCCGCCAATCGTGCAAGGAGGGGTCGCGGGAGGGTTCTTTTTGCCGCGAATCGCGGGAGGGAGGTCGCGGGGGGGTGTTTTTTCCGCGAATTGGGGGGGGTCACGGGGGAGGGTTTGCCGCGATTCGCGGGAGGGGGGGGTCGCGGGGTGGTGGTTATGCCGCGAATTGCGGGAGGGGTCGTGGGGGGGTTCTTTTTGCAGCGAATCGCGGGAGGGGGGGTCGCGGGGGTGTTTTTGCTGCGAATCGCGGTAGGGGGGTCGCGGGGTAGCGGGTGTTTTTGCCGCGAATCGCGGGAGGGGGGGCGCGCGGGGGGCGGAGGTTTTGCCGCAAATCGCGGGAGGGGGGTGCTCACCTGGTGGCTGTGGAGTAGCAGTGCTGGGCAACATGGGAAGGCAGTGGGTGTCTGGCACTGTCTGTGGGCTCACTGGGCTGGTTCTCTGTCACATACCTCCCAACATGACCCTCTCCAGGAGGGACACAATGCTCTGTTTCTAGACTTCCCCTTAATGTATGATTGCCATCACCTGTTTTAAACAGGTTAATTTCTCAGAAAGGTGTTCAGCACAGATGAAGGCAATCACACATTAAGAGGAAAGTCCAGGAACAGAGCGTTATAGACACAGACACCCACTTTGAGTGACAGATGTAGCCAAATATATAGGAGATGGTATAGTATAGTAATATGTATAGTATAGTAATATGTATAGTATGGTATAGTAATATGTATAGTATAGTATAGCAGTATGTACAGTATAGTAATATTTATAGTATAGCAATATGTACAGTAACAGTAATAGTAATATATAGTATGGTATAGTAATATGTATAGTATAGCAGTATGTATAGTAATATGTATAGTATAGCAGTATGTATAGTAATATGTATAGTATAGTAATATGTATAGTATGGTATAGTAATATGTATAGTATAGTATAGCAGTATGTACAGTATAGTAATATTTATAGTATAGCAATATGTACAGTAACAGTAATAGTAATATATAGTATGGTATAGTAATATGTATAGTATAGCAGTATGTATAGTAATATGTATAGTATAGCAGTATGTATAGTAATATGTATAGTATAGCAGTATGTATAGTAATATGTATAGTATAGCAGTATGTATAGTAATATGTATAGTATAGTAATATGTATAGTATGGTATAGTAATATGTATAGTATAGTATAGTAATATGTATAGTATAGTAATATGTATAGTATAGTATAGTAATATGTATAGTATAGCAGTATGTATAGTATAGTAATATGTATAGTATAGTATAGCAGTATGTATAGTATAGTAATATGTATAGTATAGTAATATGTATAGTATGGTATAGTAGTATGTATAGTATAGTAATATGTATGGTATAGTAGTATGTATAGTATAGTAATATGTATATTATAGCAGTATGTATAGTATAGTAATATGTATAGTATAGCAGTATGTATAGTACTATGTATAGTATGGTATAGTAACCTGTCCAGAGAAGTTGCTGCTGCCCTTATTTCAGTAGCCTCCCTAGAAGGAGCAGTTTGTCCCAGCAGACAGATGGCCCTAGAGCTGATCTCACAGATTAATCAGACACCACTCACATCCCAGCTGGTTCCCTGCACTAATGTAAAATTCAGGATTCATTTCAGGTTAGATTTCTGTCTTTTCCCTTAAGTGGAAAGTGTATGGAGAATAGTAAATGTATTATGACCATGTGGTCTCCGATAATAAAAGTCCCCATCTGTCGTCACACCCCATTTCCTATGGCAATCATAGTAAATGCACCCACCCTGCTGCAGGCCCACCCCATCCTCCGATCCTATCTGCACCACCCCTCCCCTGGTCCTCTGCACCTTGCTGCATTAACAGACCTTTAGTCATTCTATTATGGCCCTATGTATGATGCATAACACTTAGGAGGTCATTCTGGTTGACTCACAAAGAAGCAAATTTTGTTGCTTTGCGAGCCAACTAATGCCCAACCCGCTGGACGGCGAATGTCCAAGCGCAGCCTTGCGTGCAGGCCCCAAATCATTTGATGGTTGCCGACCATTGAATGATTTATGTAGCTCTTGCAAATCTAAGTTACTCTCTGGTGATTTAGATTTGCAGCTCGTTGCTACTTAACCAGGATGGGCAGTTGACGGCGACGTCAGCTGCCAGACCACGGGAAGCCACCTCCATTCGCATATAGACACCCAGCATTTTCCTGGGCGCACCCATTTTCTTGGCGTACCCATTTTCATGGGTTTTCGCATGCATGCCTCTTGCATGCCCCCCACCGATGCGAGGGCCTCGGAGACTCTGTTGGGCACCATCTAGTACCCCCGGTGCCCAAGAACCTGAATCCCCCCCAATACAGGTGAACAGCGACGTTAGCTGTCCGGCCGTCTGCCTGCATCGGAGATGTGCCCGGGGATTACACCTGATTAGAGGCACACAGCCACCGAATGCCATTAATGCACCCAGCACTGCCTGTATATATATAGATGGGATTATTTAGTATGCAGCATCAGCAAAATCAGCAGTGACAAACACATCATGTCAGTGTGTATTATGTTCCAAGCACACATGGTCACATCATCCGCTCACCCGCCCTACTGACCTGGCATGTCTCACAGAAATCTCAGTCAGGGAGAAGACGGCACTTACTACATGTGCTCCCAGCCTCATTCGTACAGTAATTCCGATATTATTCCTGATTATGTCATATTCTCAGACAGATAAACATAGTTACAAATTAATATACTGAAGATCAGCCTGGTACATGGGCGGATCCAGGATAAAATGACAGAGGGGGCACGATGATAAAAGAGGGTTTGGGTGAGGGAGGGACGGTGTTAGTGGTGCCAGTGTACATGCTAACAGAGCGGCAGATAGAGGGTAGGAATGGGATTAAAAATAGGCCCTGGCATTTAAAGTACGCAGGCCCACCATGGCGACAAAAGTGAAGGATGTAGTTGTGCACGCGCCGAAGGTGGGCTCCAGATAAGGGGGTGTGGCCACTCAACAGGGGGCGTGTTCTTGAGTGTAGTGTACCACACCATATACAACTTCTACACATTATGCAACAAAATACTAAACCCCATTATACTTGCCCCTTACACATGATGCCAAATTAAATGAGCCAAAATTCACATAATAACACGGCATAATAACACTGACATCAGCTGCCTGCCCCCTGCACCCACGTCACCGGTCCATTACTATAGGAACATTGGGCGTTCCTATGGGCTGTGCCCCATGCCCCTCGCCCACACTGCTAGGAACGCTGCAGTTTGCCAGGCCTGCTCGCACCAAGGATCTGCACGTGCGCATAACTACGCATGCACGGACGCTAAAAATCGAACGCGCAGGGGACCGATGAAACTAGAATAACCCCCATTGTCCGCAATGTGCATGCGTTAGATCAGGGTTGATAGGGTTGGGGTGGATCCCCAGAGTTTCCTGGGTGTGCCAAAAACGGTGGTCGCTACCAAGGAAATGCTGGGAGTGTCCAGCCAAATGCTGGCGTATTTTGCCTGCATGGGGCAGGCGCATGATGTTGATGTGGGATACGGTCATTAGGTTTACAACAACTAGGTCGACAAGCATTGGGTTGACACCACTAGGTCGACATGGGTTAAGGTCGACATGGGTTAAGGTCAACATGGGTCAAGTTCGACATGAGTTAAGGTCAACATGGGTCAAGGTCGACGTGGTTCTAGGTTGACATGGGTCTAGGTCAACATGACATTAGGTCGACACAAGCATTATGTAGACATGAGCTAGGTTGACAGTCAAAAGGTTGACATGGGGTTTTCCCCCTTGATCCATGTCGACCTTAACCCATGTCGACCTTGCTGCATATCAACCTAGCAGTTTCGACCCAATGCTTGTTGACCTAGTTGTTGTAGACCAAACGATCCACACCCGAAGATGCCCGCCCAGAAACGGCTGTTTTGCACGCAGCCACCGAGTGAGTCCTGGGCTACACAGCGGCTGTGAGTACCAGGGAGCAGAGAAAGATTTCTCCTCTGAGCTGACGCATTCGGACAGATGCGGTTTCGTACACATCCATTCGCAGCCCTGCAAACCCCTATGTAAGGCGGGATTTCAGAGTGCAGGGCTCCGTACACTTGCAGCCCAGGTCTGAATCAGGCCCACAATAAGTGGTCTAGGACCCATGTCACCTCTTGCTATATGATCAGGTCCTGGCCAGGCTAATAGGGCACAGAGAAGTAAGTGACCAAAGTGCCTCTGTAATCACGGCCCAGTGTGTGTCAGCATTTCCTTGCAGGAAGACGGTTACATTACAGTATCAGTCTCCTGTCTCCAGTCCAGATCTCCCTGCCAAAAATATGTCAGTGCGAGGGCTGCGCCCCTCCATCTGTCAGGCCATCCCTCCTGCTACACTCCTGCTGACTGCATGAAGGTCAGAGCTCCAGAGTGGAGAACAAATATTTGGGAGTCTCTATCTCTCTTGTTATATTTAAGTGTTATTAGATCTGACAGCATGTTACTGGTCCTGGTTGATAGAGCTACAGTGTCTAGATAGGCAATAGGTCGACACTAATAGGTCGACATGCAATAGGTCAACAGAGTCAAAAGGTCGACATGGTCAAAAGGCAGACTTGAAAAAGTGTTGAGAGGCAATAGGTCTACAGAGTCAAAAGTTTGACTTAAAAAGGTAGACACATGAAAAGGTCAACATGAGTTTTGGGGGATTTTTTTCTATACTTGACCATCCAAGTGGACTATCGACAATGGTAACGTGTGCTGAGCAAAGTGAGGCACCAGGCCCTGGTGCCTCACCATGGCACTGGTGAGCAAAGCTAGCCCTGTGAGGGTACGCCTTATACTAACTGAGGGTCCATGTTGACAGGTGACAACAAAAACATTTCAAAAACTCATGTCAACCTTTTCATATTTGGACCCTGTCAACCTATTGGTGTTGACATATTGACTGACTATCTAGACACTGTCTATCTAAAACTTCACACCCCATGTAACATATTGTTACACTATGTTACTGATGAGGACATCCATATACGTTAATGGTAACAAAACTGTTGCTTTCAATTATCATTGAACTACAACATAGTTGCCTACCCTCCTGCATTCTGCAGGAGACTCCCTGAACTAACAGCAATCTCCCTCTCTCTCCCTCATTAGTCTAGCAATCGCCCTCATTTCACCTAGCCCACATTACACTGTTACATATTTGGGGGAAAAAGGAATGAGAGATAGATACATTTACAATGAATCATCAGCACCATTTTCCAGCACTATACCAAGTATAGTAGCTCTTTGGGGATCATCTACATCTGGATATAAATCATTTAAAAAGATTCCTCTCAGCTGTAGCAGTACACACCCAAGCTTCTAGGTGCCACGTTCACAATCTCTTTTCACAATCTCACCATATATGGAACTAGACACGCCCTTTGGGAGGAGCATGACACCCCCCTCAATAGGGTGCTTTGCAAAATTCTGCTACCAACTATAATCTCCCTGAAACTAGTTTTCAAAAGTAGGCAAGTATGAACTACAAGTCCCAGCATACTCTTGCAGTCATCTGAAAGGGATGCGGTTAATTTGCCGGCGGTCGGAATCCCGACACTGGAATCCCGACCGCCGAAATCCCGACACTGGAATCCCGACCGCCGAAATCCCGAAACTTTCTCCCTCCGTGGGTGTCCACGACACCCATAGAGGGAGAATAAAATAGCGTGCCGAGCGTAGCGAGGCACTGGGCCCGCTGCGTGGCGAGCGCAGCGAGCCCGCAAGGGGGGGCGATCCATGTCCCCCCCTTGTCGGGATTTCGGCGGTCGGGATTTCGGCGGTCGGGATTCCAGTGTCGGGATTCCAAACGCCGGGATCCCGACCGCCGGGAAACCGTATCGGATCCATCTGAAACTCTTAACTGAATAACTTCTGGAGAACCAGAGTTTACCTAAAGGTCCATACACACTGGGTGATTATGCCCAGTGTGTATGGTGCACGATGATGGGTAAAATAGCTGGGCTGAAAAAATGCTCAGTGCAGAGACATCCCGCTACCATAAAAAGACCACGCAGGCTAACTATGCTCACTGTCCATGTGTATGATAACCATGATCTTTAGGCCCACATACTGCAGTCGCAGGAAACATAGAATTTGATGGCAGATAAGAACCACTTGGCCCATCTATTCTGCCCCTTTTTTTTAAACATGTTACCTCAAACCATATTTAATCCTTATTTTTTTTGTAAGGATATCAATATGCCTATCCCAAGCATGTTTAAATTGTACTACTGTATTTGCATCTACCACCTCTGATGGGAGGCTATTCCACTTATCTACTACTCTTTCTGTGAAGTAATTCTTCCTCACATTTCCCCTGAATTTTCCTCCCTCTAGTGTCAGTGCATGTCCTTGTGTTCTGTTGCTCCTCTTCCTGTGAAGAATGTCTCCCACCTGTACCTTGTTAAAACCCTTGATATATTTGAAAGTTTCTATCATGTCCCCCCTTTCCCTTCTCTGCTCTAAAGTATACATATTAAGATCTTTTAGTCTTTCCTGGTACGTTTTGTGATGTAGGCCATGCACCATTTTAGTTGCTCTTCTTTGTACAGTCTCTAATGTATTTATATCCTTCTGGAGATATGGCCTCCAGAACTGAACACAATACTCTAGGTGAGGTCGTACCAATGACCTATACAGTGGCATTATTACTTCTTTCTTTCTACTGCTGATACCTCTCGCTATGCAACCAAGCATCTGACTTGCCTTCTTCATTGCTTTGTTACATTGCCTACCTGCTTTTAAGTCCCTTGAAATAGTGACACCTAGATCCCTCTCTTCCTCAGTAGTTTCCATTATAATGCCATTTATACTATATTTAGTCTTTGGATTTCTGAGACCCAAGTGCATGATTTTGCATTTTTTTGGCATTAAACTGTAGTTGCCATTCTCTTGACCATTTCTCTAATTTGCCTAGATCCTCAATCATTTGTTTTACCCCTCCTGGTGTGTCTACCCTGTTGCATACCTTTATACCGTATCATCTGCAAAAAGGCACATTTTACCCTCAATTCCATTTGCAATATCACCAATAAAGATATTAAAAAGCAGTGGTCCAAGTACAGATCCCTGGGTTTCCCTCCTTTGACTGTACTCCATTTACTACAACTCTGTTTTCTGTTCTGCAACCAAAATCTTATCCATTCAACTATCTTAGAATCCAATCCCAAGCTTTCAAGTTTATTTAACAGTCTGCGATGTGGGACAGTGTCAAAAGCCTTACTAAAGTCTAGATAAGCTACATCTACAGCCCCACCTTGATCTACTACTTTTGTCACCCAGTCAAAAAAGTCAATAAGATTTGTTTGACATGATCTTCCCCCAGTAAACCCACTTGCTTGACATCATCTGTGATATCCCAGCATTGAATGTACACTGTTACTTCATGTGCGGTGAACCAATCTGGCTGTTACTAAGCAACTCATCAGTACTGGCGTGGAAGTGGATCTGACCGCTGTACGTTTCCCTTCTTATTGGATCAAATCAGGTTGGCTGAATCTGTGACATTCATATTGTAAATATGCCCATACACTAGGGCAATATACTTAGGATTTGGTCACTTTTTATGCAATTGCGGCAATCGCATAAAAAGCATCCAAATCGCATGTATGTGACAGCAGGTCCGATGTGATGCAGGCAGACCACTCACAAGATCTGACACTGGCACAGATTATGTGGTTTGTAGCTCCTCCGGCATCCGCTCTCCCTTTTAGGATCTCAATAAAAATGTCAGCAAGTATGTTCGAGACACAGAGAGACAGTAACATGGTTGAGAATCTTACCCTACACACAGAGCTGGCCCTAACCAATTTGATGCCCTTGGCAAGATTTTGTTTAGTGTCCCCTAGCACTGCCCCTAGCTCAAACTCTGACCCAGCACCCATCACACAGCAGTACAGATCACAGCAGCATCCAGAAAACCCATCACCCTATAGCAATCCTCATTTTGGCGCCTTGTCGGCAAAAGCACTGGAAGCACAACTGGCATATTTTACATAGGTACAGTGCATGCAGGCCAAAATGGGGCGTATTTTTGCTGGGAATGGGTGTGGTCACACAATAATTATTATGACACAGGCTTGGTATTCCCCTAGGTATTTGCCTAGTTTGCCTTTCACCATATAGTGCCAAACTGGTCATTCAGATTCAGATATGTCTATCACTATATAACAAAATACAGCATAGTTACCTCCCCTCCTGCATTCTGCAGGAGACTCCCTGAAATAGCAGCAATCTCCCTCTCTCCCTTATTAGTCTAGCAATCTCCCTCATGTCACCTAGCCCACATTACACTGTTACATTTTTGGGAAAAAAGGAATGAGGGACAGATACATTTACATCAGCACCATTTCCCAGCACTTTACCAAGTATAGTAGCTCTTAATAACTGCTTTGGGGCTCATCTACGATTGTAAGTCATGTTACAAGATTCCTCTCAGATGTAGCAGTGCACAGCCACGCTTCTAGGTGCCACGTTCACAATCTCTTTTCACAGTCTCTCCATATATGGAACTAGACACGCCTTTTGGGTGGAGTATGACACGCCCCCTCATTGAGGCATTGTGCAAAATTATTTGGTACTTGTTTCCTAGCACGGCCACACCGATTTGCATCGGGGTGGTCGTGTCGGAAAAATTGCGTCGGTCGCATCGCATGCGACCAAATCACATGCGATGCGACCGACGCGATCGACCCGATTTTTACATTGAATCAAATGTGAATAGGGTCTCTAGGACCCTATTTTACATTGGATTCAATGTAAAATATTCCCCAGACCCCCAATTTTACCCCCTCAACGCCACCCCACGATTGACGCCAACCCGAAGCGTGGCGAGGGCAGCGAGCCAGCGAGGGGCGGCGGTGCGCTTCCTCCGACCTTTTCATACCCCTACTATCCACGTCGGCGTGGAGTTGAGAATATAAAGTGAGGGGACGCGTATAACTTCACAGGTATGCGCGTCCCCTCGCTGCGCTCACCACACTTCGGGCTCGGTGGCTCGCCACACTTTATATTCTCAACTCCACGCCGACGTGGATAGTAGGGGTATGAAAAGGTCGGAGGACGCGCACCGCCGCCCCTCGCGGGCTCGCTGCGCTCGCCACGCTTCGGGTTGGCGTCAATCATGGGGTGACGACGGGGCCATATACAATGTGAAATGGGTCATATTGGCCCATTTCATATTGTTTCCTATGTAAAATGGACTTAATCAAGTCCATCTCATCTTGTGCCATTATAATGGCACAAGACCGACGCGATGCTCCCGATTTCAATGTTAAAAATAATTTAACATTGAAGCCTATGGCAAAATCGCGGGCATCGCGTCGGAAGCCATGTTAATGCACGCGACCGACGCGATGCCCCCGATTTTGCCAGCAAAATGGACCTGATTTCAAAGGAAATCGGGTCCATCGCGGGCATCGTGTACCTTAACTTTAAGGTACACGATGCCCGCGATTGTGGCCATTCTAGGAAACAAGTACCAATTATTTTACCAACTATAATCTCCCTGAAACTAGTTTTAAAGTAGGCAAGTATGAAATACAGTCTGTGGGGATATATCTCCGATTTGTCTGTGCGCAGAGCCACCCAAGGCCCTTTTTGTTTTTGGTAAGCAGATATATACTTCATACTCTCCGGCATACGTTTCCGAAAAAGGTCTCATGGGGAAAGCCCAGTTGTAGTGCCCTTTACATATTATGTCCACCATAGCAGGCAGTGGTGTTGGCGCTGCTGTGCTGTGTCTGGAACCGCTGCACACTGCAGTACTGTGGAGAAATGCAAATAAACTACCATTCCCAGCAACTAATCCTGAGGGTGTTTGTTTATTTTGTGTGTGTGTGTTATATTGTGAAGAAACGTAAAATAAACTACAGCTCCCAGCTGCCCTTGTTGTGCGGAAGCAAAGGCTGCTGAATGTGGTAGTTTATTTACATTTTTCACAGTTTTGTAGTGCGGTGCCAGACACTGTGCGCTGCTTGCACTGCAAGTCCCCTGGCAGGTTGTTTGATGCATGTTGCTGGCACAGCTGAGCCAGGCAGGGCCCTACATATATGCATACCCAGTGTGCGTGATAATGCCATGGTGCGAGACTGTGATGAGTGGAGTGGCAATGAAAGGGTTATACTTCCTGCACTCCTCCATCTGCTGCATCCTCTGTAAGGGGCCTTGGGGGGGCTCCAGAGGGGTCCGAGGTGAGAGTTCACCCTCTTCTCACAGTCTAAATTCCCTGGATCCAGTGTTCCCATTAACCCTTGCAGGACCAGAATCTCTCCAGAGGAGAGATACAACAACGAGAGCCTTATGTGAGGATTGTCAGGTTCCCCAGCCAGGCGGTGGTACCAGTTCCACCAAGCTCCTTCCTTATCTGCTGTAGAATTCCTGCAGTTCTTGTCTCCTAGGAGGCTGGAAGTGTTTGTTTTGCAAGTCTCAATATTAGGGCGCCTTGTACTGTAGAGTCCTTTCTTGGTAGTTCTATGAGTCCTTCCCATGATTGTGAAACAGAGAACACTTGTACATCTGGGAAGGTTGCTCATCCGCCATAAGCCATCTTGTAGTAGAGGATCTTACTAGCAAAGAGAGGTACTGTAGTAACTGACCAGGCGCCACTTCAAATGTTATGTATAGCAGCTGTCATACAATAGGAGCCAGTCCTGCTTCAATTATATTACAGGTCGAGTATCCCGTATCCGAATATCCGTTATCCGAATTATTCCGAAATACGGACATTCCAGAAAGTGAAAAAAAAATTTTTTTTTGCTAAAAACTCACTGGGGACATATGTAACAGCATCACTGGGGACATGATATGTAACTGGCACTATATATGTGCAAGACAATGATTGCTTGGCATTCAAATTCAGTGCTGAGATAGTACACACATTTTGTTTCACGTTTTGAAACCTTGTTTTTTGAACAATTAAAATATGTTTGTGTGTATTTTATGTGGTAATAAAATATATTTGTGTGTATATTATGTGTTTATACAGCATAAATGCAAGATACTTCAAAATACATCATTGAAATATTAAAATATTCCGAAATACGGAATAATCCGTTATCCAAAATTCTCCTGGTCCCGAGCATTTTGGATACGGGATACTCAACCTGTACCACAATTTCATCACGATAACAGCGCTTATGAGAAGATACTGTTATTGATTTCTCATAAACATATATTATACACGTGTTTAATCAAAAACATTAGGACAAATACAATTGCAATTGAAAACTGGACATGTTAGTGCGTAGTCGTTTCCATTTACCCTTATAAATGCGACATTTGTATGAACTCAAATGTGTGGATTTGTCTAGAAATAGTCCATTCCTGGTTGTTCTAATTAAATTAGGCAGCTGCCATTTATATCAAGGAGAAAATCCAGAATTATATGTGTATTAGGTATATCACCAGTACATGGGGACCTTCAACGAAACGCGTCAGTAGCTTGCCAGTCTACAATACCCTAACCCCAAATCACTGTGGACCTATTGTGGACTTTATTTTACACCTGGAATTACCTTTGGGAGCAACTGTACATTGAAACGATGGGTGTACAACAACAAACATTTGTCATGGACAGGTAATATACCAATTTATCTGGATCTTTATGGTTTATGAAGATTCCATTACAATAACAACCTATTCTCATAAGCGCTGTTATCATTTTGGAATTGATCTTATTCTTACAAGTTTGATAAAATGATTTTGATTTTTACCAGGCAAGAGCTCTTCTCCGTACTTTCATTGAAGAACATTTTTAAAGCTGAAATATCTTGATATAAATTTGGCCATGAATTTTTGCACTTTAGTCAGAATTTGGCTGTAGGTGTTGTCAGTGTAATTCTGCGAGTTGTAGCTTTGCGTCATGACGTCTGCATGTTGTTGACGCATTTTGCAGTGCCACACTACTGCACCTCCTACCTGGACCCCTCATTCAACCAGGAAAGGTGTGTTGCATATACATAAACAGGTCTGGTTCGGGAGGACAAGGGGCGTGGTTTAGGTGGATCGGGTTAGAGTACTAGGAACGTCGTCGTTGGTGGTTAACTGTACTCCCCAGAAATGACTGCTAAAGTTGTGTACTTATAATGAAATTATATTGTACGTAAAATATTCACAGTCCAGAAATGTTACATACAGAATAAAAAAAATAAAGAAACTGAGAAAATTTCAGTTTCCACTCACTTTTATTTGCAAAGGCAGGAGAAATCAATCGATGGTCGGCATCCATCGAATGATTTCTCCTGGTGCGGAGACATGTGAGCAATGTTCCCTCTAATTTTACGAAGGTTGTGTGCGGCAAAAGATTTTGGCTGTGCAACTTTGGAAAGGAAATTTTAATTTTTGTGCGTCAATTATATATAACTGAAAAATGACGTTCAGTATTTGTGTTAACTTTACTTAAAAATGATATTAAACATTTAAACATTCAAAACACAGCACACAATGTAGTTATTGGGTGAAACACACATTAATTGAGTCCACAACTGTAAAAAGGGACCACTGCTGCTTTGTGCGCTCAGTTGTAATGTCTGTGCGCACGATTGTTGAGTTGTGTGCGCGCGCACGTGCGCACAGCTTAGAGGGAACACTGCATGTGAGGGGAGGTGTTTTCTTTACACATCCCCTCACATGTTAAAGAGCCAAACAGAATCACCCCCAAAACCCGTAAAGTGTCCGGTGAACATCCCTACTATATAAAAAAAAGGCTAACTACTCCTCACCTCTATAAGGCGAAATAGCTCCAGTGACCACTAGAAAGCACTGGACGGACCAAATTACTCCTTAAAAAGAAAGTGAAAGCAATTTTTGCAGGGACACTGATCTGTTTCAAGCTTGCTGGATATGGAGAGTGGGAGCTGTTAAGACAGCGTGTCACCTGCCACGTCCTGCTATTGCACACTACTGGAGGTGGTGGAAGTGACGTTTGCGCTCCATATGCCTGTCACCTGCCACTTCTGGTATCAGAAAAAGTCCACGGCGCTTATAAAAATGGCTGAACTACGCCTTGTTTATAATATGTCTAATAGGGCTGATTTTCCTAACGGACACATGGCGAGATAATCAGTTGGGACACTGTAAAAGATGTTTTTAACCTGTGGGGAACTAGCAGGGAGCACTTCCTGTACTGACTCCTCCCCATTGTTTAGAACTCTCCAATGGCTTAACAGCTAAACACTTCCACTGGTGACAGTCACTCTCCAGCCTTGAAAAAGACAGCTCGTCTGTCAAAACGCATTGGGAGGACTTTGCTATATCTACCTGTGTAACATTGAATTGTGAACACCTGGCTTCTGGCCATATACCACTCTGCGGGTACCGCAATTTTGTTATGTCACAGGCTGTTTTTATTAGGGATGTGCACCGGCCACTTGTCGCATTTTGGGTTTTGGGTTCTGATTACCTTCAGATTTTGGGTTCTAATGGGTTTTGCCAAAACACCCCCTAAACATTTTGGGTTCTGATTTTTTTTTAAATGCATAAAAACTGCTGAAATTGCATAATGTTTGTGTTTTTTTGCTCCTACGCTATTATTAACCTCAATAACATTAATTTCCACTCATTTCCAGACTATTCTGAACACCTCACACCTCACAATATTGTTTTTAGGGCAAACGGTTGCACCGAGGTAGCTGGATAACTATGCTAAGCCACACAAGTGTGCGGCACAAACACGTGGCTCATCTAGGAGTGGCACTGCAGCGGCAGACAGGATGGCCCCAAAAAGACCCCTATCTGGATTAATCGTGTTTACCACCAGCCGAGGAGCAGTGGGCAAATCGTCAGCCTCCGGCAGGCAGTGGCAGATTGGCACACAGTCATGTATGTGTTATCTGTGCTTAAGGTACAGTGCCTCCATTAACAACACTGCAGAATGGCTTCCTGGAGACACCTGTAACACCCTATCTAAGACAGTATATGCAGGGTTGCCGACTTTATAATTCTCCTCTCCGGGCTTCTCCCGGAGAGGAGAGTTCCAGCAGCCGCTCAGGGGGCGGGGCTTAAGTGTGACGTCACTAAGCCCCATCCCCATGATGACAAACTGCCGAATTCACGGATCTCCGTGGAGGGGGCGGGCCTAAAATGACGCGATTGTGACATTTTAGCTCCGCCCCCTCCTCTGAGACCCGAGGATTGCGGCATTTTAACGCCGCGATCCGGGGCGCAGGGTCCCCCCTGAATCCGTGAGGGTTGCCCACCCTTCAGGGGGGCCGGGAGGGGGTCCCGATTTTCTGGAGACTCCCAGCCATTCCGGGAGAGTCGGCAACCCTGAGTTTATGCACTAGCAGAGAGATATTATTTTTATACGGCAGTACAGGTTGAGTATCCCTTATCCGAAATGCTCAGGACCACGATCATTCCGAATAAGGGATTTTTCCGGTTTTTGGAATAATTTTTTTATTACATACTTACCTGTCCCCTGGTGGGTCTCCGATGTTCCCTCAGCGTCCATGGAGTCCTCTTGCGTCCATGGCAGGCCTTCAGCTTCATCTCAGGCATCTCCAGCGGTCCCAGGAGCATACCTCCCAACTGTCACGATTACAGCGGGACAGTCCCGATTTTCGGGTCCTGTCCCGCTGTCCCACCCGCAGCAGGCATTGTCCCGCTGCGGGGGGTGGCAGTTGGGAGACCCCCCAATCTAATAGAATAGACGCTGTGTGCATGCGCACAGCGTCTATTCTCGTATGAAAATGAGGTTGCAGCTAATTAGCATAAGCCGTGCCCTCATTTGCATATGCCCCGTTTCCGGACGCTAGTGGCCCTATTTCATCAGCACAGAAGTTGGGAGGTATGCAGGAGTGCATTGCGCGAGTTCCCAGGCGCGCCGGTGACGTCACCCGCGTGCCTGTGAACTCACGCAATGAACTCCTGGGACCGCTGGAGACTCCGGAGATGAAGCTGAAGGCCTGCCGTGGACGCCGGAGGACTAGGTAAGTATAAAAAAAGGGTGGGGGGGGGGGAGAATAAAATGCGAACTATTCCAAAGAAAAAACACGTTTTTTGGAATAAATCGGATAATGGATATGCGGATACCGGATACTCAACCTGTATAATATTTATGCACCAGCAGAGAGATATTATTTTATTTATATGGCAGTACTTTCACCAGTACACTGTTATTAGAATTTATTTATATGTCAGACTCCGTACAGTAGATGCACCAGCAGAGAATATGTTTACTAGTTATATAAGGCTGTAAATACACCAGAAGGGAGGTATTATACAGCATTTTGACAGGCTTTTAACTAGTATGATATATAATATTATGCTGCTGTACTGCTCTAGATTTCAAGATCACTTTAAACAAATTCACACTTAAATTCCAATCCCTAGGTCAGAATCGCCAAACCTTCTCCCAAGGGATCCCTGCAAAAATGCTTCTACCGGGCGAGGCTGTGGTTGCAATGTAGGTATGTACACACAAGCACATAGCTGGACCCTACATCTGTTATTATAACACTGCGGGAAATCCATCGGAGGAATTCTATGGCATTACAAATCTGACGCTTGCACCCTCTGAGTGTAAAGGGGTGGGGGGCATGATACACAGCTGTTCCCTGGGCACTCTGATCACTTCAGCTTTATGAAGAGAGCGTACTTTCTCAACAGAGTGATCTCTTAAAGACTTTCATCCCTCAAGAGGTTTGTCCTTAAGTGGCCTTTTACTGGAGATCTACAGGTTATCTATTTACAGAAGAGTTATTGGTTTTGGATTAATTTATTTATTAACAGTTTCTTATATAGCGCAAACAGATTCTGCAGCACTTTACAGAGAATATTTGACCATTCACATCAGACCCTGCACCAGTGGAGCTTACAATCTATATTCCCTACCACATATACAGACATTCTAGGGTTAATTTTGTTGGGAGCCAATTAGCCTACCTGTATATTTTTGGATTGTGGGAGGAAACTGGAGTACCCCGAGGAAACCCACGCAAGAACGGGGAGAATATACAAACTCCGCACAGTGAGAGCCATGGTGGGAATAGAACCCATGACCTCAGTGCTGTGAGGCAGTAATGCTATCCATTACACCATCCGTACTGCCCTGTATATATAACACATGGTGGGAATAGAACCCATGACCTCAGTGCTGTGAGGAGGTAATGCTAACCATTACACCATCCGTACTGCCCCGTATATATAACACATGGTGGGGATAGAACCCATGACCTCAGCGCTGTGAGGAGGTAATGCTAACCATTACACCATCCGTACTGCCCCGTATATATAACACATGGTGGGGATAGAACCCATGACCTCAGTGCTGTGAGGCAGTAATTCTAAACATTACACCAGGGGTCTTCAACCTTTAAGACCGTGTGGGCCACATTAAAAAATCCAACGATGCCCGAGGGCCACTAAGCTCTACTGTGGTATTTAGCACAGCTCTTAATAGATAGACAGCACAGCCCCCGCATAGATAGTTGGCACAGCTGCCCATACACATAAACCCTGCCCCCAATATATAGTCAGCACCAGGGTTATTTCTAAACAATTAGGGTCCCAGTGCAAACAGAATAAAAATGCAGCCCCCCATACATAACTTGGTATTTAAGAAATTGCGCGCGCCTGCATGGCCAGACATTGGTTACTGCAGGAATAGTTGTTGTCCTTCCATGCTTAAGTTGGCTGTCTAAAGGCCGCACAGTGACATCTAAACATGAAGGCCCATTATACCATGATGCTCATTGCACATTATGCCACACACCGTGATGCCCATTGCACATCATGCCTCACACCATGATGCCCATTGCACCTTGCACTATAAGGCCCCCAATAATCCTGCTTATGCATATGATGCCCCCAGCAGTGCCTATCACAAAATGCCACCAGTAGTGTCCTTCATAAAATGCCACCAGTAGTGTCCCTCACAAAATGTCCCAGTATTGCCCTCCATAGTCAGCACTGCATTGCACAGCATGCCAGCCCTCCCTTAGTCAGCACCACATTGCACTGCCAGCCCCCCTCCCCCATAGTCAGCACCCTCCCATACAAAGGGCCACATTGCACTGCCAGCCCCCCTCCCCCATACTCAGCACTCTCCCCATACACAGGGCCACATTGCACGGCCAGCCCCCCTCCCCCATAGTCAGCACCCCCAAAACATTTCTAAATGCAGCCTTCTAAGCCAGCTCACCTCACCCTCACCCTAGCCAGCTCACCTCACCCTCACCCTCACCTTCAACAAAACAATTCTAAAAACAGACAGCTCACCCTCTCCTAAGGCACCTGCCTCATTGTCCCTTGCAAAGGGCTGCTGCTGCTGCTGCTGCTGGCGATGTCGGCGTCTGTCTTTGCTGCTAAGAAGGGACAGGTGCTGAGGTGCAATGCAGTGCAGTGCGCGGCTGGCAGCAGTTGTCAGTCAGTCTCCTCCCAGCTGTCTGGAAGGGCGCGGGCGGGACGTGTGCACGGCGTCAGGAAGTAGACAATGCGCATGTCTGCACACAGTCCCGCCCGCCCCAGCCTCAACGTCACCCAGCAGCATCCTCCGCTGCGTCCCTCTGCTAAGAGGACAGCGCGGAAGGATTTTTTTTTTTTTTGAAAGCAAGAATCTTTTGACTGGCGGGCCAGTAAAAACAAGTCGGCGGGCCACGGGTTGAAGACCCCTGCATTACACCATCCGTACTGCCCAATGAATCCAATGCTACATACACTGCTAATTGTTCTTCACTTTCACAAGTTATTTACATTCCTCAAATAATTCAACATCATAAAGACAAGGACTGTGTATTTAATTGAAGTAATTGTGACGGATGCCTGGTTTATGAAGTAATCTCTGCAAGGGCCAGATGTATCAAGCTTCAAAAAGTGATAACGTGGAGAGTGATACAACCAGTGAATCAGCTCCTAACAGTCATTATTCAAACACCGCCTGTGACATGGCAGTTGGGAGCTAATTGGCTGGCTATTCATCACTCCATTTCATCACTCCATTTTAGGTATTGATGCTTGATACCTACTGTATGTGAAGAGAGCCCTATAAGAGGGACATTAGTATCAGAATAATGAATGGGGTGTATAACATAACAGAGCAGTACATTGTGACACAACTTGTGAGAAGACAGTCAGTAGGTCCACACCGGGATATGGTCATTAGGTCTACAAGCATTAGGTCGACACCACTAAGTCGACATGCACGAAGGTCAACAATCATTAGGTCGACATGACTGAAGGTCAACATGGGATAGGTCAAAAGGGTTATTAGGGCGACACAAGCATTAGGTCGACATGGGGAAGTTTCGACAGTCAAACGGTCGATATGGGGTTTTTCACGTGTTTTTTTTCTAACCGACATGTGCCGACAGGCTGTATTTATGCACTACCATCCACTAGGTCGTGTTGTAGAATAAAATACTGTGCTGAGCGCAGCGAGGTACCTTGCCCGAAGCATGGCGAGCACAGCAGTGCTATGTTTCAGTGTCTATGTTGACATTCAGGACAAAAAACGTGAAAACCCCCAAGTTTTCCCCTTGACTGTCGACCTTTCATCCGTCTCCCTGAACATGTCGACATATTGCATGTTGACCTTTTGTCAACATCGACCTACTGCATGTTGACTCTTTGTGTCAATCTAGTGCATGTTGACCTCTTGGTGTCGAGTCGACCCTCTGACTGTCTAACTAGACAATGTAGACCTTTCAGTCGGCACCCATATACATTTCTGAAACATAAATGCAGTCTGTGTATAGCTCCCCCGTAACATCTCATTATGGTAGGCGCACATTCCGCTATGTGGTCTATAGGGCAACAGTAATTACGTCAATAGGTCGACACTATTGGTCGACCGGCAAAGGGTTAAGACATGAAAAAGGTCAACATTCGTTGGGTCGACATGGTCAAAAAGTCAACGCAAACAATATGTTGACATGGATAAAGTTCGACATGAGTTGTTTTTTTTTTTTAAAGGGTGTTTTTCATACTTAAATAACCTTGTGACATAGAGGGAGAATACAATAATGCCAAAGCATCGCGAGCGACATAGACACCAAATACATGTTGACCTTTTTCATGTCAATCTATTGTTTGTTTTGACCTTTTGACCAAGTCTACCTTTTTCATGTGTCAGCCTTTTGCCTGTCAACCCAATTACTGTCGACCTTACGACACATACCCCGTATTCCAATACACTGGTCCCAAGCATCTTGGATATGGGAGACTCAACCTGTATTCGGCCACCTGCCACTTTCCCCAAATGCATGATCTTATCCTGTGATTCCCCTTCTCAGCCGCATACTGTGTTTATGTGACCAGAATGGTTGCTGTGTTTGCACTGCCTGGGATTCCAGCAGTTGTACTCGGTACAGCTTTGTTTTGTAACCCAGGACAGAGACAACTATGTCTGATCATACACAGTAATCACATGGAAGTAAAGCACAGAAGCAAGATAACAAGAAAAGGTAGTGTCACCGGAACACATGTTACCGTCTATGCTGCATTCCAGTTGCAGGGAAACCTTTATGGGCCTCCAAGTATTGCTAACTCAGGAACACTGGGATGGATCCAGGTGGTGCAGACACATCTCAGACATGGCGTCACTAACAGCTCATAGTGTGTCTGCTCCATCAGTGCAGGTTACAAAGGAGTCATATGTGAGTGTATGCATGTGTGTATTGAGAATGTACAGTATGACTGTATATTAATGTCACTACTAATAACAGTTGTTAACCCTTCCAGTGCCAACATCCGCTAAAAATGCCAGCGTCGCTCACATTTGTTGTATAAATATAATACAGGGTTGCTGACACTCCCGAATTACCGGGAGTCTCCCGAAAATCGGGTCCCCCTCCCGGTCCCCCGGAAGGGTGGGCAACCCTCCCGGAATCAGGGGGACCCCCACTGAGCCCCCCGATTGTGGTATTTAAATGCCGCAATCGGCGGGTCACAGAGAAGGGGGACGGAGCTAAAACGACACACTCGTGTAATTTTAGCCCCACCCCCTTCATGGAGATCAGTGATTTCGGCCATTTCCGTAATGGGAGCGGGGCTTAATGACGTCACAGTCAAGCCCCCCCCCGAACGGGTAATGAAAGTCTCCTCTCCGGGCTTCTCCCAGCATTTGAAAGTCGGCAACCCTGATATAATAAAAAAATGCTATGTAAAAAAAAGATTATGGGGGAGATGTAATAGGGTGAGAGAATCAGAAAGTGAGAGATTTGGGAAGAAATCTCCAGTTATTTTTAAAGCAGCAATCATTTACACTGCAAAATCAGTTTGGTTTTGCAGTGTAAATGATTGCCGCTTTAAAAAAAACCTGGAGATTTCTTCCCAAATCTCTCACTTTCTCAATCTCTCATCCCCCCATTATTTCCTATATAAGGTAAACATTACAGGTCTTTATGAGGAATACAAATGTTTGCTTGCCAACTTTCACACCTATTTTGACAAATTCACTTGGCACTCAAAGGGTTAAACTATTTTCCCAGAATGCAGCATACCAAAGAAACATATCATAACTTTTAATTGTGGCAGAAAAAAATACCAACAGTCCCTATTTTTCCGTTATTATTGTTTAGAGGGCTAGCCCAGTATATATCCCAGCCAATTGTAGTTTCCCATACATATTAGTTCTGTGATCACATCCTGCTGGGTGTAATGCTGGGTACACACCAGGACGACTATGGCCCGATCCCCTCAATCTAGATCCAATTCCGACCAATTGGATGTAGATTGTAGGTAGATTGGGCCCTTTTTTCCCCTGTTCTGGTCCAATGCGTTGCGCGGCCCCTGCTGCAGGTAGGATCTGACGAACGACTATACAGCCGGGGGCGGGTCGCCATCGGATCGGACCCGCTTATGGTGCACATCGTGAGCGGGTCGTGCCCCCCCCCCCCCGCGTCACCGTGAGCAGGTCGGACGAGACACTGACGACCCGCTTACGATGTGCATCATGAGCGGGTCGTCGTGGTGTGTACCCTACATTAATGCCCAGTAGATACTACTTTTTCAGTATTATGTTATTTACTGTCTCCACAGCTAACCCACTCGCTCATCTGTAGAGAGGACATCTCCGATATGGAAACCACATGAGTAACTGCATGACAGCTTTCCCTATCCTGGACATAACTGAGATTTCCTGTGTCCCAGTCCTCACGTCAGGACAGTACAGAATGCTCTCGGACCACACAGTAGCATTCACCAAACTATCCCAGTTTGCATGAGTGAGTTGTGTGTATGGCAAGTACAAAGTGATGGACAAAGATCAAAGAGCTTGCAATTAATCATATTCCGTTTGACTTTCCAGTTATCCTATTACAATCATTGATACATTACAGACACAAGTAGCTGGGTACACACTGTAAGTTATTTCCAAACGATATGTACAATAACGATATTGCTAAAATTATTATTGTGCATATTATTTACGTTAACGATGGAAGCTCCCGTGGGTCGTTAGCGATCCCGTTATCTGGACATCCAGTCAAATCTGACAAAATTGTATGTTTGGTGGGTTCTTGGGGATGTCACTGAACAATATCATCACCAATATCGTTTAGTGTTTTAGCGCTAGATCATTTGTCCTTTGGAACCACCGATATTGTATGGTGTGTACCCAGCTTAAAACGCAGACTAGCCACATTATTCTAGACCAGTGGTTCCCAAACTGTGTGCCGTGGCACCCTGGGGTGCCTTGGGGGACTTGCAGGGGTGCCCTGGGTTGATGGTCCAGGACCAATTCAAGTTATTTATATCCAATATAATAGTCAATTTATGGACAAACAGAAGTACATTTTGTCCATTACCACATGTAACTGATCCTAAGGATGAGATATAAACACAATTTATTTAATTTGATATTTGTTTCTGATTTACTCAATGAGAAACCTTTAGCCTAGGGGTGCCACGATAACATTTCTGATGCTTCGGGGTGCCGTGAGTCAAAAAAGTTTGGGAACCCCTGTTCTAGACTAATCATATGTACATTAGCCTTACCAGGAACGGCTTAAAGACGTATAGATCCTTGCACTGCAAAGTTTTACAGAATAGATAGATAGATAGATAGATAGATAGATAGATAGATAGATAGATAGATAGATAGATAGATAGATAGATAGATAGATAGATAGACAGATAGACACAGACAGACAGATTAGATAGATAGATAGATAGATAGATAGATAGATAGATAGAAATTCATTTTGAGGAAGCCTACTTAGTTGATGTGACTATGTAGGCTTCTCTGTAAAGCGCTGCGGCATATGTATGTGCTATATAAGAAACATTTAATAATAATAATAATAATAATAATTGTAGAATGTATTATTTAAAAAGTAAACTAGTATAATAGTAAAAAGTAAAATAGTATAACTATCTAGCAACTTTATTTATGAGCCAACATTTATAAAGATAGATCTTAATTCGAGTACATAGCCATTACTAGAACCCTTGTATAATAATTTAGTATATAATTTCTGTAGTATAATAATAATAATATAACCTAGTTTTCTAAACCTCGCACAGTTACTTAATGTGATTCTGAACCAATGTACATACATATAACCCCTCTCTAGAAGCCAGGAGTAACTGATACAGCCCATATCTAAAGGACAATGGTTAAATGGCCATTTCTAGAAACCTTCTATAGACTCTTTCTAGAAACACAATGCCATTATTGACTATAGAATGATTTTTCTAGAAATACAGTATGTAGTCCTTTTATATCAGTACATTGTATCCTGTGAGGCTCCATTCTAGAGACCCTTCTATGGATATGTAGCCTCTCTCAATGAAGCACAAGGTGAAAGTATTGTGCTAAAGGGTTAACACTGATCTACATTGGGGCAGTAATAGACAAGTGAAAGGATTCAAGGTGATATTACCTGTGTGATGTTCCCCAGACAGACAGACAGACACATCAGGTTATAGTGCATGGACCTATATGATTCTCTTCTCCTTGTCAGACACAGAGCAGTCTCATATCTGTGAGTCACATTCAGTTCTGAGCATAGAGCAAAGGAGGAGCCAGAATACATTCACCTTCCCCTACCCTGACTGTGCAATCCCTACAGACCCTGACGTCTGGCTCATAGTGTAACCCCTCAATGGCTGGACACTCATCAGCCAGAAGGTATCATATCCTGGACATCTCCTGGTTCCTCCCTATTATCAGGACAGGATCAGCAGCACCAGATCTCTATCTAATATAGAGCGATCTCCTGACTGGTCACTATTATCAGGACAGGATTATGCTGAGTCGAGCCTCTGTATCTAACACAGTTTCCTACTTTTAAAGGACCAGATGCACTAAGCTTCAAAATGATAAAATGGAGAGTGATAAACAACCAACCAACCAATCAGCTCCTACCTGCCATGTAACAGACGGTTTGAAAAATGTCAGGTAGGAGCTGATTGGCTGGTTGTTTATCACTCTCCATTTTATCACTTTTGAAGCTTAGTGCATTTGGCCCAAAGTCTCTCCAGGAGAAGCCCTGAGAGGAGACTGTCAGCAGCACTTCAACCCCCGCCCCCAGTACTGCAAATCCCGCGATTTACGGGTCTTTGAGGAGGGAGCGGGGCTAACATGACGCAATTTGTATCTTTAACCCCATTACTTCCCCCCCAAAAGCCTGCGAATTGCTGGAAATGATTGCTGTCCTGGGGGAGATAATGGGGGGGGGGGGCAGTATTCAGGAGGGTTGCCAATGATTTTCGGGAGCCTCCCGGCCAATCCGGGAGGGTAGGTAACCCTGATCTAATATACAGATGAAGGCGCTATAGTTGTTTCCGCCAGCTTGCCATATCGGGGACCTGGCAGACGGCAGAGATGGGGACGCACGTGCGTTTCACATGCTTGCGCCTCCCATTGCCAAGAATGGGGTGTGCGAGCTCCTCGTGCGCGCACACTCTGTTCTCGGCAGACCTGGCAAATGGCGGTAGTCGCACTGGGAGCCGCTCCAACGAGAGCGGCTCCATCTTTAGGGGCCAATTCAGACCTGTTCCCTCCGAATTCGGACCCATCTCCGATGGTGGGAGAGTGTGCACGGAACATAGTCGCTCATGCGCATGTGCACACCCCGAGAGCGAACGCCTTCAGCGACTTTATCACTCGCCAGGGCATTCAAAAATTGAGTGGCAGGGGGGCGGCCACTGGGATCCGCCCGGTGTTTCATGGGCGTGCCCACTAAAACGGTGGGAGCACCCATGGAAAGGCTGGTCAGACACATAGGAACGCAGGCGTGCCACTGCCTGCTTGGGGCGGGCGGATGATGTCACATGACATCAGCCCCGCCCCAAATTAATTAGGAAACGTCCATAAAAAAAAGGAAGTGTAGGCTACGAACAGAGGTGAACAACCATCACATTATTTCTGCTCTGTGAGGACGCATGCGTCTTAGTGCGGGGATTCAGGCGGCTGGGTGGGCGTGCGTCCCGCAATTACCTGCTCACCAGGCAGCCAATATAAGCAGCCTAGCGAGCAGGTCTGAATTACCCCATCGAAAGATCTGCTGAGTGGTCATTATTGCCTGGACCGGATCAGACAGCATCGGGTTTCTGTATGTATAATATGCAGAGGGATGAAATCCCGGCGGTCGGGATCCCGGCGTTCAAAATCCCGACGCCGGAATCCCGACCGCCGAAATCCCGACAAGGGGGGGACGTGGATCGCCCCCCCTTGCGGGCTCGCTGCGCTCGCCACGCAGCGGGCCCGGTGCCTTGCTACGCTCGGCATGCTAATTTATTCTCCCTCCAGGGGTGTCATGGACACCCACGGAGGTAAAAAGTGTCGGGATTTCGTCGGTCGGGATTCTGAACGCCGAGATCACGACCGCCGGGATTTTAACTGCATCCCATGCAGAGATTTACCGACTGGTCATTATTATCACAAGACCAGATAATGAGTGTCGGGTCTCGGTCGTATATAGAGAGATCTCCCGACCGGTCATTACTATCAGGACAAGGTCAGGCAGCGCTGGGTAACTGTATGATTGAGGAATGCTAACGTTGGAATATGTCCTCACTACAAGGGTAGGAAATCTCACAGCAGCTATGGGGTTAATATTTTAACTTGAACTTTGCAAATACCTATCAGAATTAGGGGTCGCTCTTTTTATAGTAAAAAAAATATAGCAATGACCGTCCTTTTGGCCTAAAGGATATGGCGTAAGACATATCGAAAGTGTTGGGGAATTCCATCGGGGTACAGATGTAATCAGGACGGACTGGGAAAACCCATGCATGCACCAGTAATTATTACCTCACAGGCAGCGCTGGCAAACAGTAACTACTCTGTAGGGAAACACGTACATTTATCATCCTGCATGTTATCCACGCAGATGTGTAAGACTAAGCACCTACTGGCACTGACTCTTTTCCACACGGATGTGTAAGACTAAGCACCTCCTGACACTGACTCTTTTCCACAAAGATGTGTAAGACTAAGCACCTCCTGACACGGACTCTTTTCAGTGTCACATTTTTGCTATTAAAGAGACCTACTGCAATTTGGTCACGTTCTTCTATATGTCCATTCCCATGTTGTAGGCAAGGTATACAAATTATTCTTTATTCTGATTTATTGTAATATAAGAACTTATTCATCATCAGGGCCCATCCTCATTAATTAGGTGTACAACCGGCCCCATTGGCATACCTCCCAATTGTTCCAATTTCCGCAGGAAAGGCCCTTTTATTAGGACTGTTCTGCTATCCCACCTGCAGCCAGCAGTGTCCCTCGGCAGTGCGTGAGCATTTTTGAAGATATCTGGTGCATTTGGTATGCCAGGGTTGAGGTGTTGATTTGCGAGGGTGAATTGTGGTTGGTGGGGTGACAGTGTCAAGTGCAGAGGTAAGGGATGAGTTGTATAGGGAAGTGGCTTGTTCAGGGCATGAGAGAGGGAGAATAGGAGAGAGAAGTGAGTCAAATAGCGAGGACAAGGATGAGGTGTCAAAGCCTCAATGTTACGTTTGGTGATGGTAGCCTTAGGAGGTAGAGATGGGGAAGCAGAGAGAGATCATGTAAAGGGGAGCAGGTGGTGGTCAGAGAGGGGAAAAGGGGAGTTGGAGAAATCAGAAATATCACAATGATGAGTGAAACCAGATCCAGTGAGTTCCCATTCACATGGGAGGGTGAGGTGGTCCACTGGGAGAGACCAAGTGAAGATGTGAGATGAAAGAGTTTAGAGGCAGGTGATTTTGAGGGGTTATCAATAGGGATGTTGAAATCACCTAGGATAATAGAGGGAATGTCAGAAGAGAGGAAGTGAGGAAGCAAAGTTGTCGAGGAATTTGGAGAACATGCCAGGGGGGGCGGTAAATTACATCAACTCGAAGATTGGCAGGTTAGTAGAGGCGAATAGCATGGACCTCAAATGTAGAGAATGTAAGGGATGGTTCTGGAGGAATGAGTTGATAGGAGTAGCTAGAGGGTAAAAGGACCCCATCACCACCACCAAGGCGACCTCCAGGTCGAGGTGTGTGTGAGAATGTGAGGCCCCCAGCAGAGAGAGCAGCAGGAGAAGTAGTGTCAGAGTAGGTAATCCAGGTTTCAGTAATGGCTAGGAGATGCAGGGAGTTGGAAATTAAAAGGTCATGAGTGGGAACCAGTTTGTTGCAAACAGATCTGGCATTCCAGAGGACACAGGATGGGGGGAATGAGTTAGTGGTTGGGATGTGAATGAGATTATCAGGATTGCTATAGCGTTGAGGTGATATTAATTAAGAAGGCAGAGATGTAGAGGGTGTAGTGATTGTGCTGACTCCTGGGCTAGGAAGGGAAACTAGGAGGAATGAGGGAGCAGGGCTAAGTGGTGGAGTAGAGGGCCCGTGATGGGGTAGAAGTGAGTGCAAGTGGGGTAACAGGAGGGGAAGGGTAACAAAGTCGGTAGCTCAGGGCAAATGAGGAACATTGGGAGTGAGAAGAAGGTCTGTGAGGCACACAATTAAAGTTTCAGGCAAGTGAGGAGCATTTAGGGATCTATTTATGAAGTAATGAGAAAGGGATTATTATTGCTAAATCCTATTAACCGTAATACAGCACAAAAGTGAATTCTCATGAGGTTACTGTATTTTAGCTGTTTACAGCATTCCTAGTCTGTACAATTTATCTAGAAGAGAAAACTATCTCTTTTTGATGCTTTATAGCATCATTTTGAGATAGCATTATTTTGAATATGTGTGTACTATTGAGAGGTGGTAATTATTCACAGATGCCGTTGCTTTGTGTGTAGTGAACAATAAGGTTGATCCACATGTTGACTCCAAAACAGAGTAGGTCTTATTGACAATCACATTATACAGATCATATAATATAAATAGTAGTCAATATAATAAGGTATTAATCTCTCCAGGGCTATGTGTTGTACATTCATACAGCACTGTAATGCTCCAATAACATAGTTAACACGATGTACAAACATCACATTTTGCACTTGATGCATCCTGACACTCACCACATGCATATTGGCATCTACTAACGTATGTATGAAGAAAATCACAAAGGATAGTTCTTGTCAACCGCATTCAAGACCCAGAATCTATCACATTCTGGGGCATGGTGCATATGCAGCAAGAGGTCAAACTTAAAGAAAAAAAGAGGTTGGTCGCATTTTTTAAGCTTCCTGCATAATGTCCAGTGACAGACATGGGCATATGCAGACCTTTTTTATAGAGACAAATAAACAAAATGAACCTGCCATCTATACAACCTGACATTTAAATTGGTAAATAATATGTACTTAGGCATGTCATATTATTAAGGTCATAAAGTCATGCACAATAACACAGGCATGTGATGTTATTGTGTTTGCTGAGTCATGGAGCATGTCAATGTCCCGCTGTAGTAGGGATATCACAGGGTTTCAAAAAGCTAAGTGGAGCATGTTCGTGTCCCACAAATGGCGCTGTGCGTGTGCAAAATAACAAAAGCGGCCATCTTGGTAAAGAACTGATGCCTCCCTAAAAGAGCATCATGCAAAATGTGCAGTAGTGTACCACATATTTTAACACATTAACTATGCCCAGCAATGAAGTATTTGCAAAGTCAGAGAGGCCAAATGCTTATGTAGATCTGTGGCTGATGCTATCTAGACCTGGGTTTCGGTGTCCCTAAAATAAGTCAATAAGGAAAGGGTGAAATTGATAGTTTGGAACATATCTGTTATTAGAGAGAACCACTGTGCGATACTGTATCTGCGTCTCTCTTCTGCACGGATCACTAGCTCCCATTCACTATTACAGGACTTTCATCGGCTGCTCCCATCCTATGGAATGCCCTTCCATGCACAATAATGCTGGGTACACACCAGGACGACTAGGGCCCGATCCACACAATCTAGATCCAATTCCGATCAATTGGATGTAGATTGTGTGCTGATTGGGCCCTTTTCTGACCTGGTGTGGACCGATACCGATCCGATGCGCGGTCCCGCGGGTCGGTCGGTCGTTATTGAGATCCTACCTGCTGCAGGTAGGATCTCAATGACGACCATACAGCCGGGTGCGGGTCGCCATCGGATCGGACCCGCTCACGGTGCACATCGTGAGCGGGTCGTGCCCCCCCGCGTCATCGTGAGCGGGTCGGACGAGACACTGACGACCCGCTCACGATGTGCATCGTGAGCGGGTCGTCCTGGTGTGTACCCCACATAAGACTCTCCACTAGCCTCCAAACTTTCAAGCGTTCCCTGAAAACTCACCTCTTCAGGCAAGCCTATCATATTCAAGTACCACATGCATAACCCTCTGAGGCACTTATGTATTATATAGCTTCCCTTCTGGACTTGTAACTTGGTGGGACTGCTATGCTATTACAGCAGCCTGTCCTTGTGTTTCCCTCCTATGTCCCTATAGATTGTAAGCTTGCAGCAGGGCCCTCCTTCCTCCAAGTCTGTCTGTTGTTACCCAGTTTGTTTTATCACTGTCTATTATTGTAAAACGCAACGGAATCTGCTGCGCTATGTAAGACACTGTAAATAAATAAATAATGGTATAATTGTACAGGGCGATAGTTTCCATGAGCTATTTGGAGAACCAATTTCTCCAGGTCTTTGTCTAATTCCTCTATATGCAAATTCAGCTCTTCTGCCATTCAGGTGGGCCTTCCACATATAGGCCCTTATTCTGATCGGTGCGGACTTTTCCGAATTCTTTCGGATGGCGGTTTTTAGCCGTCTGCGCATGCGTGGAGAACGCGACGCGCATGTGCCACGCATGGTCTCCGTACTTGTTCTCACTAATACCGTACAGAAATGTGCACCGCAATCATTCGGGCAATATGGGTGTGTTATGGGCGTCATGCGGAATGACACAGGGGCGTAGTTTCAAAGTGGGCTAAACTGGGCGGAAACATGGGCGGACACGGGGGAGTACACACATTTTGGTAGGCGTGCATTCGGACAGCACGCCGAATGCACGCGAGCAAAAAGGGAAGAAATGTGCGGTGTACAAAAGGTTACTCTTGCTTTGCGGACACCACTCGGTCATGCGCTAGGCAATCGGAACGCCTAATCAGGACGAACGCACCTCAATCAATGTCACCTGAACACAATACAATCACATACTTTACCCATTACTTGTTAATTACACGCTTCTCACTGCTACAATTGGAAGCATTGCAGCTTAAAGGGAACATTACATGCTGCACTTGTCACACACTTTTACACTGCAAATAATCCACACAACCTAAATATTAATAATACTAATACACATGGCACTTGTGCATGTATCAATTAATACAGACATTTGGGGGGCCAACATAAAATTTATTAAACAAACTTTGGTACAAATTTCAAAACCATATCAAAACAAATGGTACCATACCAGGACAAAAATGACATAATATATAATAAATAGCCACAGCAGAATCATTGGGAACACATCAGGTGGCTTCACAACAAAAGTACAGCACCAACACTTCAAGTACAGCACACAGTAATGGTAGCCGAAACAGGGCAACAGGTGAACCAAACATGACATTTGAACCGCGGGCAAAAGTGGTGACCCTGGGCACGGATTTGGACACAGGATGCTGACACACACAGCTCAATGGAAGATTTGGGAAGACATAACGGAGGAGATTAATGGGGACACAAGTTCATTTGCGAGCACGTTTGCCCCTGGCAGGCTCCTTGCCACGTGCAGCAGCTCTTCGGCCTCGTCCACGGCCAGAGACCGATGGTGGCTCATGTGGAGCACGTGCTGGTGAGGGGGTGGATCTTCTTCCCCCTCTGGCAGCAGGGAGTGATGAGGTTGGTAATGCACCCGAAGCGGGTGACATTAGGGCCCTATTGCTGTTAACTAGCTCCACCATAAGTTCATTATGGCGGAGGAGGAGGTCGTTTTGCCGCAGGGCTTGATCAGCCAGCACCTGCAGGCTACCAGCAATAGCTTGGTGGCTGCCAGCCATAGCTTGCTGGCTGGCACTCATAGCCTGCAGGCTCTCAGCAATACTCTGCTGGCTGGTGGTCAAACCCTGCAGCACCTCCTCGGCCCTACGCACCCGCTCGAATGCCGACTCTCCCTGCTGCACAATACTATCCAGCACACGGCCCCACATGGACAATTCAGCCGCAGACAATCCCGGCGGCTGCTGCACGGGCCTGCTACTGGGGCCAGGTGGCACAGACTCCACAACCTCCGCAAGAGAATCTTGACCAAGCGGTGGCGATGCTGTTGAACAAGAAAATTCCAATTACCACACATTCCATGCAAAATGTAAAACATCTACTTATGGCCTGGCAAATAATTACCTTCAAGAGTAGAAGCCATCACTTCCGCTGGGGACTCGCTGTCTATAGTGCTCACCCCCCGGACCTCCTCCACTGCTATACAGCACTGGGCCATCTCTTCCAGGGGGGTGAGCTCCAGCTTGGCAGGCATGGGGCCAGCCCCAGAGGTCTGGCTGTGTTGCCACCGCTCGGTCAATTTCTTCTTGAGGTTGCCTTTGAAGTCGTGCCACCTGCAATCAAAGTGTACATATTAATACATGTAACTCCTCATGTTTGCTGTAGCACCCATTGCAATCTGAAACATAATACAACATGTGCCTACTGACACCAAACTTACATTATATTCTTTTTTCAAACCAACCCTTAGAAGATACAAAAACAGTCACCCTCCAATAACTATCAATTCAATGTCATGGCCAACATGTCTGTGCGTCCAAGCAACGTGAACACCCATTGCCCAACTCCATCTAATATTGAATGTAAACATTACTGGACTTGTCCTACTCAAATGTTACACACATGTATTTGCCTCTTCTTAACGTGCTCCGTCTGACGAACTTGTGGAGCCACTGCATTAATCTCCGCCGTTATCTCCTCCCAGATCTTCCATCTCCTTGTGTGTGTCAACTTCACCGCTGGACACTCAATTAAATCACGTGCCCGGGTCACCAGGATGTCAAGCTCCCGCGGTTCATATGCCATGTTTCGTGTTGTTGGTTCCCGTGTTGCCCCACTGCGGCCACGGGCACTGCCACGGCCACGGCCACCGGTTGCTGTACCTGAAGTGCTGGGCTGGCTACTCTGTTGGGAAGCCACCTGCTGTGTTCCCAATGATTCTGCTGAAGCTGAGGATGGCCCAGCAGCTGATTGGCCTGATGTTGATGGGCCATCTGGGTCCTCTGGGTTGAGGGGGACATAGGTGGTGTTGGCCTCCATGCGTGCCAAGAGATTCTGCACCACCTGGTCTTCTTCTGAGTCTGAGCCTGGCATGTTTGCAACAACTGTTTGCCTTTCTAGGACAACTTTAAATACTATTTCTGTAATTGGCGTTAATCAGCTGCAACCTGCGTTCCGTACGGCCGTGTCCCGTACGCCAGCGTCAACCGTGCGGCGCATACGTCCCGCCCATTGGTGTTGACAAATATTTCCCAAAAACATGGAAAACTCAGTAAGTCTGATTTATTTGCTAAATGCAGGTTCCAACACCAATGACCAAATACAACTGTGGTCAGACATGCAATGTATATTTGAATGTACTTCTGTACTGTGCACTTGTTTGCTATGTAGTACAACTGACACTACTCATTCCATATGTCAATCCAGTCCCCCACTTAGCCACAAGTAATCAGTGCTAGCATCCAAATCACATGTGAAAGCACTCCACATTCAGGTTAGATGCTAGCTACTTTTCATTCCACCTCTGTAGTAGGGGCCAGTAGAAGGTAAGTGTACACATGGCAGCATGTGGAGTTAGGTGTAAGTGTCTAGAGGTGCACACTATTTCACCAGTTGCTTAGACCCATGTTTGGTCAATGTTATAGATTAGATATAATGTGTTTCCATCTTATTTTACACTGTTTAGGATGGGTGTGCGATGCAATGGGTTAGCCGTCTGTTCGGGCGCATACACGCTGTTAGTGTACAAATGAACAATAAAGTTAATACCAAATATCACTCTGATCAACCAATGACAGCACATGATTGTTTGATTTGTGCCATTGCTAAGATGGCGGCTTATGGCAGAGCAGCACCCTTTTCAGCAGCCGAGCTGAGGACACTGGTCTCCGTTATGGAGACCAGGCTGGGTCGTGCTGGCCCATTCATAACAAATAGGCAGAAACGCTCTGCCTATGCGGTGGCCCGCCGGCGGATATACGCCTGCACCCAAGTGCGGCGGACCATCGCTCAGCTTGAGCGGCGGTGGTCCGACCTCCGGCGCAGGGAGCCAGAGAGGCTTCAAGCCATAAGGGCCAGCATTGCTAGATGTGAGTATTTCAACAGTAAATGTGGATTTGTACATGATTGGTTACCTGACATTATTGAATCCACTAAGGTCAGCAGCCTGATCATGAGTTAAACATGGCATACAATATATGAGTGCTACTTCCTGATTGACACCCTGTAATGGTCATAAAATATGTTATTGGGGAGGATTAATGCTTGTGATGCTTACAATGCCCAAATGTCACAGCATACCTGCCATGTTATAGGCTGTGTTTTGTAAAGGCCACTGAGGAGCTGTTTGCATGTACAAGTATCAGTACCTCTAACCTTTGCATTTATAGGTTGATAAGGCTTAATACAAATTACCACTAATTGGCACTTTTTTGATTTTTCCAAAACACAGCACGAGCAACGCAGGCCCGGGAGGAGGCAGAGGCGGCCCAGGAGGAGGCAGAGGCGCCCCAGGCCCAGGAGGAGGCGGAGCCAGCGAGGGCCGAGGAGGAAGAGACAGATGAAGGGGTGGCAGAGGAAAGCTATGGAGTGGAGGAGGCTGAGTGGCCAGTGGAGGCAGAGGTGGCAGGCGAGGAGGAGGTTGGGCCGGCCGAGGAGGCCCAGGAAGAGGGGGAGGATGAGGAGGCCTGTGAGGTGGAGCAGGCAGCCGAAAGTGGTATGTATACATAAAGATTCGTCATCCACTATTTGATATGTAGCAATGTTGATTCAAATGTGTTTGAAAATACTATAAAGGCAAACAACAAATTGGGTAGCAACAGACACACTTAGGGGTTAGATAGGGTGGCCAAACCATCCCTTTCGTCCTGGACACATATTAATGACACAGGTTGTGCAGATGGCTGTCAGGTCGATTTTAAGTGCCACTGAACCTGTGTAGTTAATCTGTATCCTGGAAGATAGTGATGACTTGCTCATGTAAGGGTTACATGTCCCTGCTGCTTGCATACAATCTGTAGCCTCATATAGGTGAGTAGAGTTTACTGGTGATTGATCTGTGTAAACTAGATTCAGTATGGCATAAATGGAGTATGGCCAGGCGTGGCTTAGACTGGAGTAACAAGTGGTGAGTGCCCCTGGGCCCTCCACTAGCTAACCACCCCCTGCGGTCTGCATGTATGTTTTTCAGCATAATTGTGTGTGGATTTGGTCTTAGTAATGCTTTTGAGCAAGGGAGTGGGTTAGTGCTGCAGCTTCCCCTAACTGGCATTCTGACAATGATTTCTGGAGCAGACCATCAGCAGCCAAGCCATGCTTGATTGCACAAATGTACTGAGCATTCCTGAGAGTTGTGTAACTCCCCTGCCAGGCTCCATCATATAACCGACACTGAACTTTGTTTGCAGAATTGTGATTGGTGCAGCGCGTGGCATGCTTCTCAGAGCTTAGTCATGGGTGGGTTTGGATTGAGAAGGAGCAGTATGACTGTGAGGTGTTCTACAGAGTAAAGGGTAGAGGGCCAAAATCAGCCTTTCCATGTAGTATGTATGCATGTATGTATAGGTGTATGTCTCTTATATATAGGTAGATATGTGTGTATATATATATATCTCTTATATATTTGGCTACATCTGTCACTCAAAGTGTGTCTGGAGATATAACCCTGGGTGGAGCCTCTGACTCACATGACTGACTCACATGACAGAGAACCAGCCCAGTGAGCCCACAGACAGTGCCAGACACCCTCTGCCTCTCCATGTTACACAGCAAAGACACAGCTACACACCAGACACACCAGGTGAGCGACCCACACCTCCATACCTCCCAACATGACCCTCTCCAGGATGGACAGAATACTCTGTTTGTGGACTTCCATCTTAATTTATGATTGTCATCACCTGTCATTTTAAACAGGGTAATTGATAAGAAAGGTGTTTAAGCACAGGTGATGGTAATCCTTAAATTAAGAAGAAAGTCCAGAAACAGAGCAATGTGTCCCTCCTGGAGAGGGTCATATTGGGTATGCACCTCCCTCCCTCCCCCCCCCCCCCCATTCACGGCATTCCCACGATTAAATGGCACATGCAAAACACTGACCTGGCTATGGTCGACAATGAAAAAGGTTGACAAGATTTATTTTTCACTTTTTCAATGTTTTCATATTCATTCTCATGTGTCGACATGGACACCAATGAAGTACCACACTTATGTCAACATTTACATGTGTTGACCTTTCTGTGTTGATTTTTTCTTGTGGCGATTCGCGGCACCCCCCGTGACCCCCCTCCCGCGATTTGCAGCACACCCCCCGCAATTCACGGCACCCCCGGTGACTCCCGCGATTCGCGGACCCACCCCGTGACACCCCCTTATGCAATTCGCGGCACCCCGCGACCCCCCCTCCCACGATTCGCGCCAACCCCCCGGGCCCCCCCTCCCACAGTTCACGGTGGCCCCCACGACCCCCCCTACCACGATTCCCCACCCCTGACCCCCCCTCCTGTCATTGCGGCAACCACCCGCCCCCGCGACCCACCCTCCCGCGATTCACTGCAACCCACCGCGCCCCTCCCATCCCATGATTCGCGGCACCCACACACCCCCCACCCGCAACCCCCCCTCCCGCAATTCACGGCATCCACCCACGACCCCTCCTCCCGTGATTCGCGGACACCCCTCACCTCCTCCCTCCCCCCCGCGCGTGATTCACGGCAACCCCAGGATTAAATGGCACATGCAAAACACTGGCACGGCTATGGTCGACAATGAAAAAGGTTGACATGAGTTTTTGAAGATTTATTTTTCTTTTTTTGAATGTTTTCATATTCATTCTCATGTGTTGACATGGACACCGATGAAGTGCCACACTTATGTCAACATTTACATGTGTTGAACTTTCTGTGTTGATTTTTTCTTGGAGCTATTTTTTTCCAGTGACAACTATGAACTATGTGCACGTCAACCTACACATCATCAACCAATTCTTTGTATAATATATAACACCTGTTCTGTTTTACTGTAGGTGTTTTAAGTCAGACCTTTTACTGCTACTATTACTGTTTATGTAAATGCATTCTGAATGACAGCAACATCCTACCATCCTTCTACAAGAATATATAACCAACTAGGTGATTCATCGCGCCCCGTGCCCCCCCCCTCCCGCAATTCACGGACCCCCCGCGCACCCCCTCCCGCGATTTGCAACCCCCCCTCGCGCAATTCGCGCCCCCTCCCACGCTTTGCGGACCCCCGCCCTCTCCCGCGATTCGCCGACACCTGCGCCCCCTCCCTTCCTTGATTCACGGCACCCCCCGCGCCCCTCCCGCAATTCACGGCACCCCTAAGCCCCTCTTTAGTCCCCCGTATACTCACACACCCCTATCACTACCCAGCTTCCTGCTCTCCTGAACCGTAACTTCCACCACTGGGGAGTCGCTGACGCTGTTTTGCCCACATGCCCCTATCATGCCTCATAGCCCAGCCTCCTGCTCTCATGCACCCGAACTCCCACCCAGTAGGAGGAGACACTGACTAAGGGCCACCATCCTGTACTCCTGTACTGCCACGCTGGACCCTCACCCACTGGCAGAAGCTGCACAGTATCTCCCACCCTCCTCTTTAGTCCCCCTTATGCCCACACACCCCTATTACTACCCAGCCTCCTGTTTTCCTGTGTTGTGACCTCCGCCAGTGGGGAGCCGCTGACTCAGAAACACCCTACTATACTATTGCACACACACACCTAAACAACATGCACACACAGCCCCCCCCCCACACCCACAAATGTCACTGTACCATCCACACTATCAATGTACATCTTACTCTGTAACCGCTTTTTAATTAAACAAAACAATACACACCCCCTTCCACATCATATGCTCTCTATTTAACACATTTCACCTATAACTCAAGTTGCAATACAGGCATCTTTCATGCAATTCTAACCATCTTTCTCATATACAAATGTTCACAAATTAAGGGGGCGCAGCCCCTTACGACGGTGTGAAGAGCGCCCGTAGGGCGCGATGAATCACCTAGTATATATATATACACACACACCTCTCAGAATGCATGTTTAAAATGTAGGTTTGACTATGTTAAATGTATGCATGAATATCATTAGTCATTTTTCATTTTGAATTTCCTCCACAGATGAGCCTGCCCAAGCAGAGGAGGGTCGCCGTGGGGCACTCCTTCGTCTGCGAGGCCTGATGTCCCAAATGTTGGCACTAATGGACAGCATCATTGATGCAGAAAATTAATAATGTGTTTTTTAAATGTTTTTTGGAATAAATCGTTATTGAAAGTTCAAAGTTGTCAGTGTTTTTTTCTAACATGCTAAAGTATATGTGTAACTTGTTTAAAATGTTTAAAATAAGCAAAATGTACATAGTGTATCTAGATGTATGTTAGGGTCACATGCTGTAAGGGTTAATGTGTGTCATGAATGTAGTAGGAATGTGGTTCAGTATAGATGAGCATTTAATTGATTGAAATAGATAACAATCCCTTTTTAATGAGGCTGCCTAATTGCCTAAGTGGGTCATGTGATCGCTGTGTGTACTCAGTACAAAAGTGTTGGATTGTGCGTAAATACTCCGCATCGGGGCGTACGGACAGCTTCCCGTACGTTCTGACGCGGTAAGACCGTGCTTGTGCGGGAAGACCGTGCAATAATCTGTACGTTTCCACCGCACACGCACGGTTTGTATGTCGTCCGTACACACGCCCTGTTCTTAAAGAGTGAGTCCGTCCGAATGCGGAGGACATGTGGGCGTTTCTACGGACGATGCACGCACGCCGCCGCACAGCGTGGCGTGCGGACCGCACCGAAATAATTCGGGAATATCCGCACCGATCAGAATAAGGGCCATAGTGATCGCTTCACCTTCAGCCGCAGATAATGACAATAATTTGTTTCCATGAGTGAGAAAAGAGCGTGAGTTCTCTGTCCTAGTAATCCTGTGATTTACACTCCTATTTAAAGACTAAGAGGATAAGTGACTTGTGTGGGATTAATTTCCAACCATGCAATCGCACTATTCAAACCACTTCCCAGGCATTTCTTAAAGGTACATATATCCCATTTATCCTACAGTCGGACAGAACAGAAAGTGGGAAATTCTAATAAAAGCTCTATATCCATGATACATATGGTTATGGCAATTATGAATTACAAAATGTTTTCTTTTCTATTAGACATACACACTGTGAGGTCCTATTAACTTGGATGATGAAGCCAAAAGGTCAGACTCACTTTGATGTAGCAAATGACCCAATGGAGAGATCTCAGTGATACTGCAACATGACTGGACTGATTAGCCAACATACTGTAAACCAGAAAGTCGTGGTGGCTGCAATATGGCTGATAGATTACTTGTGAGACAGAAAATCAGCGTCACTATAACATGGCTGATAGGGTATTAAATGGCTTATGAACCCATTATACATAAAATAGGACCTAGAAGTTGAAAAAAAAATTCTGGGGATACACTGTAACCTAGTAACTAATAACCAATGGACCCTATCAAGGGTCCTACAAGGTTAGGGTAACAATAACATGGCTTATGGAACTGCTGGGACCTAGAAGGTCAGGGTAACTATAACATGGCTTATGGAACCACTGGGACCTAGAAGGTCAGGGTAACTATAACATGGCTTATGGAACCACTGGGTCATACAAGGTCAGGATAACTGTAACATTGCTTATGGAACCACTGGGTCATACAAGGTCAGGATAACTGTAACATTGCTTATGGAACCACTGGGACCTAGAAGGTCAGGGTAACTATAACATTGCTTATGGAACTACTGGGTCATACAAGGTCAGGATAACTAACATTGCTTATGGAACCACTGGGACCTAGAAGGTCAGGGTAACTATAACATTGCTTATGGAACCACTGGGACCTAGAAGGTCAAGGTAACTGTAACATTGCTTATGGAACCACTGGGTCATACAAGGTCAGGACAACTGTAACATTGCTTATGGAACCACTTGGACCTAGAAGGTCAGGGTACCTGTAACATTGCTTATGGAACTACTGGGTCATACAAGGTCAGGATAACTGTAACATTGCTTATGGAACTACTGGGTAATACAAGGTCAGGATAACTGCAACATTGCTTATGGAACTACTGGGTCATACAAGGTCAGGATAACTGTAACATTGCTTATGGAACTACTGGGACCTAGAATGCCAGGGTAACTATAGCATGGCTTATGGAACCACTGGGACCTAGAAGGTCAGGGTAACTATAACATTGCTTATGGAACCACTGGGTCATACAAGGTCAGGGTAACTATAACATGGCTTATGGAACTGCTGGGACCTAGAAGGCCAGGGTAACTATAACATGGCGTATGGAACCACTGGGACCTAGAAGGTCAGGGTAACTATAACATTGCTTATGGAATCACTGGGTCATACAAGGTCAGGGTAACTATAACATTGCTTATGGAACCACTGGGACCTAGAAGGTCAGGGTAACTATAACATTGCTTATGGAACCACTGGGACCTAGAAGGTCAGGGTAACTGTAACATTGCTTATGGAACTACTGGGTCCTACAAGGTCAGGATAACTAACATGGCTTATGGAACCACAGGGACCTAGAAGGTCAGGGTAACTATAACATTGCTTATGGAACCACTGGGACCTAGAAGGTCAGGGTAACTGTAACATTGCTTATGGAACCACTGGGTCATACAAGGTCAGGACAACTGTAACATTGCTTATGGAACCACTGGGACCTAGAAGGTCAGGGTAACTATAACATTGCTTATGGAACTACTGGGTAATACAAGGTCAGGATAACTGCAACATTGCTTATGGAACCACTGGGACCTAGAAGGTCAGGGTAACTGTAACATTGCTAATGGAACCACTGGGTCATACAAGGTCAGGATAACTGTAACATTGCTTATGGAACTACTGGGACCTAGAATGCCAGGGTAACTATAACATGGCTTATGGAACCACTGGGACCTAGAAGGTCAGGGTAACTATAACATTGCTTATGGAACCACTGGGTCATACAAGGTCAGGGTAACTATAACATGGCTTATGGAACTGCTGGGACCTAGAAGGCCAGGGTAACTATAACATGGCGTATGGAACCACTGGGACCTAGAAGGTCAGGGTAACTATAACATTGCTTATGGAATCACTGGGTCATACAAGGTCAGGGTAACTATAACATTGCTTATGGAACCACTGGGACCTAGAAGGTCAGGGTAACTATAACATTGCTTATGGAACCACTGGGACCTAGAAGGTCAGGGTAACTGTAACATTGCTTATGGAACTACTGGGTCCTACAAGGTCAGGATAACTAACATGGCTTATGGAACCACAGGGACCTAGAAGGTCAGGGTAACTATAACATTGCTTATGGAACCACTGGGACCTAGAAGGTCAGGGTAACTGTAACATTGCTTATGGAACCACTGGGTCATACAAGGTCAGGAAAACTGTAACATTGCTTATGGAACCACTGGGACCTAGAAGGTCAGGGTAACTATAACATTGCTTATGGAACTACTGGGTAATACAAGGTCAGGATAACTGCAACATTGCTTATGGAACCACTGGGACCTAGAAGGTCAGGGTAACTGTAACATTGCTTATGGAACTACTGGGTCCTACAAGGTCAGGATAACTAACATGGCTTATGGAACCACAGGGACCTAGAAGGTCAGGGTAACTATAACATTGCTTATGGAACCACTGGGACCTAGAAGGTCAGGGTAACTGTAACATTGCTTATGGAACCACTGGGTCATACAAGGTCAGGAAAACTGTAACATTGCTTATGGAACCACTGGGACCTAGAAGGTCAGGGTAACTATAACATTGCTTATGGAACTACTGGGTAATACAAGGTCAGGATAACTGCAACATTGCTTATGGAACCACTGGGACCTAGAAGGTCAGGGTAACTGTAACATTGCTAATGGAACTAATGGCACCTACTATATTCATTTTTTATTTATGCAACTCACATATCTAAAAAAAAAAACCAGAATCAGCGGTTGCATCTGCAACTAAAACTAGCCATACGCTACCCTGGTGTCAGAAGGCAGGTATGGGCCACCACACCCGGATGTCATCGTGAGAGGGAGTGACACCAAATGCAGACTTATTCACAGTGATAGGGACCCGGCTACTGTCATAGAGGAGGAGCTGACAGTGAGTGCAGACCCTGGAGTGATGACATCGGGATTGCCAACGAGGCCACACCATTTGAATTGGGCCACGCCTATTTGCAACTGCAGGTTTCCAGCACGCAAGAGGGATTCAGATTGTCCACCTAGTGAAGCCTCTGATATGCTGCTATCTATGTGTAATCTACCTCCAATACTTCTCTATGCTGGGCCATCATCAGGGAGGACTGCTGGGACTCCTGGACAGAAAGTGGGCCCAGAACTGGAATCCATTAAGCTTTCCGTGACTGTATTGACAGGCCACCATAAATTGTAAATGAAAACATCACTGTCATAAAATGATAACTGTATCCAGCGCTACAATCTGCAAATATACAATCTTGAACATCAGAAGTTAATTCATAAGCAGAGGCGGATAATCCCCAATGTCAGAGGTCGGAAGCCAAAATTAAACTCTTTTCCAGGAAAGGAACATTTTGTTCTGCGGAAATTCGTGATGTTTCAGTGAAAAAGAAAGACAAGGTAATTTTTTTTCTCTTTGTCTGTTGTCTTAATTTCCATCACCTCCCTCACTCCATGTCCGTTATTAATCATCTGATCCCTTTCTCATTAACTATGAGGCCCTTGCGACCAAACCCCTGGCTCTATCAAACCTTTTTTGGAGATGTCAACTGCAGCTAAATGATGTTTTCTTCCAACAAATTCTCAGCACACCCAATAAGAGATAAGACAGTGATGTTATTGTATTTGCTTCCAGATGAGACAGACTTATATGATTCTATTGCCTGCAGAGTGTATAGTATCCACAGAGAAAACATAGAAGAATGCATGAGATCTTGTTATACAGAATAATGTGTGTGAAGAGAACGGAACGCCTAGAACTTGTATATCATAATAATCAGAAGGTTTCAGAACAGGCCTGTCCTCTAGTTGTAAATTGGGATATACCCATTATATCCCTGTTTAAAGAGAACATATCATATATCAATTTAAACACAATGAGACTAATTCAGAGCTACACACGGGGCCTCAATCAGAGATATGCACAGTGCTGTGCGGAAATAAGTCACAAGCACCAGGCTTTGGGGGAGATTCTCTAAGAATCTCCGCCCCCCTTCGCCGCCCATCGCATATTTAATTATCGCATATGTTGTAACATATGCGATAATTAAGGCAAAGGACAGCTCTTGCGTTAAGAGCTGTCCTTTGCGGTGAGAGTCGCCGGGTCCCAGCAGGTCCCGGCGGCTCCCCCCTCCCTCACACACCCGGCGCTGCTGCGCCGGGCTCTCCTCCTCCCTGCACCCGGAAGAGGATCAGTGCAGGGAGGAGGTCACAGGTCCGGGCAGCACAGCGCTGTGCTGCCCGGACACAGGTGAGGGGGCGATGCGGGGCGGCGGGGGGTCGGTGCGGGGCGGCGGAGGGTTGCGGTAGAAGCCCATTGGCTTCTATGGGGCATCGCCAGATTTTTCTGGCGATGCCCCCCGCCGCGGTAACCCGGCGGGGGATGCTTACAGCATCCCAAAATGCGGTAAAAACCCAGATAACGGGGTTTTTACCGCATTTTTCGCTTAGAGAATCTCCCCCTTTGTATTTAGATGCAACCATCGCATGCACATCGGTCAAACATCAGTATTTTGAGTAGTTCTGAGGTCATTTAGCATGGCTGCTGGCCATGGACGTGCGGTGAGGTAAATGGCTCAAGAGTCCCTGGCAAGTACCAGAGCCAGATATGCACACAATATATGAGCCATGGGGTACATGCCGGCATTATACACATGTGCAGCAGTATACACTGCTGGAGATTCACTGAGTTTTGATAAGAGATGTGCAGAAAAGGTAGCCAGGTGAGGCACTGCCTCACCTGCCATAGACTTTTTACGTTTTGACTATAAAAATGATTAGAATAATAAAAATAAGAATTTTTTTATAAATCATTTGTATGTTTGACATAGTTTATCAATTAAAAACGCCGGCATATGCGCTAGTATGACAGGAAAGGCTGTGCCTCACCTGCGTCACCTCACCACACGCCACTGCTGGCAGTAATATGCTGGAGACATTGTGACTTTGTACGGAGTGGTGTCAAAAGGGGGGTATTTTATACCTGAACCCAGGTCTTCTAGAGGGGCCAGGGGCCCGTTCCCCCCTCCCCAGTTGCAGGGAGCTGGGTACTGGGGAGAGAGATAACAGGTTCCTGCCGAAGCACAGCCTCTCTCCCCAGCTCAGGACACACTACTCAGTGCCGTATGCTGAGCAGGGGAGAGAGGCAGCTGTAGCAGCAGCAGCAGCCTGTCATCTCTCCCCTTCTGTGTGCAATGCTCACACACATATTGAGTTTATTTATTTTTTCATGGGGGCGTGGCCATGCCCCCTCCTGGAGGCCACTCCCCCTCCATTGTACCGGGGCCTGGCTGACCTGTCGGTGCCCCTGTGTGCAGGGGATAGCATTTGCCAGCTGTGACACACCCCTTGTCAATGCATTCACAGACACACAGCCACAATCATTGGAGGCCATAGTCAGACAGAAACACTGCATCTGCTATAGGGACTACTGCACATTTCAAGTGGTGGCATACAGGGCCAGATTAAAGCTTGGTGGGGCCAGGGGGGTCCGGGGGAAGGTTTATATTTGACCTCTGTGGACAGACAACAGCCGACTGACCATGGACACCACAGAGGGGAGCAGTGCCCAAACATGACACTGATGGGTTCCTACAGCAGAGCAGATGGTGCCACAGAAATGACACACCTTGTCACATTGTTTGAAATTGCTTTCTACATGCCTGAATGTTGTTACACCTTTACTGAATGGGGAACATTTGGCCCTCCAGCTGTTGTTGGGCTACACATCCCAGCATGCCATGCTGCAGTTTTGCTACTTGGCCATGCTAAAACTGTTGCAAGGCATGCTGGGATGTGTAGTTCAACAACAGCTGGAAGACCAAAGGTTCCCCATTCCTGAGGTAACGAAATAAAATGTCCAGCAGTTGAAAAAGTGGAAAGGGTTCTGCTATCCAGAGATATCTTATGGTAGTTACTACTACTATTACACACACAAGGGTAATAGCCCATAATAGGATAAGAAAAGAAAACCTGTTGTACAAGCCACTGTGGGTTTATTATTAGCTGCAGGTGACCAGTTAATTCACATAAAACATGAGAGTACCGCAAAGGTCAGTTTGGACAGAAACTGCATGAAAGATCGGGGGACATTTACCAAAATGGATTCGTAGAAAAAAGGTGTATTCGTAGGCAGAAATACACCTTTTTTTTACGAATTTGTATTTTCGGGATTTACAATCCCAAAAATACAACAATTCGTATTCCTAAAGATGGAACATTCGTATTTGTATTTACAAATACGAATGTCCACACCATCGATAGAATACGACAGAAATCACCATTCAAAAGAATGGTGGTTCCTGATGTACTAAGCAGCCGTACTGATAATACGGCTGCTAAGTGGTGTGAAACACCCACGCAAATACGACAGGAAAATACACCTTGCTTTCCCTGTCGTATTTGCTTTAAGCCTGCACGGATCAGTCAGATCCGTGCAGGCTTCAGTGTAAAAAAATAGAAAAAAAAATTAATATAAAAAAAAAAAAACGGCGTGGGCCCACAGCTGTAACCAGCACCAGGCTGAAGGAGCCGGGGCCGGTAATTAAAAATCAGGGAACCCGACAAAGGGGTTCCCCGATTTTTAACAACCAGCCCCAGGCTCCAGGTCCGGGGCTGGTTCCCAAAATACGGGGGACAAAATGACTAGGGGTCCCCCGTATTTTAAGAACCAGCCCCAGGCACAACCAGCCAGCAGGGTAATGTCACAGCCGGGGGACACTTATTATATAAGGTCCCGCGGCCAAAACATTAACCCTATCGACCAGTCAGCCTGGCCAGGGGCCCTGGGGGAGTGGGGACCCCCCCTCCAGGACTTACCTGACCAGGCTGAAGCCTGGTGCTGTCCCCGATGCCCCTGGGCGGTGGGCATCGGGCTGATTCAAGTGTAAAAAATAGATGAAACTATTGTTTTTTACTGTGGCACTACAAGTGCCAGCAAGCTGGGACTTGGAGAACCACAAGTCCCAGCCTGCTGGGCATTAAAGGGCCCGCTGGCACTTGTAGTTCCACAGTTAAAAAAATAGTACACAAAACACACTGACACACATTTAAAATAAAACTTTAATACATACAAAGCCCACACATACTAATACTTACCTATCTTCTTTCCGTAGGTAGCCCTGGTCCTGATGTCCGGTCTGTGTCGGCGTTCTTCTTTATGTCGACGTCCTTCTTCATGTCGACGTCGCTGTCGGCGATGGTGTCCGGGTCCGACGAAATCCATGGAGGAAGCTGTGGAAGGAAACCATACTCACCTGTCCCAGCGCGACGTAGTCCAGGTAAGGGTCTTGGCAAAAAAACAAACCGACACCCGAAACCAGCCGGACAGATGAGCCGCACGGTGTTTGTGTACATCGTGCGGCTCCGCCTCCCAAATGCCGCTATTGGCCGCCTTGCGGCCTAGCGGCTCCTGATTGGCCGCAAGGCGGCCAATATCGGCATTCGGGAGGCGGAGCCGCACGATGTACACAAACACCGTGCGGCTCCCTTCTGTCCGGCTGGTTTCGGGTGTCGGTTTGTTTTTTTGCCAAGACCCTTACCTGGACTACGTCGCCCCGGGACAGGTGAGTATGGTTTCCTTCCACAGCTTCCTCCATGGATTTCGTCGGACCCGGACACCATCGCCGACAGCGACGTCGACATGAAGAAGGACGTCGACATGAAGAAGAACGCCGACACAGACCGGACATCAGGACCAGGGCTACCTACGGAAAGAAGATAGGTAAGTATTAGTATGTGTGGGCTTTGTATGTATTCAAGTTTTATTTTAAATGTGTGTCAGTGTGTTTTGTGTACTATTTTTTTAACTGTGGAACTACAAGTGCCAGCGGGCCCTTTAATGCCCAGCAGGCTGGGACTTGTGGTTCTCCAAGTCCCAGCTTGCTGGGGAGGCTTGCTGGCACTTGTAGTGCCACAGTAAAAAACAATAGTTTCATCTATTTTTTACACTTGAATCAGCCCGATGCCCACCGCCCAGGGGCATCGGGGACAGCACCAGGCTTCAGGCTGGTCAGGTAAGTCCTGGAGGGGGGGGACCCCTTCATTGGGGGGGTCCCCACTCCCCCAGGGCCCCTGGCCAGGCTGACCGGTCGATAGGGTTAATGTTTTGGCCGCGGGACCTTATATAATAAGTGTCCCCCGGCTGTGACATTACCCTGCTGGCTGATTGTGCCTGGGGCTGGTTCTTAAAATACGGGGGACCCCTAGTCATTTTGTCCCCCGTATTTTGGGAACCAGCCCCGGACCTGGAGCCTGGGGCTGGTTGTTAAAAATCGGGGAACCCCTATTTGTCGGGTTCCCTGATTTTTAATTACCGGCCCCTTCAGCCTGGTGCTGGTTACAGCTGTGGGGGGACCCCACGCCGGTTTTTTTTTAAATGTATTTAATTTTTCTATTTTTTTTACACCTTGCAGCCTGCACGGACCTGACTGATCCGTGCAGACTGCCTGTACGAATTCGTATTAGCGGCCGTATATATGGCCAGCTAATACGAATGGTTACACCATCGGAGGGTTACAAAGCAGTCGTATCTGACTGCTTTGTAATTTCCCCTCCGGAACACGACTTTGCATACGACTAAAACAGTCGTATGCAGCCGTAGGGGAAATACCAATACGAAAAACTAGGTTTTTCATATTGGTAAATTTCCCCCATCCTGTCTAAAGTAAGCTGGGCTTTTTTTTTGTTGTTTTTTTTTTTTTAAATTGTTGATTCTGTTTCAAACTGAGACCTGGAATAGGAAAGAACATTCCAGAACATACAAATCATATGTTAGAGTCAATAGCACAACTACATACCTCCCGTTGGATACTGAACTCTAATCGTGGAGTTTGGGAAACTCTGAAAGAAAATGTCATCATAGAAAGTACACCAGAATGTCCCTTAGAGCTGCAGATATAAAATCATACTATAGGGAAACAAGAACATGTTCTAAATGCAAGAAACAAAGAAGCCTGGAGAAAGAATACCCCATATAGAAAGCAGAGCAATAAAAGGCCTAAAACAGTTATATAACCGCAATCACACTTATGAATGCTCAAATCAGTGTAAGGAAACAGAAGGGGAGAGATGGCAATTGCTGGTTGTCAGATTCAGAAGATTGTCACTCATGTGCTTCATTACAAACAAGAGTGATATGGTAGTAAGCACTAAAGGACATGCTATTTCCCAGGGCCGCCATCAGGGGGGTGCTGTGGGTACAACTGTCCTAGGCCCTGCCACTCATGCAGAGAGGGGAGGGCCTAGGCCGTTCGAACAGCAGCCTGCAGAGGAGCCGCCGCCCTAAATTGCAGGGAACTGAGCAGCCTGTCTGCGATGCTGGCTACAAGGGGAAAGGTAATTTTCAAACACCACAAGAGGGAGGGGGAGGGACTGGGGCCCTGTCTATTTCTATTGCTATTTTCCTGCTTATAAGGTAGAGTCTTGCCTATAAATCACATGGTGTTATAGCCAGAGCCAAAACAGATGAACCTGTGTACCGTCTGAACACAGCAATGGAACAAGTGACACTAAACCAACGCAAGACTGTGCTGTAACTGCTAGAGCTTTAGTATATGAGTCTATACTGTCTCATCAGGGATGATGACATTTTCCGTGCGAAACGCGTCAGGACACTCATCTGCTGGCTTCCTGGCTTCTACCCATAGATCTGTTTTGGCCGAGATATTTTTTTCAAATAGCAATGGCATTTGTCTCTTAATGAAGCAATTAATTTTATATTGAAATGTGTGGGCCTTGCCCAGTACTGTAGGAGTGTTTTTGTAGCACATTTTTCCTGGATTTGGGCTACATGTGTGATGACTTATACAAATGCGTATATCATTCCACTGTGTACAACATCGACATTGCTCCCATCTCTAAATTGTTTTTTTTGTAATAAGATCTGTCTAAAAAAAAAATCAGACAGACAACACACTGGCTCTGGAGACTGGCCATACACTTAAGGCCGCCATACACAATGCGATTTGGGCCCGATTTGACCCGATTCGGAGGAATCGGGCCGTGAAATCAGGCAAAATCGCATGTGCAGACATCCCATCCGACCCGATGCGCGGTCCCGTGCGCATCGGGTCGGATTCAGGAGGTCGGACGGGCTGCACATAAGATTTGTTAAATCTTATGTGCAGCCCAAGGCGGGCAGGGGACGCAGTGTATAGTACGTGCGGTGGAGGGAGCCGAGCGGGGGACTGTAAGCAGGGAGCCGGGCTAGAGAGGCAGTGGGCGCACTATCCTGGGCGGGGGCAAATAGATACTTCCAGGCGGTGAACGCCGCAAGGGGATCAGAGACAGAGACCTGGTAGCGTAGGGGAAGCCGGGCACATAGAAATGAATGGACAGACAGTAATTGGCTGAGAGCTCTCTGACTGAGAGAGCTCTCAGCCAATCACTGACTGTTAATTCATGTCTATGTCCGCCCGCTGCTGCCTGGCTTCCCCTACGCTACCCGGTCTCTGCTCTCTGGTCCTCTCGCGGAGTTCACCGCCTGGACCAGTGCGTCCACTGCCTCCCCTGCCTGGCTCCCTGCTTGCAGTCCCCCGCTCGGCATCTGGCTCCCTCCACCGCAGGTACTACAGGCTGCGTCCGCTGCCTGCTTGCAGCCCCCATGCCCTGCTCAGCTCCCGGCTCCCGCTGACAGCAGCTCCCCGGGGGGGACTGCATGTGATAAATCGCCTTTAGGCATGAGGGGCCGTAGATGTAGCTTATCTAGGCTTAGTAAGGCTTTTGTTACTGTCCCACATCGCATAAACCAGAACACATGGGATTGGATACTAAGATGGTTCTATGGATAAGATCTTGGTTGCAGGATAGAAAACAGAGTTGTAGTAAATTAAGTGCATTGACAGGAGGGTAATGGGCCTTATTCTAGTTCACTCTTTCTGACAAAATACTTCTTAGATGGACAAAACCATGTGCACTGCAGGGGGGCAGATGTTACTTGTGCAGAGAGAATTCGATTTGGGTGGGGTTTTACTTCAAAGTGAGATCTATATTGCAGTGTACAAATAAAGCAGCCAGTATTTACCCTGCACAGAAACAAAATAACTCACCCAAATCTAATTCTCTCTGCACATTTTACATCTGCTCCCCCCCCCTGCAGTGCACATGGTTTTGTCCATCTAAGAAGGATTTTGTCAGAAAGAGTGAACTCGAATAAGGCCCAATGTTACCAGTAGAGTGCCCCAGGGATCTGTACTTGGACCAGTGCTTTTAATATCTTTGTTGGTGACATTGTAAATGGTACTGAAGGGAATGTATGACTTTTTTTTCCAGATGGCACAAAGGTTTGCGACATGGTAGACACACCAGGAGGGGGAACACAAATGGTGGATGATCTAGGTAGAAGAGAGGAATGGTATTGATATTTCTAAGTGACCAGTCCAAAAAGTACCAAGATAGGCTCATCAGTGAAGGGGTTAAGCTTCCACCCATTATCAGCATATACTCTACCAGCGACCCATCTTTTCCCCCTAGGTTATGAGTGATTACATATGAATAGAGACCTTTGTCATTTTAAAAGTCACATGTTAAACAAATAGATCCCATAACCCCTCACTGGGTGAATGCAAACATATAAGGGTCATCTAGCGCCGCTTCAGGGTCAAAAGGTCGACAGGGTTTAAAGGTTGACACACAGTAGGTCAACAGGGTTTAAAGGTCGACAAGCAATAGGTCGACATGGTCAAAAGGTGGACATGGAAAAGGTTGACATGCAATTTTTTTTACTACATTTTGAGCCGACAGCCGTGATCCTGGCCCGTTTGCGTTTTGACCGACAGCAGATCGGCAGGCGGGATTCAATGTCCCGCCTGCAGATCATCGAAAAGGGGGGCGTGGCTGCAAAAACGGCTGCGGATTGTCGATCTGCGGCCGGGATTGCGACACGGCCGTTATCGGCAGAACGGGCCCGACAGCTTCTAAAGTCTGGCTCTTCTGCCGTGATCCCTCTTCCCTGCTGTCGCTAAAGACAGCATTGAATAGGGCCTTGTCGCTATTTCCCCCAATATAGCGGCGGGACATAGTCTTCCCGGCCCATCCACAGTTACGAGTTTCCAGCACCCCAATCAGCAGCTCTCCAACAACTTTGCCATGCCGGAGTATCTGTACCAGGGATGATGGTGCAAAGAGGGCTGTAGCCGGACCCAGCCTGTAGATAAGGTTTATTTTTTTTGTTTATTTTGATTTCTCTGTTTCTCACAGTATTTCATTGTTTTTGTGGTGCCATGTTACTGCACTATTGTGACTTATCTGTAAATGTCCATAGTATGGAATACAGTAAATATAGTTCTCCGTCTCTAACTTGTCTTTTGCCCTTTGATAGTGACCAATATATGTTGATGTGACTTCAGAAATATATGTAATTATTTTTGGACAAGTTTTCCTGCACTTATGTACAGGGCAGGCGACAGGGGGGGTCAAAGGGGACACTCGTAACGGGCCCCGACCTGTTGAGGGGCCCCAAGACTTTGAGGGACTCGGGGTCTGAAAGCATGGCTGCCTAATCACTTGTCTGGCTACCTATACTAATGAGTTTAGTGACATCACGCAACACGCTAAACCACACAACACACAACGCACAATGCTGTGCCCTCCCATCTCTGCCCTCCTGTATTACATTGTAAATATTAATTATCTATTTACTTCTAATAATAAATAAAAAAATACATTCAATATGCAATGTAATAAGAATCCACGTTTGGTGTTGGGGGGCCCCCCGAGATATCAGTGTTCCGGGCCCCAAGATTTCTGTTGCCAGCCCTGCTTATGTATTTACACGTGGCCCGCAAATCATGTAGGGGAGTTTAGGATTGTAGTAGGGGACACCTGTGTAGATATGAACCTTTTCCTTCATTTTTCCAAATTGGTCTGGGTGCAATTCGCCCATCATAACCAGGTCTGTTCTTCTGGCGATTTTAAGTCTTTTTTTTTTTTGCTAATTTGCATCCCATTTATTTGGCAATTTGTATACTTTTTTTTTTTAATTCAGTACTTTTTATTGAATTTTTAAAAAAAGAACAGAGTAAAACATAAACAAAAGAAATATAAAGATTTAGCAGCTATGTGTACGTAAAAGACTGCTTGTCATACGACACCAAATACATGACAGACAAGAGGTCTATAGAATGGGTAGGGTATATGCATTATATTGCCAGTATAACAATTATCGGTACTCTTTACCTAGAAGGGCGCCAGCGATTGAAATCGCGGGCGTCGGTGGTAAAAATCGCGGTCATCGTGGTCATCGCGGGTAAATCGGGATGGCCGCGATGCCCGCGATTACCGCGATTTTCCCATAGGGAACAATGTTAAAAAGGCTGATTGACCGCGATTTTACTGTTAAATGCCTCAATGGACCCGATTTGGCCATAGGAATCAATGTTAAATGGGCCACAGAGCCCAAATAGGCACAATTAACCCTTAAATGTCCCCCCCAATTTTTAACGCCACCCCACGATCCACGCCAACCCGAAGCGTGGCGAGCGCAGCGAGCCCGCGAGGGGCGGCGGTACGCGTCCTCCGACCTTTTCATGCCCTACTATCCACTAGGGCGTGGAGTGAGAATAGAATAGTGTGGCGAGCGCAGCGAGCCACCGAGCCCGAAGCGTGGCGAGCGCAGCGAGCCCCGCGAGGGGACGCGGATACCTTCACAGGTAGACGCGTCCCCTCGCGGGCTTCACAGGTGTCGGTGTCGGCGTCGCCACGGACACCTGTGAAGCCCGCGAGGGGACGCGTATAACTGTGAAGGTATCCGCGTCCCCTCGCGGGGCTCGCTGCGCTCGCCACACTATTATATTCTCACTCCACGCCCTAGTGGATAGTAGGGCATGAAAAGGTCGGAGGACGCGTACCGCCGCCCCTCGCGGGCTCGCTGCGCTCGCCACGCTTCGGGTTGGCGTGGATCGTGGGGTGGCGTTAAAAATTTGGGGGGACATTTAAGGGTTAATGGGCTCTGTGGCCCATTTAACATTGATTCCTATGGCCAAATCGGGTCCATTGAGCCATTTAACAGTAAAATCGGGTCCATCGCGCCTTTTAACATTGATTCCTATGGGAAATCGGGAGCATCGCGTCGCGGGCATGGCGGGTACATTTATGGCCGGCCGCGACGCGACCGACACGATTTCCATGTTTAACATGGGTTTCAATGGGAAATCGCGGGCATCGCGTCCAGACATAAATGTACCCGCGATGACCGCGACGGGCGCCCTTCTAGGTAAAGAGTACCCAATTATCTCTGTAGCACAATTGTATTAGCTGATACACCCAAAGGCGCCATTCGTGTATCTCACTTAGGAGGTATTACGGAGTGTATACACTAAAATAATAGTCCCAGAATTTAGCTACACAATACCCACCCTTGTATTTTGAGAATTATAGAATATATATTTAAATCTAGTGCCGCAATGGACCATATTAAATATTATATGTACACCCAGTGTAAGAAGAAAAAGAAGAAAGAAAAAAAAATTACACCCATTGAACAAAACCCAAAGCAAACCTACCACATAACCCCCCCACCCCACCCTGTACAACCCACCCCCAACTTAGACGTACTTGGATCCCTTAAAATGGACTTACCCCTACCCCACCAACTACACTATCAACTACTCCTTACCCCTCCTCCTCCCCCCTTATACAGGAAATGATAACAAGTATTTAACCAGGGCTTAAAGTATAGGGACAAAAGACTAATGACCTTAAACTAAGTTGAACAATAGGAAAGATAGTAACTTCAAGCGGCGCCACAAGTAGGATGGAAATTGTGCTTAGCAATCTCATAGAGAAATAGTGACAAGGAAAGACACAAGATTATACTTCCATAAATATGGGTGTATGTCCTTCTTTATATTCACATCAACCTTCAGCAATCTTCTAATGGGTGTATCGCTCCAATATATGTGAAAGAGAAGGAAGGCTCATAATGGTGAAACCAGTTTTAATACATAAATCACATAAAGCATTCACACAAATGATAAAAAATATGTAAAACTCCAGATGCAGATGCAGATGTGACTATAAAGAAGGACATACACCCATATTTATGGAAGTATAATCTTGTGTCTTTCCTTGTCACTATTTCTCTATGAGATCCATCCTACTTATGGCGCCGCTTGAAGTTACTATCTTTCCTATTGTTTGTCTTTGTTGTATTGAAGGATTTGGGAATACCCTTCACTTGTAACTATCTCAGGCAGCCTAAGGAAGCGCAGAACCAGGATTAACATCCATCCATTTCTTTGTGTCGTTAAACTAAGTTGACACTGGCTCTCCCACCAGAAACATGTATAGCAGAAGCACCTCATATTACGCCATCAACATAATAATAATTAGCATATTTGGAAAGGACCTCCTCATTGGGTAAATTCAGTAGAACTTCAGTCTGGCCATCTGCAAACGTCCTGGTATGGGGTAAATATAGTACCGGTCCCATCCCCGTACAGTCCAGAATAAGTATCCAAAAATTCAGCGTATTTGGAAAGTAGAGGTTCCGGAATATCCAGCAGAGACAAGTGTAGTAACATTGTGAGCGTCCATCCCACAGTGTTTTACTGTGGAGCGGCTGCGAGCCAGCATTCTAGGTAGAGCATTCTAGGTAGAGCATTCTAGGTAGAGAAAAAAGCCGGTTTCCATCGTATACATGCTTAGTATGAATTGCAGGGTTATTGTAAGTAGATACAGTAATCCCATCGCCATCATTGGATGTTTAAAGGGAGCGTAAAATCACAGGTGCATCCCCACACAAGGCTGTAGGATTAGTAGGGAGCCCAGGAGTATAATAATCACGGAGAACAGTTCCACTTTTATCGTCCCCGTTCACAGGAGTATAGAAAATGGAAGGGGGTTTCCGCCTGCGTGGCCTCAGGATATATAGGATTTTGGGAAGTATAACAGATTGATGTAACATCTGTAACTCCATCATCCATTTCTTCATGGGCAAAGGAAAGGGAAGATTTTTCCACTTGCATCACCTCAAGTTCAAGAAGGAGTCTCTGGGTGGAGGCTTCAATAAATTCAAGATGAGAAATATTCATAGTTTTGGTATAGATCATGTAAAAGGTTAGCCCAAGGTGTAGATAATTATACCAATGTGTAAGACAATGTCCAGCACTATAATGGTACCTCAGAGCCTGATGCACAGATAAGATAGATGGCAGAAGGAACACAGACCACAGAATATCGGTACAGAGACCACAGTGAAGCAAGAAGGAGCTGATTCACTGACCCCCCAGACACACCACGCACTCCGTATAGAGATACTGAGCCAGGAGGTTCTAAGATGGCCTCAGGCTCACCTCAATCTCCAAGACACGTGGCTGAACAACAGAGAGTGGCGGGAAGGGTCCATTCCGAACCAGAAGACAGCGCATGCAGGCACTGAAAACGTCTGTTAATTCTGCCGGGTAACCACCAGGGGAAACACCCGCTCAGCACAGCGTTGGGTGTGAGCCCGGAACACCACGGTGAAGGGCCCACTGCAGACAGCACCGGTTCACATGCCAGAGATAAACACGAGGACACTGCTGGACTGTCACCGGGGATGCAGGAGAGGCTCCCAAGACGTTTTAACGTTTAACCATTACCTCTAACTTAAGTGTTAGAGGTTAAAGGTAATGCTGCCAAAAAAGGAGTTTAAGTCAGGATGTTAGTTGGGCGAGTGTCACAAATTACTAGGATCCCTGCCTATTCAGCTCGGGAATTGGCTCGACCTAACGCAGAGGTGTGGAGTCTAACCGTGCCGAGGGTTTTCTGCCAGTGACCCCTCCAATTGGGATTTGGGCTTCTGCGGCACTCGACACGTCGGTCACGGTCCTCTGGTTAGGTTTCCCTTTATGAGCTGGTGGCGGGGAGATAGACAATATGGAGAAGCGGTCGTCTAGCCGGGTCGGTATTACACGGTCAGTTAGGAGCCCAGGGGAGAGGCAACGAAGGTCCAAAACAAGCCGGGTCATACACGGGAGACACTGGTTGCGGTACACTGGGATGAGACGGGAGAATAGTCGAGAGCGAGCTGGGGTCATACACGGAAGGTCACAGGCGGAGTACAAGGGGTTAAGCGGAAGAGTAGTCAGTAACAAGCCGGATCAAAGTAGTAGCAATAGGGACAAGCACTAAGGCACAATAACGCTGGAGTAGGTGTGAGCCTATACTCTGGCAGTGATTTGCCTGCCAGAGACTTCCTTTATACTGGGACTTGGGCAGTTCAATTTCCTGCCTGTCTCTTTAAACATCAGAACGTGCGGCGCGCGCGCCCCTAGTGAGCGCGCGCCCGCGTACCCGGAAGCTGGAGACACGCTGACGGGAACTGTGCAGAGAGGGACGCCAGCCGCCCGCTACTCTGCCGCCTGCCTCCCGCCTCAGCCCGCCGTCGCCCAGACTGCCCCAGCCAGTGTCCGGAGCGCCCCGCCTGACCCCCGCAGAAGCCACGTCCCCGGACCCGGTAAGAGACTCCCGCGGTCCGGGAGACTGTGACATTACCCTCCACCCTAGGGGTGGGCACCGAACACCCTATGAAAGGCTTGTTGGGATATTTTCGATGGAATCTGTGGAGTAACTGTGGGGCGTGAATCTCAGATGCCTTAACCCAGCAACGCTCCTCAGGCCCGAACCCTTTCCAGTCAATGAGGAATTGGACATGACCCCTAGAAACTCTTGAATCCAGAATCTGACTTATCTCGTATTCTTCATGACCTCCTATCAGGAGGGGTGTACGAGATCGTCTGAAGGAAGAGAACCTATTGATGACCAGCGGTTTTAGAAGTGACACATGAAAGACATTGGGAATTCTAAGGGATCTAGGAAGTTTGAGTCTCACTGCTACTGGATTAATTATTTGAAGAACGTGAAAGGGGCCTGTGGCCGGAGGCCCCGGCACACAGACAATGGCGGCCGCAGGACTGAAAGGGTTAACCCCTTCAGCCCCGGCCGCCGGACAAACAAAGGGCGCTTGGCGCCAAAATTCAAATTGCAACCCAGGACAGAGGCTGCGGCGTAAATGTTTAACCCCCAACGTGCCGCAGGAGCCCCAGGCGCTGGGGGGGGAGGAGACATTGTGCACGCTGCCAGCAGGCTGGGGTAGCCAGCTCCCATTACAAGGGAAGGAGCCCTGCAGCCAGGATGGCTTTCCTGGGCTGCAGGGTTAAGGAAACCCAGCGCTGGGCACAGTGTAAAGACAAAACTCTTGTAAATTATATGTGCAGGCACTGAGCTGGGACTACAGGTCCCATGCTGCAGGGGAATGAAGCCTGTGCAGGGGCACAGGCTTGAAATAATGTATAAAATGTACAATGTATTTAAAAGATATTTTAAATGTATAAATATATGTGAATCACTGAGCTTGGACTGAGGGTCCGCAGCTGCAGTGTTATGTGGTGTCAGAAGCGTCTGCTGAGCACAGGCTCCGTATGATGTATAAAGTGTCATTTAAATGTATTTTAAATGTGAAAATGCACTTTGAAAATGACTTAAGGAAGGAATTCCTGTGATAAGGGGATGAGATGCTAAATTGTCCTTTTGCTAACAGAATGACACTGCACTGCAGGGAGTAGGCTCTGTGTCTGAAGCCCTGTGTAAAAGGTGATGGGTCACTGAATCCAGGCCATCCTGTGTGAGGTGTTGGTAATGCACAGACATTTGTGTTTCTTTATGTAAACATGTCCAGGAGATAAACATCTCCCCTGTTCCTGGAAGTTATCTATTCTAAGGAAATTGGACTCATCCTTTGTAGTATGTAATCTTGGTTCGTTATGCACTGAAAGTAAAATGTCAGATTGAGATGCAAATTGTGAATGTATGGGGGAGGATCTGACCATGCAGTGTGTTTTCTGTCTTTATAAGCAGGGCCTGTGAGCCCAAGTTGTTGTACTTCTGCCTGTATCTGAATGCTGTAACATCACTTGTATGCTGTGTACCTCTGCAAGGAGAAGGGATCTTTTCAGATCCATTGGCAATAAACCATCTTTTGCCCAAGAAGTCTGCTTCATCTGCGACCAACAGAATTAATTACAATAATTCCGTTCTCCGGCTGTTCTGGGCATAGCATCCAGCGTCTCCGAGTCTCCGCTTTGCCAGCTACCAAAGCAGAGGTCTGGTCCGTGACCAGTGGGGGACCAGTCGACACCAGCAGCGTGTCGACGCAGGTAGTACTCAGGTGCCAGCGATTGGACCTGAGGAGGTATCCGTGGTTCCAGACGCCACGTAGGAGGAGTCTGGTGGTGGCAGCGATAACCCCGCCCACTGCGTAGTGGGTGGAGTCAGTAACAGGCGGTTACTGACGGTAACAGGGAATCCCCTATTGACCAGGTCCCGTGAGACCAGGAACCGCTATCTGTGGACCCGAAGGGCGTAGCCAGAGCTAAGGGCAGGCGTCCGGTCACAGAAATTGGTGGCAAGCCGGTGGGATAACCCAGGCGGCTCTTCAGTCACCCGATTGGAGAAGCCGAGTTACTCAGGGAGGAGTAACTGCAGCCAGGAGAACGCGCAAGATGGCGGACTTCAATGGAATGTCGAAGGATGACCTCGAGATCGTGTGTCGGGAGAAGGGTGTGGATATCCCTTACAAAGCAACTGTAAACGAAATGAGGGCGGCGCTCAAGCGCTTGGAGGAGTCGAGTCGGGAGGAGGTGCAGCACGCTGATGGTGACCGTGTCCAGGAGGACAGCCACACAGAGGACCTTCATCTGGACCCGGTGAGACTCACAAGCCCCACCCCCTCTAGCAGCAGCCACGTTTCCCAACATTCCCTAGCAGGGCCAGGATCCCCGCGTCCCAGGGTGGACGGCGCGGATAGCCTAGCGGATCGGCTAGCGGAATTAGGGGAGAGGGCAACGGAACAAGAACGCATGCTCATCATCCGGATGTGGCATGCGGAGCGGGCACCACAGGCTGTGGTACCCCGGGCGCCGTTGTCAGCTGCTACCCACCGAGTGGGACGCATTCAGTTTGCCAAGTTTGCCGACAGCGATGGGGACATTGATGGACATTTGCAAGTTTTTGAGAGGACTTGTAAACTCCATGATTTGCCCAAACAGGAGTGGGTAAGACACCTTGTGCCCACCCTGCATGGAGAGGCCTTGGAGGCCTATCGAGGAGTGGCCAATGAGGACTGTGGGGACTATGATGTTGTCACCAAGGCCCTCCTCCAACGTTTCTTTGTAACTCCTGAGTCCTACAGGAAAAAGTTTCGGGACTTGCCAAAGAATCCGGGCAGCACCCACGAGCAGTTTGCCACCCAGCTGCGGCAGTACTTGGTGAAGTGGGTGCAGGAATCAGAGGCCACGACATGGGACACTCTGATTGACCTGATCTGCAGGGAGCAGTTCTACCGCAGGTGTGCCCAGGAAGTGAAGGAGTGGGTGCTAGATCGGGAGCCACCCAGCGTAAAGATGGCTGCCCAGCTAGCGGACAAGTATGTGGCAATTCGGTCACAGGGGCTGAAACACCCAAGTAGCAGCTCACTACAAAGGACTGTACCACCAGGGGGACACCCCTCTTCAGCTCATCACCCCCCAAAGCAAGCACCTTCCAACCCGGGTGCTCTTGGCCAGCAATCGCCCCGCAGCGTCCCTGCGAGTAATCAGGGATCATCGGAGCCCCGACTGGTCAAGAAGTGCTACAGCTGTGGGAAAATCGGACATCTGAGGATGAACTGTCCCACACTGCCGGCACCCCAGATTCGTGCTACCAATGCGAATGCTGGAGCCCGGCTTGCTTGCTTGACCTGTGGAGATGAGCCCACAGAGACTATACCCCCTCCAGTCAGTCCGATGGAGTGTGGTGAGAAGCAGGCAGACTCTGCTGATAGAGTCACCTGCATGGCCATGCGGCCTCTACGGAATATGTGGCGGCACCTACAGGCGGTCCAAGTGGGGCCCCTGCAGGGGGAAGGCCTGAGAGACTCTGGGGCCTCAATCACTGTGGTGAGCCCCAGACTGATTGATCCTGCTGCAGTATTGCAGGGTCGCACTGCCAAAGTTACAATGGCAGATGGAGTGGAGCGAGAGGTACCCATGGCCAGAGTCTACCTGGATTGGGGGGCTGGACCAGAGTTGCGAGATGTTGCCGTCATGGATGGCCTCCCAACAGATGTAGTCCTGGGGAATGATCTTGGGGGTGGAATCGTTACTACATTTGCTAACGCCATCGCCTGGAGTCAAGCTGCCAGACTACAGTCCTTACCATCGACACCAGCACAGCCCAGCCCAGAGGAAAAGACCACAGCGGCCAGACAACTGCCAGCACAGCCAACCACAGCATCAACCAGCCCAGAGGAAAAGACTACAGCGGCTAGATCAGCGCATCTCCCCAGCATGCCTTTTGCCTCTGGTGTGCCTACGTCCCCTAGCAACGCAGAGGATGTGTGTGCCAGCTTGTTGTATCCTGTGAGGGTACCCAGCGATGCTCCTGTTCCTAGTGGTTTGCCAACTCCAGCGGTGAGTATGAGTGACCACACTGACCTTTACATGACTGACCCAAACCAGAATGACCCTAGACATCCCAACCTAGATGCCCCTGTAGAGTGTCCCCCTTTAGGAGAAAGTGAGGGGCACTGGCAGGGGGTTCAGGAGGCTCCGCTCTCTGACCCATCCCTGACAGGCATACGGTGCCAAGCACGCAGCGGCCTTGATGGGGTGGGGGTGGGGAGTGTGCCCGGGCAGGAAGGGTTCAGGCCCAGGGTAGTCAGGAAGGTAGAAGGGGATACACCAGAGAGGGTGGGTTCCCCAAGACGTAGGTCCTTTGAGGAGGACAGGAGGGCAGGTCTGACAGTTGTTGCAGACGGGTGCCCGGGAGAAGTGACAGGGGTGCAGTGTCTGGAGGATAGTGTGGAAGGAGACAGGGGTAGGCCCAGACCAGGGAAGGTAGAGGCGACCAGAGGCTGTCCCCGGCCCACAACCCCCAGGCAGGTACTGACCTTAGAAACTGTAAGGCCCTACAGACCAGTTGTCCCTGACTCTAGTTTGGTAGTGACGTCCCTTACAGTAGTGACTAGGAAGGGTCTTCCCAAGACAGTGGACTGTACACCTGCTTGTGAGTTGGCATTCCAGTCGCTGAAGGAGGCTCTGGTACCAGCTCCAGTGCTGATGACGCATATTTATTACCAGGACATTGTGGTACGGACTATTGCGTCACTGCACGGACTGGGAGCAGTACTGAGCCAAGAGGAGCCATATGGACAGGAGCACCCTGTGGCTTGTGTGAGCAGAATACTGCTATGGTGGGAGGTGGGGTATGCCACAATTTGGACACACTGGGTGGCAATTGTGTATGCAGCAGACCAGCTTTGGCACAGATGGTGCCACTGGCACCCCACTGGGGTGAAGGAACACCCACCTGATGAAGGTTTGCCCCCTTCATTGGGGGAAACAGACAGACTGTTGTTGTGGGGCCTTGGACTTGGACACTGTGGTGACTGTGTGGACTGTCAGCACCAACCTGATACGGCCCCCGGCAACCTGGATGAACTGTCGAGACTGGGGCCAACCCCCCCAGGCACTCCCGGGAACCCCCAAATGGGCTGCGGGACCAGGAGCCAAATCGTTGGGACATGGCCCTCTGGTTTCCCGCTTGAAGGGGGGGGGAGAAGTGTGGCCGGAGGCCCCGGCACACAGACAATGGCGGCCGCAGGACTGAAAGGGTTAACCCCTTCAGCCCCGGCCGCCGGACAAACAAAGGGCGCTTGGCGCCAAAATTCAAATTGCAACCCAGGACAGAGGCTGCGGCGTAAATGTTTAACCCCCAACGTGCCGCAGGAGCCCCAGGCGCTGGGGGGGGAGGAGACATTGTGCACGCTGCCAGCAGGCTGGGGTAGCCAGCTCCCATTACAAGGGAAGGAGCCCTGCAGCCAGGATGGCTTTCCTGGGCTGCAGGGTTAAGGAAACCCAGCGCTGGGCACAGTGTAAAGACAAAACTCTTGTAAATTATATGTGCAGGCACTGAGCTGGGACTACAGGTCCCATGCTGCAGGGGAATGAAGCCTGTGCAGGGGCACAGGCTTGAAATAATGTATAAAATGTACAATGTATTTAAAAGATATTTTAAATGTATAAATATATGTGAATCACTGAGCTTGGACTGAGGGTCCGCAGCTGCAGTGTTATGTGGTGTCAGAAGCGTCTGCTGAGCACAGGCTCCGTATGATGTATAAAGTGTCATTTAAATGTATTTTAAATGTGAAAATGCACTTTGAAAATGACTTAAGGAAGGAATTCCTGTGATAAGGGGATGAGATGCTAAATTGTCCTTTTGCTAACAGAATGACACTGCACTGCAGGGAGTAGGCTCTGTGTCTGAAGCCCTGTGTAAAAGGTGATGGGTCACTGAATCCAGGCCATCCTGTGTGAGGTGTTGGTAATGCACAGACATTTGTGTTTCTTTATGTAAACATGTCCAGGAGATAAACATCTCCCCTGTTCCTGGAAGTTATCTATTCTAAGGAAATTGGACTCATCCTTTGTAGTATGTAATCTTGGTTCGTTATGCACTGAAAGTAAAATGTCAGATTGAGATGCAAATTGTGAATGTATGGGGGAGGATCTGACCATGCAGTGTGTTTTCTGTCTTTATAAGCAGGGCCTGTGAGCCCAAGTTGTTGTACTTCTGCCTGTATCTGAATGCTGTAACATCACTTGTATGCTGTGTACCTCTGCAAGGAGAAGGGATCTTTTCAGATCCATTGGCAATAAACCATCTTTTGCCCAAGAAGTCTGCTTCATCTGCGACCAACAGAATTAATTACAATAATTCCGTTCTCCGGCTGTTCTGGGCATAGCATCCAGCGTCTCCGAGTCTCCGCTTTGCCAGCTACCAAAGCAGAGGTCTGGTCCGTGACCAGTGGGGGACCAGTCGACACCAGCAGCGTGTCGACGCAGGTAGTACTCAGGTGCCAGCGATTGGACCTGAGGAGGTATCCGTGGTTCCAGACGCCACGTAGGAGGAGTCTGGTGGTGGCAGCGATAACCCCGCCCACTGCGTAGTGGGTGGAGTCAGTAACAGGCGGTTACTGACGGTAACAGGGAATCCCCTATTGACCAGGTCCCGTGAGACCAGGAACCGCTATCTGTGGACCCGAAGGGCGTAGCCAGAGCTAAGGGCAGGCGTCCGGTCACAGGGCCAATGAACCTTTGAGCTAATTTCATGGACGGAACTTTAAGCCTCAAATGTTTTGTAGAGAGCCATACTCTATCTCCAGGTTTAAATTGGGGAGCCTCTTTCCTTTTTTTATTAGCGAAGCGTCTATAACGATCAGAGGATTTACTAAGGTTTCTTCTCACCTCAGACCAGATGCTCAGAAACTTCTTGACCGTATGTTGGACGGCTGGCAGAGCAGTAGCAGATTTGGAAAAAATTTCAGGAAGATTAGGATGAAATCCGTTTTGAACGAAGAATGGGGAATACCCCGTGGACTCGTGGTACAAATTGTTGTGGGCAAATTCTGCCCAGGGAAGCAGAGATGCCCAGTCATCCTGATTGGCTGACACGTAAATTCTTAAAAACTTCTCCAGGTCCTGGTTAACCCTCTCGGTTTGTCCATTGCTCTGGGGGTGGTAAGCCGAGGAGAAGTTGAGCTTGATGTTGAAAGAAGAGCATAGGGCTCGCCAGAACTTGGACGTGAATTGGACTCCTCTGTCTGACACAATACTCTGAGGGAACCCGTGTAACCTAAAGACATTCTTGATGAAGCTCTCGGCCAGTTTAGAAGCGGATGGAAGACCCTTTAGAGGAATGAAATGGGCTGCTTTTGAAAAACGATCCACCACCACCCAGATAGTGTTAAAACCCTGGCTAACCGGAAGCTCGGTGATGAAATCCATTGAAATGTCAGCCCAGGGGTGACTTGGAACTGGAAGAGGGTGAAGCAATCCCACTGGAGCTTGTGGTATGGACTTATGTTGAGCACATGTATCGCAAGCAGCTATGAAGTTCTTAACGTCTGTTTTGACTGATGGCCACCAGTAGCTGCGACAAATGATCTCTGAAGTCTTCTTAATACCAGCATGTCCCGTGAAGTAAGAGGAGTGGAACCAACGTAGAATTTTTGTTCGAGACTTTAATGGCACAAACGTCTTCCCTACAGGAATTTTGATCTTTCTGGAGGATGCAATAAAACAAGACGACTTTAAAATGGGCTTCTGGTCATTTAACTCTTCTGAAGCAGCTGGCCCAAAGACTCGTGAAAGTTCATCTGCTTTGACGTTCTTGTCTCCTGGACGATAAGTTAACACTAGATTGAACCGGTCAAAAAATAAAGACCATCTAGCCTGTCTGTAGTTTAGACAGTGGGCCGTTTTAAGGTACGTCAGGTTTCTGTGGTCAGTATATACTGTTACCGAAAAGCTTGCCCCCTCTAATATATGACGCCATTCTTGTAGGGCCAATTTGATGGCTAACAGCTCTTTGTCTCCCACTGCGTAATTTCTCTCTGCAGGTTGAAATTTTTTGGAGAAAAACCCACAAGCATACCACTTGTTAGCCTCATCCCTTTGGGATAGAACTGCCCCCACCCCTACCGAAGATGCGTCCACTTCAACAAAGAAGGGTTTGTCAGGATCGGGCCGTCTTAGAATGGGTGCAGACACAAAAAGTTGCTTGAGTAATGAAAAAGCTTGCTTGGCCTCCGGGGACCACTCCTTGGTATTTTCTCCTTTGCGGGTAAGCTTGGTTATTGGGGCTACCACGGAAGAGTAATTCTTAATAAACTGTCTGTAGAAATTGCAGAAACCTAAAAAGCGTTGAGTAGATTTCAACCCCACTGGTTGCGGCCAGTCAGAGATTGCAGACAATTTCTTTGGATCCATCCGTAATTCTGAACTGGTAACAATGAACCCCAAGAAGGGCATTTCCTGTTGTTCAAATGAGCATTTCTCTAATTTGCAGTACAACCGGTGCTTACGGAGGCCACCTAGAACTTCTTGAACATGCTGCTGATGTGCATGAAGGTTCCCTGAAAAAATTAAAATATCATCCAGGTAGACGATTACGAATTTGTTCAATAAATCTTGAAAAATGTGGTTCATATATCTCTGAAAGACTGCCGGGGCGTTGCTCAAGCCGAACGGCATCACTAAGTACTCAAAGTGTCCATCCCGCGTGTTGAAGGCTGTCTTCCACTCATCTCCTGATCTAATGCGGATCAAGTTATATGCCCCGCGGAGATCCAACTTTGTGAAGAACCGTGCCCCTTTGATTTTGTCAAAGAGTTCAGAGATGAGGGGGAGAGGAAACCGATCTTTCACCGTGATGGCATTGAGCCCCCTATAGTCAATGCAAGGTCTAAGGCCCCCGTCTTTCTTTTTGACGAAAAACAGGCCCGCTCCTGCTGGAGACTTGGATTCCCTGATAAAACCTCGCTCCAAGTTATCTTTAATATACTCTGATACTGCCTGAGATTCCGCCATGGACAACGGAAACACTCGGCCACGAGGAGGACATTTCCCAGGAACTAAATCGATGGCGCAGTCCCAAATCCTATGAGCTGGCAGTCTTTCTGCTTCCTTCTTGCTGAAAACGTCTGCAAAGGCATGATAAGCAATTGGGAGTTTGCCCCCGGACTCCAGTTGGGAGGAAGATACAGTACAGAAATGTCATTTGATTTGTTCAAGGCATCGCCCCTGACACTCTTGCCCCCATGCCAATATTTGAGGACGCTTCCAGTCCAGCACAGGTGAATGTAACTGTAGCCATGGCAATCCCAGTATGACGGGATTCTCCGCTGCGGGAAGCACGAAGAAGGAGATGGACTCTTGATGTAGGATTCCCACTCTCATCTGCACCATTGCAGACTTAGAACGAATACTTGAAAAAGGCAACCTATTGCCATCTATACCTATGATGTGCAAGGGGTTCGTCAGTTCATGACAAGGAAGTCCCAAGCGTTTTGCCGTTCTTGCGGTAATGAAATTACCATCCGCGCCGGAATCTAGAAAGGCTTTGAGGGTAATTGAGGAATTCCCATAACTTAAGGTTACATCGATAGTGAATCCGATTGCGGAAACTCGAGAAGAGGTATAAGATAACGTGCCTAACCTGACCCCCTTACAATCAGTTAGGCCTTGTCGTTTCCCGGACGCTTGGGACACGCAGAGAGGAGATGACCTGATTCCCCGCAATACAAGCACAACCGATTTTTAAACCTTCGTTCTCTTTCCGCGAAAGGAAGGCGAGCTTTCCCGATCTGCATGGGTTCTTCCGATTGCTGACTTGCCACGGAAGCTGATGCTGACGAAGGGTTAGTTGCTGGAGGAACAAATCGGGGTGCCAGCTTGAAACTGAATCTTCGGGATTGTTCCCTCTCTTTATCCCTCTCTTGGTAACGGAGGTCCACCCGTGTACATAAGGAAATTAGGTCGTCCAAAGAAGTCGACGGCTCTCGACCTGCCAACTCGTCCTTAATCTTCTCAGATAGCCCCTGTGTGAAGGTGGCCATCAGAGCCTCCTCGTTCCACCCTAACTCGGATGCGAGGGTCCTGAACTGAACCGTGTATTGTCCCACAGTCTGGGTTCCTTGCCTCAGCCGGAGGATGGCCGAAGCGGCGGACGTCACCCGACCTGGCTCGTCAAACACTTTACGGAACTCGGTGATGAATTCAGTGATGTTATTAATCACCGCATGATCCAGAGTGGAGAGGCCCAGGACAGGGCTTGACACGTGAGTAGCGAAATCATGTAGGCCACCTTCGCCCTATCTGACGGGAAGGATGCCGCTTGTATTTCAAATTGGATGAGGCACTGATTTAGGAATCCCCGACACTCGACACGTCGGTCACGGTCCTCTGGTTAGGTTTCCCTTTATGAGCTGGTGGCGGGGAGATAGACAATATGGAGAAGCGGTCGTCTAGCCGGGTCGGTATTACACGGTCAGTTAGGAGCCCAGGGGAGAGGCAACGAAGGTCCAAAACAAGCCGGGTCATACACGGGAGACACTGGTTGCGGTACACTGGGATGAGACGGGAGAATAGTCGAGAGCGAGCTGGGGTCATACACGGAAGGTCACAGGCGGAGTACAAGGGGTTAAGCGGAAGAGTAGTCAGTAACAAGCCGGATCAAAGTAGTAGCAATAGGGACAAGCACTAAGGCACAATAACGCTGGAGTAGGTGTGAGCCTATACTCTGGCAGTGATTTGCCTGCCAGAGACTTCCTTTATACTGGGACTTGGGCAGTTCAATTTCCTGCCTGTCTCTTTAAACATCAGAACGCGCGGCGCGCGCGCCCCTAGTGAGCGCGCGCCCGCGTACCCGGAAGCTGGAGACACGCTGACGGGAACTGTGCAGAGAGGGACGCCAGCCGCCCGCTACTCTGCCGCCTGCCTCCCGCCTCAGCCCGCCGTCGCCCAGACTGCCCCAGCCAGTGTCCGGAGCGCCCCGCCTGACCCCCGCAGAAGCCACGTCCCCGGACCCGGTAAGAGACTCCCGCGGTCCGGGAGACTGTGACAGCGAGCCAGCAGACACGTCTGTTCCTTAGTCACTCCAGGCCACGCCCCCCGATTTGTATTCTTTTTAATGGGAAAACATCTGGATGGGAATTGAGAAATCGCCATTTCAGAATGTGTAAATTTTGGCAAAATGTGCGATTTCGCAGTTTTTTGGTGTAAATATCACCAAAAATCCTATTGAATGTCACCCTTTGCATCTTATATGCATGGCAGATGCGGCAACTTTAACTTCCCAAGAATCCATTCACAGATCAAGCACGTGAAAAAAAGGAAAAGACACAGCATTGCAGCACTTTGTACACAGATTCAGATGTACAAATAAACTGATCAGTGACATCTAGCTAAACAGTTTTGTCGCTACCAGTTGTTTTATTTGTGCAATTTAGACCCACATTCTGAGAAAAAAAGTAGCTGGGGGTGGCTAGGTCATCTGGTGCACTGGGAGGGGATGTTTGGCAAGACTGGATGGTCAGTGTTTAAAGAAAATGGGGGTGATTCTGATTTATCCGGTCCCCCGCCTGTTTGCACAGGGGACCGATTTTTGGCGACTGCTTTGCGTATAGTTATTTATCTGCATATGCAGCCGCTGTGTGCGAGCGGGCACAGTGCTCGCACACAGAAGTCCAGGAGGGAGTCGTGGTGGGGCAGGCCAGGGGATTCACCCATTGGAACGTCCAGGGTTTTGTGGATTTTCCCATGGAAATTCCCAGATGATGCGGGTATGGGGGGCAGGCAGCTGACATCGCTTCCCGTACAGGACGCTCAGAGATCTGAGACACCACAGACGTGTCTCAGATGTGCGAGCGCTGGAGAAATCATTCGCTGGTCGCCAACTTTGGAATGTCTTCTCCCCCGCACCCAAGGCCGCGAATGGATGATTATGGAAATCAGCCATTCGCAGCTGTGCAGAGGATCGTGGTGTGCGAGGGGTTAACGGCCGTGCGGGGGGACTCGCAAGGCTGCGAAATTCTGGTTGTGGGTCAACCAGAATAAGGTCCAATATGTAGGAAAGTGATTATTTTGGATTAGGCATTATTAACCCAACACAGTGATGTTGCAAGGAGAGCAGGTGCTATCAGGCTTGTCTGTGTTAAGGGGCATACACACTGGGTGATTTTCAGCTCTGTCTGGATTGCCTAGAAATGACGCACAAATCGCTCCAGGGGTAATACTGGGACTGGAATCCCAGGCCTAGCTAGAGAGACTGCCCAGCAGCTGGAGTGGCAAGTAGTGTGAGGTGATCCATAAGTCTTCCAGGTAAGTTGCAGCCAGTGGCGTAACTAAAATATCCCCGCCCCGCCGATATCGGCAGAGCCGCCCCCTACTCCTAGACCTCCCACCCACCTTCCCAAGTGAAGTTAAACACTTCCCTTACCCCTCTGCATGCCGCCGCATTCAGGGTCCAGCAGCACAGATCTTCTCCCGGCTCCGTCTCCTCCTGCAGTTCTAATGAAAAATTACCATCACAAAATGGCTGCCCCCTAATATCAGACAGTTTTTAAGGATGCTAGAGGAGGCGTGGGCCTCCTCTAGCATCCCCAAAAAACTGTCTGATGTATGGGGATAGCCATTTTGTGATAATTATTTTTCATTAGAACTGCAGGAGGAAACGAGGAGTGTTGGTGTCTGACTACCCCCTGGCTTCCGAATATACACTCCCCAACCTACACTTGGGGCCCCGGACATACACTCCACACCCTACACCTGAGGCCCCGGACATACAGTACATGCACAGTACAGTTACATGCACTACTCAACCTACAAAATCCACTCCCAGCCCCTGGAACACACAATGGGCCTTATTCTGGTTGGCTCGCTCGGATGTGAATTTGCATCCTTGGGCGTCACCCCGCCTTGCGAATAATTAGCTGGCACCACCCATTTGCAAGCAGGATTCGTTTGCAAGGCTTGCGAATGGATGTTTTACATGAGCATCCATGCACATGTCATTAGGAACCCTCCCCATCTTTTGATGGTTGCCCACCATCGGATGATGGTGAAGGAGCATGCATATGTAAGGGTGGTCAAGACCACTCTTAGATAACGTGTAGAATTGCAGGGAATTGGGCGGGCAGCTGACATCCAGTGTTATGTCAGCTGTCCACCCCCCGCACATGTGTCACGGACACATTTGCATGTGTACGCCCAACATTTTCAAGGTAACGCCCATGAAATGCTGGGCATTCACATATGCTAATGGACCAGCCCCGGAGCCCAGCAACCCACGCCCCTCTCCATCCCTGCTCGCTATGCTGGGTGCGTGCACCTGGCAAACAGACTTTTCGCAGAGTTTGCCAGCACCCAGCGTATACACATGGTCAGAAATGCTGCTGCGCATGCACAATGCATTGGTCCCTGTGCGAACAAGCGGCCTCTGCGAATGAACCAGAATAGGGGCCAATGTCTGTCCCTCCCCACCATGGACCCAGGATCAATCACTACATCAGTACAATTATACGAAATACAATCAATGGCGCTGAAAAGGGCCGCGCTTTCCTATCCAGTAGTTACCTTGCCGGGAATAACAAATACAACAAATAAAGCAGGAAAAAGCGCCCACTGTTAGGGAGAAATGCTTACGTTCCAGTATTATTATACAGTCACAGATTTCCGCGCCCACTCTCCTTCAGATGGGATATATGTAAAGAAACACAATACAACAAACAGTGTGTAGTCCTGTTTGTACAATAGTTCAATATTGCGGGGTTTTCAGGGCAGACACTACTTCTCCTTTTCCCCAGTGTTTATGAAGCTTTAGAGGTTCACCACGTGTCATCGAACACCAAATGGATTGACGTACACTTATGCTTACATATAGCAGGAAGTTATAAAACACATCAAGGTATCTTTTAAGCAGGTTCTCTTACTTGTATGCTTACATTCATATGCATGGGGATCCTCACATCAAGGTATCTTTAAACATGGACGTACTTCCAGTTGTTTTCCATAAAAAAAAAAAAAAATCATATATTTTTTTCTTTATTATAAAACAAAATCTTTTCCAAATGGTAAAAAATATATGCCAGTCCTTATGGATTACTCAAGACCCGTCCCTCGGAGACTACAGATGTTAAATAACCCGGGAATGCTCACCAGTTCTGATGGTCACTAGTAAAGTACATAGTCTGGATATAATATGTTAAATGGCAACACCGCACCGACGCGTTTCGACCTACAGGTCTTCTTCAAGGTGGTGTTGCCTGCTGCCCTCTGTCTAGTTTAAATACCCTGGGAGACCTCCTCCCATCCCACATGGTGTGTGGGCGTGGTGGACCTTTATGTTTTGAATGTTCCATTCCAACCTATTAGTTGTCTGCTATTAGAAGAATGCAGACCACGGGAGTCAGCTCAGCCTTTGCTGACATCCTTACGTGTCTGCTGCTTAGTAGGGATGGCCATCGACCATCGATGATTCAAAATCATCGATGGTTCATGGCCGATGTTGAATACTTTTGCCATCGATGGGGGAGAACCAGATGGTTTCCCTCCATCGATGGAACAGCAAAACGATGTTTTGCGTGTTTTTTTCATAGCTCCGCCCCCTGACACCCACAAAGCCCCGCCCCGTGTTTTGATTGGCCCACAGGCCAATCAATCAAACACAATGGATGACCATCGATATGTAAAAATATTGATGGTCATCCATTGCATAGTTTAGCACTATCGATGGCCTGTTGCAGAATTGCCATCGATGGCAACCATCGATGGCAATGGCAACGATGGCCACCCCTACTGCTTAGCTCTGTCTGACTTCCGGTATTTGTATTACCGGAAGTCGTATGTGAAGCGCACTGTGACCCGCACGGCTCTAGATGGTTTTATCACTGCCAGCGCCGTGGCACGCACAGACATATTGGTTGGTATGTTTAAGCTGGCTTTTAGGAGGCTGATTGCATGACCTGCACGGCCATTTTGTTGGTTGTTATTAGATGAAGTTATATTATAAGGCTGATTTAGAGACCCGTGCGGCCATTTTAATGGTTTGAATAAGTATAGGATGGATATTTCTTTAGTCTACAATGCCTAAAAATAAATAATAAAGGATATGCTAAAAGGCTCGTGTGGGATGAATAATGGTTTAATCTACACCTATTTTTGATGAATTATTTGTTTGACAGATTAAGGGACTTTTATAGGAACCATTTTACTTCAAAGTCCCCATTCAGTCCTTTAGGTGTTAGGGTCTTCAAATTATAAATGTATTTCATTTCTGTTTTCGCTAGAATGGTTTCACAAGCTTTTTCTCTCCAAACTACTTTTTTGATACCGATGACCTTCGATATATCATGAGTGGAACACATGTGTTTATTTTTAAAATGTTCTGAAAGTAGATGACCTGTCAGGCCTTTTTTTGATGTTTCGGGCATGTGCGGCCCATCTTTCCCTTAGTGTTCTACTCGTTTTCCCCACATATTGGAGGCCGCATGAGCATTCAATTAGATATATGCAATTTTTGCTGTTGCAAGTTATGAACTCTTGTATTTTAAACGAAGATCCATTGGCTGTGGAAGTGAATTCTGTCACTTTCGTGGGGGTATTTTTGTGTGTCCTACACATGGGGCACATCTCACATCTGTGGAATCCTTTCATTTTTATTTTTCCTTCCCTTTGTTCGAGAACACCACTTTTAACGATTTTTGATCTTAAAATTTTGTTTTATAATAAAGATTTTTTTTTTATGGAAAACAACTGGAAGTACGTCCATGTTTAAAGATACCTTGATGTGAGGATCCCCATGCATATGAATGTAAGCATACAAGTAAGAGAACCTGCTTAAAAGATACCTTGATGTGTTTTATAACTTCCTGCTATATGTAAGCAGTGCTATTTTTTAGCAGGCTTCAGCAGGAACTGAGGCCCTTATTCTAGTTCACTCTTTCTGACAAAATCATTCTTAGATGGACAAAACCATGTGCACTGCAGGTGGGGAAGATGTTACTTGTGCAGAGATAATTAGATTTGGGTGGGGTTTTACTTCAAAGTGAGATCTATATTGCAGTGTAAAAAAGAGGATTTTGGTACTCACCGGTAAATCCATTTCTCTGAGATCAGCAGGGGCCACTGGGATCACATTGGGTATTAGAGCTGGGAATGCCGGGAGCAAGGCACAACTGAAATTACTTAGGGAAGACTAGCTCCTCCCCTCTAAGACCCATCAGCCCCCAGTGAGGAAATTGGCCCACTAGAGGAGAAGGTAACAGAAAAAACACCAACACCACACAAATCAACACCCACACAGTCCGGAACAGAACCCGCCCCAAACAGCGACCATAACAGGCAGGCAGGTTCCACAAGCTGGGAGGGCGCCCAGTGGCCCCTGCTGATCTCAGAGAAATGGATTTACCGGTGAGTACCAAAATCCTCTTTTCTCTGACATGCAGCAGGGGCCACTGGGATCACATCGGGGAGGTTCCAAAGACCAGGCCCCGGGAGGGAGAGCGCTGGGGATCCTGCAACACCAACCGCCCAAAAGCTGTCGATGAAGCTGCAAAGGTGTCAAACTGATAAAAACGAACAAAAGTGTTCATAGACGACCAAGTGGCTGCTCTGCAAAGCTGTGAGGCTGACGCCCCTCGCCTAGCAGCCCATGACGTACTCACCGACCTGGTGGAATGAGCCGTTAAAGAGGAAGGCGGGATTCTTCCCGCATGAAGATACGCACTGCGGATGGTCAACTTTATCCACCGTGCAATTGTCTGCTTTGACGCAGGCCAACCTCTGCGGAACGCGTCATACAAAACAAACAGACAATCGGATTTTCGCAACGCACGTGTTCTAGCGACGTATATTCTTAGAGCTCGGACCACGTCCAAAGAGACCTGCTCGGGCGAATCCCCCTTAAAGGCTGGAACCACAATAGGCTGGTTCACATGGTAGGAAGAAACCACCTTAGGAAGAAATGCCGAGTGTGTCCGTAACTCTGCCCTGTCCTCATGGAAAATGAGGTACGGAGACTTACATGATAAGGCACTGAGCTCCGACACTCTGCGAGCCGAAGCCAGAGCCAAGAGGAGAACAGTCTTCCAACATAAAAACTTCAGATCCACCCTATCAAGAGGCTCAAAGGTGTCCGACTGAAGAAAAGACAAAACTAAGTCCAAATCCCAAGGAGGCGTTGGCGGAACAAAGGGCGGCTGAACCCGAAGAACACCCTGAAAAAAGGTTTGAACCTCCTGAAGGAGAGCCAACCTTTTCTGGAACAGGATTGACAAGGCCGAAACCTGGACCTTGAGGGAACCCAGCCGCAGACCCGCATCCAAGCCCTTCTGAAGAAACAACAACAGACGGGATAACCTAAAAACTCGAAAAGACCAACCCTTTGACTCACACCACGAAGCATAGGAGCGCCAAATGCGGTGATAATGAGCCGCCGAAGAAGGTTTTCGAGCCCTCAACATCGTAGGTATTACTGACCGAGGCACCCCCCTTGCCCGGAGTACTGCGGTCTCAACAGCCACGCCGTCAAATGTAGCTGAGCAGCTGAGCAGCTGGGCCCTGCTGAAGGAGATCGTGCCTGAGAGGCAGACGGACCGGCTCGTCTGCTAGCATCATCTGGATGTCTGAGAACCAAGTCCTGCGAGGCCAACAAGGGGCGATGAGGATTGCCTGCACTGACTCCCTCTTCAGTCTCTTGAGAACCCGACCCAAGAGAGGCAGAGGAGGGAACAGATACACGAACCTGAACTCCCACGGTGCTGACAGGGCATCGACCGCTATTGCGCCGGGATCCCTTGTGCGTGACACATAATTCTGAAGCTGATGATTGCCTCTGGAGGCCATTAGATCTACCTCGGGAGTGCCCCACCGAGAGGTGAGATCCCTGAACACCTCGGGGTGCAGCGCCCACTCCCCTGGATGCAGAACCTCCCGACTGAGGAAGTCGGCCTCTAGATTTTCTATTCCTGGGAGAAACACGGCTGTGAGAACGACCTCCATTCGTTCTGCCCATTGAAGGATTCTTGTCACCTCCTCCATTGCCAACCGGCTCCGGGTGCCGCCCTGTCTGTTCACATAGGCGACCGCCGTCGCGTTGTCCGATCGAATTTTCACCGGACGACCCCGAAGATGCTCCTGAGCCAGGAGTAGGGCGTTGTAAATCGCTCTGAGTTCTAACACATTGATGGGCAACAGTTGCTCCTGAGGCTTCCATCTGCCCTGTAGACGAAGCTCCAGCACCACCGCCCCCCATCCGTGAAGGCTGGCGTCTGTTGTTAACACGATCCAGTTCTCTATCGCAAATCGACGTCCCTGGCACAGGTGATCCCTCCGGAGCCACCAAAGTAAGGACACTCGCGCATGGGGCGACAACCGAATCAATCTCCGTAACAACAGATGAGACCCCACACCTTTCCTGAAAAGATCGAGTTGAAACCGCCTTGAATGGAATCGTCCCCACGTCAATGCCGGGAATGCAGCCACCATCTTCCCCAAGAGCTGTACACAAAGATGAAGGCTGACCCTCTGGGGAAGTAGAACCTTCTGTGTTAAAAGCTGCAGCTCCTGGATCTTGTCCTCCGGTAAGAACACCCTCTGTGCTTCTGTATCCAGCCAAAGACCTAAGAATAGAATCCTTTGGGTGGGAACCAGAGAGGACTTCTTGAAGTTCATGACCCATCCCAGACTGGTGAGCGTCTGAATCGCCATCCTGGCGTGCGACTCCAACAACGTTGGTGACGGGGCCTTGATGAGGAGATCGTCCAAATATGAAATTATCGTCAGCCCGCGGCTCCTGAGAGATGCCATAGCCACCGACAAAGTCTTGGTAAAGACCCTGGGGGCTGACGATAGGCCAAACGGGAGAGCCCTGAATTGAAAATGGTCCCGACCGATGGCGAATCGCAGAAAGGCCTGGTGAGACTTCAAAATGGGGATATGCAAATAAGCATCCTTGATATCCAACGATATCATGTATTCCCCTGGCTCCATGGAAGCAATTACCGAATGAATTGATTCCATTTTGAACGGTTGGTAGGTCACCAGTAGATTGAGGGATTTGAGATTCAATATGGGCCGCATTGACCCATCCGGCTTGGGGACCACAAATAGGTTGGAATAAAATCCTGTGTTCCTTTCTGAGAACGGGACCGGAATGATAACCTGCGATTCCAGCAAAGTCTGAATTGCTAGAAGAAGGCCGGACCTCTTGTCCGCAGAAACCGGGAGCGCCGTGGTGAAATAACGCCTGGGAGGAGGTGTGTCGAACTGAATCCGATATCCCTCCGACACCAGTCTGCGAACCCAAGGATCCTCCGAGAGGGAGAACCATTGGGTTCTGAATTCCAAAAGGCGAGCTCCCACAGGGGAATCGCCTAAGGAAGCTGGCAAACCGTCATGCCACTGGCTTCTGGGCCGGCTTGGGCTCCTGGACTCTGGGGACGGCCTGAGGACGTGCCCTGGCTCTGGAACCTCTGGAAGGCTGAAAACCTCTTCCTCTGCCACGAAAGGAACGTTGAGGCCGAAAGGACTGAAAAGCCGGACCTGTAAATTGACGCCTAGGTGGAGGCACCGACGAAGGCAGGAATGTTGACTTACCTCCAGTGGCCTGAGAAATCCACCTATCCAATTCGGGACCGAAAAGGATATCTCCAGTGAAAGGGAGGCCCTCCACGGCCCTCTTAAATTCCGCATCGGCATGCCACGAACGAAGCCACAAGGCTCGTCTAGCTGAAACGGCGTTTGCGGAGATCCGTGCCGATACCAAGGAAATGTCCTTGGCTGCATCACCTAAAAATGAGGCGGATTCCTTAATATGCTCCGCCAAGTGGCGCAGCTCCTCCAATGAGGACCCCGAGTCCAGACCCTCAATAATCTTCTCTGCCCACTTGACGTTGGCTTTATTCACCCATGCTGACACAATGGCTGGTCTAAGCTGGGCTCCTGCTGCAGTGTAAATGGTCTTGAGCATCGCCTCCATCTTCCGATCCGAAGGGTCCTTCAAAGAAGAAGCCCCAGGGACAGGCAAAGTAGTCTTTTTAGACAACCTAGACACAGATGTGTCCACCGGCGGAGGCGTCTCCCATTTACTGAGGGCCGCCTGTTCAAACGGATACAACGACGGAAACCGCCTAGGAATTTGAAACCGCTTATCCGGATGTTGCCAAGCCGCCAAAAGCTGTTCCTGGTTAGGGAAAGGAAACACAACCGAAGCCTTCCGAGAGACGCCGAAAAGGTCCAAATCCTGAGGTTCAGGAAGAGGATCCTCCGGCAGCTTAAGCACCTCCTTTACTGCCAAAATAAGGGCTTCAATCCCTCCTGGAGTCGGCTCCGCCTCTGGAAGAGCATCCTGTACCTCCTCCCACTCCCCCGCATCCATTTCTTCAAATGGTTCGGGTTCCTCCTCAGAGTCATCCTGCAAAAGAATTTGAAAAGGGCGCTTCTGACCTGAGGACGTCGGTCTCTGGGGCCTATTCATGGACCCAGCTAAAGCATCCACAGATTTAGCTAACGTAGAAACCCAGGCAGGTTCCGCTCTGCGGGACTCCGCCAGTTCTGCCGACAACTTGGACATAGTGCCCACCAGGACAGAGGCCCACTGCGGAGTGGGAGCTTCCACTATGGCGGATGTAGACATATCATCAGAACAGGCCTGGCAAACCGTAGCATTACCCTCTGCTGAATACTGCGCAAACTTAGCTGAACAAGAGGTGCAAGTATAGGCTTTTGGGGAAGCCTTGGACCTGCCCGTCATGGTAGCTGAAAAGGACAGAAGCCTTCCCAGAAAAAAAACTCCTTCCACACACACACACACCCACACACACAAAGCAGTAGGACCAAACCTCAGGGGCTGCGAGTCCTAGAGGAGAATAAGCCGTGTGTGAAACAAAAACCTTCTGTGCCTGCTGCAGCAAGGCTTACAGAAGACGCTGGACGCAGAAACCTAAGAAGGAAAACCGCGTTGTTAAAATCAGCGTGTGTGTGTGTGTTAAAAGTCGGGCCGCGCCATGCCCGCCTCTGTGCATACTCTGCTCCCCTCTCCCTCAGAACTTGCCGCCACTGAAGCCTCGCAGCAGCCCTATTGCGCTGCCGTAGCCGGCTAATCAGACACAGCCGGCGTCCCCGCAGACTCCTGCAGCTACACGCCGGAGCGCTGGGACACAGCGTGTCTCACCCGGCGTATTAATGGTGGCGCTTAAGCAGGTGCACCGCGCTACAGCGCGGCAGAGCCAGGGAAGCAGGGAAGCAGTAGATAAGAGATAACACTCACCTCAGAGACCCAAACGTCGTGGCTGGCGAGCCCTTTAGCTAGGGACGGCAGGAGCACGGAACACCGGGCAGGCACCTTCAGGAGGTCCTGACCGGGAAGCCTGGTAAACCAGGGGCGCAGGGAACCGGACCCACACCTTTCAAGGAGGCTGGGAAGGGAACCTGGAGCAATTGCAACAATGTTGTACAAAAAGCAAGAGCAGTGAAAACTGTGACCTTGCTCCCTCGGCACAATTTTCTCACTGGGGGCTGATGGGTCTTAGAGGGGAGTAGCTAGTCTTCCCTAAGTAATTTCAGTTGTGCCTTGCTCCCGGCATTCCCAGCTCTAATACCCGATGTGATCCCAGTGGCCCCTGCTGCATGTCAGAGAAATAAAGCAGCCAGTATTTACCCTGCACAGAAACAAAATGACTCAACCAAATCTAATTCTCTCTGCACATTTTAAATCTGCCCCCCTGCAGTGCACATGGTTTTGTCCATCTAAGAAGGATTTTGTTAGAAAGAGTGAACTAGAATAAGGGCCTCAGTTCCTGCTGGAGCCTGCTGAAAAATAGGACTGTATGTAAGCATACGTGTACATCAATCCATTTGGTGTAGTTCGATGACACGTGGTGAACCTCTAAAGTTTCATAAACACTGGGGAAAAGGAGTAGTGTCTGCCCTGAAAACCCAGCAATATTGAACTATTGTACAAACAGGACTACACACTGTTTGTTGTATTGTGTTTCTTTACATATATCCCATCTGAAGGAGAGTGGGCGAGGAAAAGTGTGTGTGTGTGTGTGTGTGTGTGTGTGTGTGTGTGTGTGTGTGTGTGTGTGTGTGTGTGTGTGTGTGTGTGTGTGTGTGTGTGTGTGTGTGTGTGTGTGTGTGTGTGTGTGTGTGTGTGTGTGTGTGTGTGTGTGTGTGTGTGTGTGTGTGTGTGTGTGTGTTTTAGGGGGGAGCAGAGACAGTGGGCCCCAAAATTCTGTTGCCAGCTGCTGTATTAATTATGTTTTTATTAGAATCACCATACCTTGCAGCTTTCTAAAGTATAAAATCAGGACCTGATGGGGTTTGGGGGATGTCCCCAGCGCACTCCAAGCAGCTGGGCAGTGCCACCCCCCACCCCCCACCCCACTGTTAGATGCACACAGCATCTCTTCGGTGATGACCAGTGGCTTTGCAGAGCTGGGCAGCGGTGATCACTGGCTCCTGCAACTACCCCCTGCCCACAAGAAACAGCAACCTGCGGGTGAGACAGCGGCACATTTTCCAAATAGTGGGTTATGTATGCAATCACAGATGCTGATTCAAGTTTACTCCATTTTTATCTGAAAGAGATGTACCTACTGACAGGTATATAATATGTCCATGCACCCTCCTCTAATTATATTATATTTACAGGAATGCACCCTTACTGTACTTTCCATATGCTTGCACGTCATCCCTCATTCAGGTGTATGCAAAGGCATTTTAGGGGTACATAGAAATCGAAATAGTGACATATACCTTGTTATTTTGGGGGTGTTACTAGAGTGCAAAAATGCATTTAGCCTATAGTTTGTATTCCTGGTTACAGTATAGAGGGTCACAATGTCTATGTCAGTGGTCATGGAACTCGGTCCTCATTACCCCACACAGTGCATGTTTTGCAGGTCTCCTCACAGAATCACAAGTGAAATAAATAACTCCACCTGCGGACCTTATAATATGTGTCTGTGAGTAATTAGTACACCTGTGCACCTGCTGGGTTACCAGCAAAACATGCACTGTATGGGGTAATGAGGACGAGTTCCCTGACCACTGGTCTAGGTTAACATTCCACTAATGGTCGACAGTGACTAGTTTGAAACATGAATATGGTCGACATACCATATGTCAACATTTCCAGAAGGTTGACACAAGCTTATTACTTATTTATTTACAGTGTCTTATATAGCGCAGCATATTCCGTTGCACTTAAGGTCAACATGAAATAGTCGACAAGTTTTTTTTTACGTTTTTTTGGCATCTGTGTAAACATGGTCACCATATAAGAGTGCTAAGCTCACCATGATTCGGGCACAGTGCCATGCTGCACTTGGCACACTATTATATTCTCACTCTATGGTATGACCCAAGTCGGTCTACACCCAAAAGAAAATAGGGAAAAATTTGTGTTGACCTTTTAAGTGTCGACCGTGTCCAACTTAACCTCGTCAACCATCATGGTATGTTGATCATTTCCAGGTATCCACCTAGTCATGGTCAACCATTAGTGGTCAACCCAGGAACCATACCGTATATCTGGTTTCCTATAGTACAAGTAAAAGCGGTACTTGTTTCCTAGCACGGTGCCCGCGATTTTGATTGTATTGATCGAGGGTGAAAAAATCGCATCGATTGCATCGCATGCAACCAAATCGCATGCGATGGACGCGATTTTTACATTGCAATCAATCAATTTTACATTGATTCCAATTAAAAAAAAAAAAAAAAAATTTAATAGCAAACCCCCCCTCATGGTTTAAATGGCCCTCCAATGTTAACGCCACCCCACTATTGACGCCAACCCGAAGCGTGGTGAGCGCAGCAAGCCCGCAAGGGGCGACGGTATGTGTCCTCTGACCTTTTCATACCCCCACTATCCACGTCTGCGTGGAGATTCTATAAAGTGTGGCGAGCGCACGCGCATATCTTCACAGGTATACACGTCCGCTCGCCGGTCTTCGGGCTCGGTGGCTCGCCACACATTTTTTAAAATAAACTCCACGCCGACGTGGATAGTGGGGGTATGAAAAGGTCGGAGGACGCGTACCGCCGCCCCTCGCAGCGCTTTGGGTTCACGTCAATAGTGGGGTGGCGTTAACAACGGGGGGGGGGGGGGCATTTAATATAGTTCAAAAGGAATAGGGGGCATATACAATGAGAAATTGGGCACATTGGCCCATTTCCCATTGTTCCCTATGTAAAATCGCGTTGATCGCATCGCATGCCATTATAATGGCATGCGATGGACACGATCAACGCGATTTTAACATTGAAAGCTCATTTAATATTGAGTCCTATGTAAAATCGAGTTGATCACGTCGGTGGCATCGCATGCCATTATGGCATGCGATGGACGCGATCAACGCGATTTTCTTATTGCCGGCAATTAAGCCTGGTAATTAAAAGAAAATCACGTCCATCGCATTGATCGCATACCTTAACTCAGGGGTGGCCAAACCTGTCCTCAAGATCTACCAACGGCGCATGTTTTCCAGGCAACCTGTGGATCTATAGTAGGAATGAATGCAGCATGTTTTAAAATGTGACAGTTTGTAATGACTACAGCTGTGCACCAGCTAGGTAACCTGGAAAACGTGGACCGTTGGTAGATCTCGAGGACCGGTTTGGCCACCCCTGCCTTAACTTAAGGTATGCAATCAAGTACGACGGGCGCCGTGCTAGGAAACAAGTACCGTAAAAGCTTATGCTAAACTTTATCAGCATACAACATGTAATCTAACAACATTGATGGAATAGCAATACTGCCATCTTGAGGTAGATTGTGGAATCTTTTATTTTAATCATCAGAACACAGAAGGTAGCAGACTAGCTTTCGAAGCTTTTGCTTTGAGTGGGCTTACTAGTAATAATATAAATCTGCAAAGTCTCAAGATACTTTACAGATACTATGAACTTTATAGAGAGGTTTAGCTCTGCAAAAAATACATGTATTGCAGTGGTTCCCAACCGTGGTCCTCAAGTACCCCAACAGTGTACATTTTCCAGGTCACCCAGCGGTGCACAGATTATTCAGGCACATTTTAAAAGATCCACAGGTGGAGCTTATTACGTCACTTGTGATGCTGTGTGGAGACCTGGAAAACGTGTACTGTTGGGGGTACTTGAGGACCAGGGTTGTGAAAGAGAGAGAGAGAGAGAGAGAGAGAAAGAGAGAGAGAGAGACGGTGTCAGCCTGGCACTCTCCCTTCGTGATGCTCAGCTGCCGTCGGTGCCTTCCCGAGGGGGAAGGATAGAGATCAGTACAAACAAGGAGCGGCACTCAGCGGGCTTGGTGCAGAAAACTTTATAAATCACATCACAGGGTGTCCAACGTTCTTTTTTCAAGGTGTGCAAACTTTGTACACCTTGAAAAAGGAGCACGTTTGCTCCGAAACGTTGGACACCCTGTGATTTATAAAGTTTTCTGCACCAAGCCCCGCCGAGTGACGCTCCTTGTTTGTACTGATCTCTCTCTCTCATATATATATATATATATATATATATATATATATATATATATATATATATTATTCCTGGGACTGGTTCTGTATTGTGAGTATGGTATGCTAACCCAATTAGAGGGGGTTAATACGACCAGTGGGGGAGGGGACAATTACAGTAACTGCCATGACAGCGGCTTTGGGAAGGAGGGGAGCAGGATATTTGCAAAGGACCACCTTTCCTCCTCAGCTGGCAGGCAAAAGAGGGAGCTGTACTGTGAACATTGCCACCACAGACGGGCTGAGAGGAAGGAGACGGGATGCGGTCATTTGGTCCTCAGCATCATGGTCGACAGTCATTAGGTCGACATGGGAAAAGTCGACATGGTTCTAGGTCGAAAGGTCATTAGTTCGACAGGTCGTTAGTTCGACAGTATCTAGGCCGACAGTCAAAAGGTCGACATGGGGTTTTTCACTGTTTTTTTGAGCCGACATGCGATATTTCATGCCCTACCATCCACTAGGGCATGGAGGAGAATAAAATAATGTGCCCAACGCATTGCAAGGGGTTGCGGTGCACTTTAAACTGTGTCCATGTCGACTCTGTTGACATTCAGGAGAAAAACCCCATGTCAACCTTTTGACTGTCGACCTAGACATTGTCGAACTAAAGACCTGTCGAACTAACGACCTATCAAACTAATGACCTTTCGACCAATAGCCATGTTGACCTTTTCCCATGTCGACATAGACACATGTCGACCTTATGGTGTTGACCTAATGACTGTTGACTATCATGCTGCAGACCAAATGATCCCAACCTGAAGGAGACCTGCCAGCAGGAGTAATAATGACTCCCCGCAGGAACTCCCTAAGAGGTGCTGGCTTCATGGATCAGGGTGTAGCTGATCGCAGCAGGCAGCAGAGCAGTAGGTGCTGTAAGCAGCCAGTGACAGAGAGCCCACATCTGTGCCCAGTCAAGTTGCCTAAGATATCGAGATAGGTGTCAGAAATAGCAGCAGCAGGGGAACATTACTACCTGCTGTAAAATAAAGAGGATCAATAGGTATACTTAAATGTTAGTATATAACCATTAAGGGGGGTATTCAATGTCAGGGGCACGGCTGTCGAGCTAGCGCGACAGCCGTGCCCCTGTCCCGTTCTCGGTTAGCTCGCCTGGAGCTCGGCAGTCGGGATTCAATGTCCCGGCCGCCGAGCGGTGAGAAGGGGGCATGGCCGCGAGTTGCGGACGGGAAGTGACGAGCTGCAGCCGGCAGCTCGTCACTTCCCAGCTGTTCTCGGCAGAACGAGCCCGACAGCTAGAGATGTCGGGCTCGTTCTGCCAGGAAACCCTGTTCAATGCTGTCGGGGAAGACAGCATTGAATAGGGCCCCGCAGCCATCTCCCCCGTCGGGAGATGGCTGCGGGAGCTCGAACGAGATTGCATACCCCCCTAAATCTCATTCTCTGGCTGATCTATAATCAATGGCAATTAGAACAGACTGAAAGCCGTTATTGATTAAGTAACGTAATTGGTATGATCACTGATTAATATCTCCTGTAAGGGAATTAGCAAGAAATAACAGAGTACTCTGCACCAGACATCATGGGGTGACATTCTATGTGTTGCGGTAAAATCCGCATGTTTTTTATCGCACCTAATCGCACTTTTGAAAATCGCAAGATTGGGCCGTTTTTCGCGTATTTAATGAGATGCGAAAAACGGCCCAAATAGTGCGAATAGGTGCGATTTGATGCGATTTCTTTAGTCCTGAAAATGTGCGATTTTCAGATCTGAAAATCGCACATTTGCAGGAAATCGCAATTTAAAATAAAAAAAAAAAAACTGTGCGGGGTCCCCCGCCAGAGCATAACCAGCCCCGGGCTCATTGAGCCGGTGCTGGTGACATAAAATCACGGTCCCTGACAAATAGGGGTCCCCTTGATTTAATTAAACCAGCACCAGGCTCAAGGTCCGGCGCAGGTTCCCCAAATACGGGGGACAAAATGACTAGGGGTCCCCCGCATTTCAAGAACCAGCACCAGACCCAACCAGCCAGCAGGGTAATGCCACAGCCGGGGGACACTTATTATATAAGGTCCCGCGGCCAAAGCATTATCCCCCTGGCTGGTCAGCATGGGCAGGGGTCCTGGGGAAGTGGGGACCCCCCCAAAGAAGGGGTCCCCCCCTCCAGGACTTACCAGCCCATGCTGAAAGTCCGGTGCTGTCCCCGATGCCCCTGGGCGATGTCGTAAAAAAATCGCGTCGGTCGCATACCAAAACGCACACGACGCGATGTACCCGATTTCTCCATAGGCTTCAATGTTAAATTATTTTAACATTGAAACTGAGTACATTTAACATAGAAAAAAAAGTTTAATGGCCCAATATGGGCCATTTCTCATTGGGTATGGCCCCGCCATGTGTGTAAAAAATAATGGCCCCCCATTGTGACCGCCACCCCCACGATTGACCCTAACCCGAAGCGTGGCGAGCGCAGCGAGCCCGCGAGGGGCGGCGGTGCGCGTCCTCTGACCTTTTCATTCTCCTACTATCCACGTCGGCGTGGAGTTGAGAATATAAAGTGTGGCGAGCGCAGCGAGCCACCGAGCCCCAAGCATGGCGAGCGGACGCGGATACCTGTCAAGCCCACGAGGGGCGTCCCTCGCGGGCTTGACAGGTATCCGCGTCCCCTCGCTGCGCTCGCCACACTTTATATTCTCAACTCCTTGCCGACGTGGATAGTAGGGGAATGAAAAGGTCGGAGGACGCGCACCGCCGCCGCGCTTCGGGTTTGCGTCAATCGTGGGGGTGGCGGCCACAATGGGGGGCCATTATTTTTTACACACATGGCGGGGCCATACCCAATGAGAAATGGCCCATATTGGGCCATTAACCTTTTTTTTCTATGTTAAATGTACTCAGTTTCAATGTTAAAATAATTTAACATCGAAGCCTATGGACAAATCGGGTCCATTGCATAGGCTTCAATGTTAAAATATTTTAACATTGAAGCCTATGGAGAAATCGGGGGCATCGCGTCGGACACGCATAGGCTTCAATGTTAAAATATTTTAAAATTGAAGCCTATGGGGAAATCGCGGGCATCGTGTGCCTTAAAGTTAAGGCACACGATGCCCGCGATTGTGGCCGTGCTAGGAAACAAGTACCTAAAACACACACTGACACCCAGAAAAATAAACGTTTAATACATCCACAGCCCACACATACTGATACTTACCTACCTTGAGCCCGTGGGTCGGTCCCTGGATCTGGGGTCCGGGTCTCCAGGGCTGAAGAGTCCGGTTCCGGGGCCTTGGTCCTGGTTCTGGGGCTCCAGGATCCGTAGTAATCATAAGGGGTACCTGAGGAAGGAAATCCTACTCACCTGGTCCCCGATGACGACCCCGGCATCTTCAGCTCCAGACGCGCTGCTCCCGGCTGGTACCCGCTCACGGACTGGAGAGATGCAGAGATGTTCATCTTCTGCGCCTCTCCTCAGACTGATTCTATTGGCCGCCTAGCGGCCAATCAGGAGCCGACTTTCTCGGCTCCTGATTGGCCGCTAGGCGGCCAATCAAATCAGTCTGAGGAGAGGCGCGGAAGATGAACATCTCTGCGTCTCTCCAGTCCGTGAGCGGGTACCAGCCGGGAGCAGCGCGTCTGGAGCTGAAGATGCCGGGGTCGTCGCCGGGGACCAGGTGAGTAGGATTTCCTTCCTCAGGTACCCCTTAGGATTACTATGGATCCAGGACCCCGGAATCTTCAGCCCAGGAGCCCTGGAACCAGGAACCAGGACCAAGGCCCCGGAACCGGACTCTTCAGCCCTGGAGCCCCGGATCCAGGGACTGACCCACGGGCTCAAGGTAGGTAAGTATCAGTATGTGTGGGCTGTGGATGTATTAAACGTTTATTTTTCTGGGTGTCAGTGTGCGTTTTATTTAACTATTTCTTGTACTGTGGAACTACAAGTGCCAGCGGGCCCTTTAATGCCCCGCATGCTGGGACTTGTGGTTCTCCAAGTCCCAGCATGCGGTGTAGACTTGCTGGGACTCATAGTTCTACAGTATAAGACAATAGTTTTTATTCTTTTTTTATACTTTTCATCAGCCCGATGCCCACCTCCCAGGGGCATCGGGGACAGCCCCAGACTTTCAGCATGGGCTGGTAAGTCCTGGAGGGGGGGGACCCCTTCTTTGGGGGGGGTCCCCACTTCCCCAGGACCCCTGCCCATGCTGACCAGCCAGGGGATAATGCTTTGGCTGCGGGACCTTATATAATAAGTGTCCCCCGGCTGTGGCATTACCCTGCTGGCTGGTTGGGGCTGGTTCTTGAAATGCGGGGGACCCCTAGTCATTTAGTCCCCCGTATTTGGGGAACCAGCGCCGGACCTTGAGCCTGGTGCTGGTTTCATTAAATCAAGGGGACCCCTATTTGTCGGGGACCGTGATTTTATGTCACCAGCAACGGCTCAATGAGCCCGGGGCTGGTTATGCTCTGGCGGGGGAACCCGCGCAGTTTTTTTTTTTTTTTTTTTTTTTAAACGGTTTAACCCTTTTTTTCCAAACAGAACCATGCACAGATCTCAATGATCTGTGCAGGGTTCTGGCTAATTCGCCCATCAGAACCTGGTCTGATTTTTGGGCGAATTTTAGACACATTTATACAAATCGCATACCATTAAATATGCGATTTGTATACTTTTCAATGTGAAAACATCTGGATGCGATGTGCTGCGAAAAACAGCCATCGCATTTCCAGAATGTCAAATTTGTTGGCCAAAATCGCACTTTTTTCACAGCTCATTAAATATGCGAAAATGGAAAAACATGCGATGTCGGCCGTTTTTGCGGGAATAAAAAAAAAAATCGCATCCCATAGAATGTCACCCCATGTTCCTGCTTAACATGAGCAATATAGAGGTATATTTTTTTAAAGGTATATTTTTTTAAAATAGATTTTTCTATGAAAAGTGGTCTAAATTGGTGTTCCAGGGTTAACAACACCAATGTACAAAAAAATAAAAATTAAATCTATCATAACAATCAATAATAAAAAAAACCACTACAATAATGGACTATTACTAATATAACCCACAGCAGTACTTCTTGAACTCTGCCATTACTCTCCAGATTTCAAGGATAGCCATGCTTTAGCAGAGGTGACTCATACCTCTTGCCCACTGAGGCCCAAGCTCCAACCCTGGATACTGAACATTGGTCTGTGCCAGGGCTGCACTTATACTGTCTTACTCCTTTCACACTGCTCCCGGCACACGGGTTGTCTCCACTTACAAAAGATGTCCTCTAAAAGTGCTCCTGGGTCAGCCAATCGGCAGACTTTAGGATGACCAGACACCAATAATAACCCAGGTCTGCCTTTCACACTGCAGCCTACCTAGGGCGGACACAGAAATAAGCCGTGTCACACTGGCTTATCCAGACAATAACCCAGATTCTTGGCTCTGTGAGAAAGGGGTATTTATTAAATCAAATTTACTGAGATACTTATTATATAGATTCAAGCCTAGGTATCCTTAAAACCTGGACTGTAATGGTGGAATTCTAGAAACTGTGCCCCATAACCTTCCATTTTGTATTATGATTAACTTTAAGATCTGGAAAAGACGTCATACTATTGTAATATCATCTTCAGACCCCTTAATGCATACACACCCCAGGCGGTTTGGATAAATACCTGCAAGTGTGAAACTAAAAACTTTGCCAGTTATAATTAGTCATTCTGAAGCTGTGTACACATGCGGGCGATTTCAGCATATATCGCTGAGCGACCATATTGCCAGCGATTGGAGTGTGCACCGGCAATAAATCGCTGGGTCCGCGCTCCCATTTTCAGCCCCTGCCTCTTCTCCCGACAGTGTGACATTTTCATCAGCGACCATCTCTGGTCGCTGATGAAAACGGGACATAGAGCAATTTGATTAAAGCGCAATATATTGCCAGCAATCATATTGCCCCGTGTGTAAGCACCTTAATACCAGAAATCTCTCCTACACTCAATATTGTTTTTCACAGTCAGGCTGGATACACATGATGAGATTTTCATTCCAACCAGAAAGATTGGACAAATAATCTTTAAAATGTATGGGTGCAAATGACAATTGCCTATTTGCACTCAAACACTGGAAAATAGACAAATGGATATTCCGACATATTGGTTAAACCTAGTTGATTTAACCAATTTATTCGAAAGACCTTATTGTGCCCATATTTCGTCTTTTGGGTGCAAAAGGTTAATGTAATTTACTGCCATTACTAGATTTTCGCTCTAATGGTGCCCATGCGATCAGATGCAATGCGATGACCCATCTCATTGGATCACATCTTATGGTGCCTGGAGCTTTTTCATCCACACCCGATGTCGCATGCCACCTGCAACATCGGGCACTGGAAGAGGGCTGGCGGTGGAGTAGCGGAGCTCTGTGCAGGAGTGCTGGTGTGCGGCAGTAGTTAGCGGCGGGTGTTGCAGAATTTGAACAAAAATAATCAAAAGACTGGGTGGCCCTCTGATTGGCTGAGAGAGCTCTCTCTCAGCCAATCAGAGGGCCACCCAGTCTTTTGAAAAAAAAAATTCAAATTCTGACGCCCACCGCCTACTACCACCAAATGCCAGCCCTCCTGCACAACACTCCTCTACACCACCGCCAGTGCTCCTGCCGTCCGCCGATTGCTTAGTGAGCAATTGCATGTGGTTAAAAACCACATGCGATCGCTCACGCCAATCGTTAAATATGTGCAGCACATAATACCTATCTACACGACATTTGACCAGCGGGCTCCTGCATTAAGTCAGGTGACACATTCCATGTGCATACACAATCCTTTGATTTATCGCACAGATGCAGCCAAAATCAAAGGATTGTATGCAATATCGCCCTAGTGTATGGGCACCATAATCAGAAAGGTTGGACAGAATCTTGTAGTGTGTATGCAGCATAAAGAGATTGATCAGAGATTAGAGGGATTTTGTACTTACCGTAAATCCTTTTCTCCGAGTCCACAGGTGTCACTGGAGTAACATTGGGGATAAAAGGGCGACTACAGGGAGCATGGGCACTTTAAATTTAAATGAGTGTGGCCAACTCCTCCCCTTCTACTGGAAGAAAGAAGACACTTCCAAGAGGAGGTTGAACATAACACACATTAACAATCAAACCAGTAATAGATTGAAAAGTTAAAATATCATGACAGACAACACTGAGCAATACACACCACACAAAAAAATATACCAGGATGTTCCAACAAACATGACCGGAACCTAACTGGTAAGAAGAAACTTCAACGTTTCTGTAAATCAGTTTTTTAATAAAGGTACAGCGCCGAGGCGGGCATCCAGTGACACCTGTGGACTCGGAGAAAAGGATTTATGGTAAGTACAAAATCCCTGTTTTCGCCTTCATCCACTACCGTGTTTCCCAGATAATAAGACCTACCTCGAAATTAAGCCATACCCTTGATTTTGGGCATTGGACCAAAATAAGCCCTCCCCCCAAAATAAGCCCTAGTAAAATTTCCTTATACACAGACACTAAATTCTACCCTATCACACCCCCGCAACTCCCTGGTGCTTGTACTGCACAGGCTTCTGCTGAAGTCATTTCAGCTCCCGGTCCCAGGGATGCACTGGGGGCAGCCGCGTGACGTCACAGCGCAAATCACGCGGCTGCAGCACGGAGAACATTACTGTATGGTAAGTTATTGAAAGGAGGACTTGGGGCAAATTTAAAGGAGGACTTGGGGCATATTTAAAGGAGGAATGGGGGCATGTCTAAGAAGGAGGAATGGGGGCATATTTAAAGGAGGTCTGGGGGCATGTTTAAGAAGGAGGAATGGGGGCATGTTTAAAGGAGGACTGGGGGCATGTTTAAAGGAGGACTGGGGGCATGTTTAAAGGAGGACTGGGGGCATGTTAATTAAAATAAGCCCTACACCGAAAATAAGCCCTATGGTGTTTTTTGTTGAAAAAAAAAAAATGACAGTGTCCTATTATCAGGGAAACACGGTAGGTGTCACTGGAGTAACAGTGGGGACGTCCCAGAGCTTCCAACACGGGCGGGAATGCGCTGAGACCCCCTTAACAATGAGCGTCCAAACTGAGAAGCTGGAGCCGCAAAGGTGTCGAACTGGTAAAATCGAACAAAAGTCTTAAGGTGGCCATACATCAGAAAGACTGGTCTTACAATCATGATTGTGTCCAATTTCCCTTCAACTCCCCAGCAGTCCTTGGTGGTTTTTGGACATACAATGTACTCACAATCTGTCATACATTCAATCATACAATCCATCTGCTGCATGATTGAAGCTTCATTTAAATCGGGGGCTGGCCTACTATCCGCTTGGATACTTCTGCGGCTCCCAGCATCTTCACTGCCACGGGCCCCCTGGAAGCTGCACCTCTCTTCTCTGCTAGTCAGGGAGGGAGTGTTACATGACTCTGGTTGTATGAGCCATCTAAAGACAAATTGCATGCGCTTAAAAGCACATGCAATCTGCTCCCAATCCCAATTGATCTGACATGCAGCACGTCAGATCAGAGGACCAATCCTCCAATCTCCCAGGGCCGGGAGATTGTGTGATTGTGTGCACACGATGTGCACACAATCTGCATACAATCCATCTTACAATCATTTGAGATTGTATGATTGGGTATAATATCTTTCTGATTTATGGCCACCTGTATGTCCAGACCAGGTGGCATCTCTACAGAGCTGCTGAATAGAGACCCCCCGGGCAGCCACCCAAGAGTGGACCACCGAGAGTGTAGAATGCGCCGTAATAGAGATAGGACATTGAGCATCAGCGACATAAGCCTGACGGATAGTTAGACGAATCCACCGAGACAACGTTTGTTTGGAGGCCGGTCAGCCACACCTGACCGGATCATACGTGACAAACAAAGCATCCGACTTCCTGATGGATTCTGTCCTTGTCACATAAATACACAGAGCTCTGACAACATCAAGAGTCCTGATTTATGGAGTATCCTCCACAAAGGCCGGCACCACAATAGGCTGGTTGATGTGGAAAGCCGATACATCAAGCATGGAACACCAAAAATGGTGGTCGACAAGAGAGAACTCCAGGATCCGAGACCCTTCTGGCCGAGGCCAGGGCCAGGAGGAGAACCATTACATTACATTACAGTATTTATATATGCAACAATCAGCAAGTTAAAAACTGTGTACACACACACACACACACACACAAGATGATAGTACATAGAAAACCAGGGTGGAACACTGGACAGAAGAGACGGTAAAAGAAGGTAGAAGCTGTCACAGTCTAACAACAGCACTTTGGTATATATCAGGGAGCGCTATAGCCTAATTTGCATACAGCCCAAACTGTCTCACCAAGCTCTAAACCCCACTGTCTGCTCATAGAATCTGGGGGGGCTGTAGCAGGTCTGGACACCGGGAGAAGAGTGCTGTTCTTGAGTACGGAGACTGTCACAGCATGGGGAGCCTCCTGGAAACGTGCAGCTGCATCCTAATACATTAAAATGGCCGCCACTGTTAAAGTCACACTGGGGAGAAATCGGGGACGCTGGGAGCACACCACGCGGTAGTTCCACCCTCCTGGCAGCTCCCTCTCCCTTGTATGGCGCCATGTTTGAAAGGGACCCTGCTTTTACCGCCATCTTTTGAAAACTGACCCCGCAGCTAACCGGGGGGTCAGGCATACATGTCGATTGCCTTGCTGGCCGGAGGCGGTAGGGCTGAGGGAGGACGGGACGCACACCGCACGCAGTGGCGGCTGTCTGCTCTGGAAATGGTGGTCTCTGCAACCGGGGACCAGGGCGTGAGCCGCACGCAGCTGTGGCTGAGTCCCCCTGGCAGCTCCCACGTTGCAGACAGGCAGCGGCAAGACCCTGCCTGTCCTCTGCAAAAACTTGTAATCTTCAAGCTATAACATTATGCCCTGGAGCAAGCCAGAGTGTGACCAGCTCCCAGAGGGCACATTCTAAGACTGCCTAGGAGGGGAAGTAGAAGGGGAGGAGTTGGCCACCCTCATTTAAATTTAAAGTGCCCATGCTCCCTGTAGTCACCCTTCTATCCCCACTGTTACTCCAGTGACACCTTAATGCCCAGCGTATTATATACGCTGTGCATTAATCCATTGGATACTTTGCTTTTCTAATAATCCATTTGCTTGATTGGCCAACTAATACTTAACATGATTGGCCAAATCTTAGGTCTCAAATGTTTTTTTTAATGCAAGATTTGGATCTTGTAGAATTAGTTTTACTGTATATACATTGTTAAATGAACTAATTAAATGATACCGATTGCAATTAAGCATATTGCTTAGTAAAGCAAAATATAAACCTTCAGCCCTGCAAGTGAATCGTCACAAATTCTCTGGAATTATAACAATTTATAATTTGGATATGAAACCAGCATATAATTTGGAAGGGCACATTAAAAAAAAAAAAAATTATAATGCAAACACATGATTTGATCACCAATACAGTTGTGTGGATTTGAAAATAGTACACAAAGATAAAGGGAAATATATATATATATATGTATATAAATAAAATAAAACATATAGTTGCAACTTCTTGAGTCTTTTCTCAGAATCAAATTTAAAACAAATTCTAAACTAAACTAAATAGATATTTCAGGGGTAATGAGAATGGGTTAGTGCCAGGAAGAAAGGAAGGGGTTTTGTTTGCTTGGGTATGGGATATAAAAGGTATGGTACAACTGGAAGCAAATAAATAGCGCCTCATCTAGAAGAAAGTGTATATATTTGGAGATCTACAGTATGCCGTGAGGAAGTGTCATATCAAAGGCCCAATAGCGCAGGAGTGCAGACAAGATGCAAAGTTTACCATAACAAGTGCAACAGAGGAACCACATCTTACTTGTTTGGGTTATGGTGATTTTGGACAGTGTCTAGGTCAATACCAAATGGTCCACAGTGACCAGATCAACAGACAAAAGTTTGGTAGATGCATGAAAAAGTCAACATAAGTTTTTCACTTTTTTTGGTCAATTTTTAGATTTTTGCACATGGACCCCAAATTAGCGTACCGCTGCGCTTGGCACACTTTACCATGGCACCTGGACTCCAAATGGGGAATTGTAAAGTATGAAAGTTACAACTTTTTTTTTTTTTTTTTTAAAGAAACCCTTGATGTTTATTTACCTTTACTTGTGTCGACCTGGTCAATGTTGACTATATGGTGTGGTCAACCTACTGACTGTTGACCAATCACCCAGATACCGTTGTTTGCTGCTTTATCCAAGATTTATGTGGTGAGCAACACAAGTGTTCAATAGCTGTAACGTTGGTCACCTTACTTAGAAGGGCCATATTATCATCACTGTGATCTTAGGGACCTATTATGTACAATTAGGGATGATGCAAAATCTCTTACTACAGGACCCAGTTGCGTTTTAAATAACCCAAATAAGTACCCTGCTATGGGTAGGATAGTATCGCGTTCAGTATAGTGCTTCGTAGTGCTTCGTAGGGGCCTGTTCACAGGTCCCCATTTCTGATAAACATTTCAAACACACACTCAATGAGAAGTTATGGACAACCCAAGATCAGTATGAAAAATTCCATTTATTCTCGGTGTTCAGCCATTCACGGATATTTACACACGAACAATTCAGAATCATCTAATACATGAACCATTTTGTCCCTAATACTTGAGATTTATTCTTTGCATCTGTACACATGATGAGTGAGCTGGAGGGGGGAAAGAAGCAAAAACACTCAAATTTAACCGTCTGATCACCCTGATCTTATACAAATGGTTACAAAATGGAATACGAAAAATATGAAAGGAAAAAACATGGATGAACCTGCAGAACTCTTCTGTATCCACTTCATTAAAACAAGGGAGAGTGGCAACACAGACCAATCATGAAGATAGTTTTACATTGTTGCACACACATTGTAACAGCCCATCTAGCCTGCAGACCAGAAAGTGTTACTATGGTTATTTATAAAGAGGGCGCTTGTTTGTTTTATAGTTACCAGTCTAGTGAATTGGGAACTAAAAATGTTGTTTTTGTTTTTTTTGAGAACGTTTAATATAGGGGTGAGGTGGGGGCAGAGTTAAATGGAGGGGTATCTTTTTTATTAAATACATTTTACAATACTCAAGTGGCAAGCTTTAAACTTTGATTATAAATACTTTTTGTTTTCTGAACTTGCTCCTCCTTGTAGAGTATAGCACATACATGTGGTATAAAAATGATATTTATTTATATATATAAATATATATATATATATATTTACAATGGTGTGTCTGCCGATTCCTATCCGAGCCTCTCTGGAGCCCCGCTGGATGGGCAGACAAGCAGAGCAGTTGAGTGTCACCAGGGGGACACAAGCAGTTTTCGGTACAGTAAATTAGGAACTAGCTGCCTGTTCACACAATGTGTTCTCAGTACGGACGTGCACCCAACACAAAGATAAAGGATTGTACAATATTAGGAATCCAACTGTGTTGTTCTGTGAAATACACCGTAAATATTTGTTTATGGAGAAAGCTTTAAAATAATGTACAGAAAAACCCAAAAAACCGAGAGGTCCAGTCACTACACAAGACACTGGTTATTCATTAAAAACAGATTGCTGAGGCTTTACAGTTTGGATTTATGCACAGAAGGACAAACATGACCACGAATGGAATAAGATTATAAAAAAAAATATATACATATTCGAGTTGTTGCTGACAATGTATACATGAACACTACTGACAGAATGGAGACGCTGTAGGGTCGAATCCTTTAAAAACATCTTTAAGGGAACCAGCGTCCTGCTCACTGCCCTGTGTTGGGCTGTTGCCAGCGAAGGGGCTGACGTTTCCTGTCTTAGCGGCCTGTTTAACCAAGCCGTAGACAGATGGCACAGGGAGACTGTGAACAGCAGGCTGACTGCCCTCGGAGGCAGCTGGAGTTTTAGTACGCGGCCGGTTGTAACTGCTGTATCGGTCGGTTGCAGTGTCTGAGTTTGTTTTTTCAACATCCGCTTGGTCAAGGGCAGACTTGCGCACAAATAGTGGCTCTTTTGTTTTACTGGCAACTTTACTGTCCAGTCCTTTAGATGATGATGATGATGATGATGACGATGATGTCTCACTAGTAGCGGACTCAGCTGAAGTCTTACTCCCTGTCCTGGGATCATACAAACTAATGGTGCTCAAAACGTTGCTTTGACCAGCGGGCTTGCTCAGCCCTCCTGCAGTAAGTAGACGAGGATCATAGGGTGCAATAGTTGGTGTGCTCTCAGCAGGAGGAATTGTGGGAAGAGGCAGAGTGGGTTCTGGAGGTCGTACAGGAAGCACAGGCTCAACTGATTTTTGAAGCCGGGGGTCAGCTGGGGGCTTACGCGTTCGGGGGTCGCTAGGTTTCTCAACGGCTGCTGGCGCAGCAGTAGAAGGTACAGAGGCAGCATTGACAGTCTTCAGAATCCTAGACAGAAGTTCAAAGTCAGGCAGGCTAGGATTAGGTGCTTCAGGGGCAGGTGTCCGCTGACGTGGGTCATGAGATGCAGCAGGGGTTGGACGATTAAGCCGTGGATCAAGGGCTGGCATAGACTGTAATGCCGCTGGCACAGGGACAAACTCCTGTTTGGGAATGGGCATTGGAATAAGGTCTTCAGGACTCCACAGAACAGTCCTGGCAAAGCTGGGCTTGCTCAAACTTACGTCCTTTTTGATATGACTGAACTGCTGAAGCCGAATACGTGGGTCTCTCAAGGTCTGCCCAGGGAGAAGTTCCAATGGAATAGGGACAGTTTTTTCACGCAAGACCCTCTCGGGTTCTTCTTCATCTGCAGGTGTTTTACTAAGTGGTGAATCCTGCTTGGGCTGGGGAGGGTGCCTGCTCAATCTAGGGTCACTAGGACCTGTCTCAGCTGGAGTGGAGTCTGTGTTTCGAGAAAGCCGAGGGTCACGAGAGAGACGAGGGTCAGTGGGGCGGGTGGATGGGCTCTTTTGCAGGCGTGGGTCAACTTGGTTTCCGGTACCAATGTCTCGGACAGGGACTTGCTGAGCCGTGCGATTGGAGGACTGTTGCCGCAGAGATTTGAGTATTGAGGTCATACTACTTCCACCTTCCTCCTCATCACTGGAGTACCAGTTACCAGGATCACCTGACAATGAGAGAGATCATAAGTTCACAGTTCTTCAGTACACAACTGCAACCTAGCACACACCATACTTTAACATTTGGGGGAGCCACCTGCCTACCCCTTTTCTATATTTACACACTGTGTGTAGAGTGGATAAACTAAAATAAATCATAAATATAACAATGTGTAACAAGAATGGTTACTGGTCATGTTACCTTTACTCCACAATCATGGGTTGTACATAGTTTTCCATGTCCTTACTCCTAGAACACGACATCTTTTTGGGCTAAACAGGATGTTTGCAAAATATGCATGGAGGGGTGTTACGGAAGTACAGAATGCTGAACTTGTAAAAAGGCTGTTGTGTTTAACACCATCTGGTGACCTTGATGACGGTGGTTTATTTGAGTAAATAAGTTATTATGATATTTTTGGAATATGTTTATAGTGGAGGCAATAATGTATAATGACCTCTTACTCTGCCCTTAATGACTCCCTCTCATTGGGGATTACAACCCTTGCTGTGGGAGGAAGGGTTAAGGACAACAGGGGATTGTCCTATTCAAAGAAGATGATGCCTACACGACAAGGCTCCAACTCAGAGACCCTGCAAATTTGAAGCCAAGGCCAGCAGGAGGTCTTCCAAAACGGAAACTTGAGAGCTACGTCGTCAAGGGGCTCAAAATAGGAAGAATGCTAAAAATCCAGACCAAGGTAGAATTCCCACGGGGCACTGGTGGAACAAAAGGTGACCTGGAGGCCATCATGGAGTAAAGGTATGTACCTCAGCCAGGAGGGCCAAACGTTGCAAAAATAGACAAGATGGGAACCTTTAAGGATCTGAACATAGAGCAGCATCTGTTGTCAGAGGGACCCAGTCCCAAACTCCGAACTGCCGGTCTGCATTTAGATTTTGAGGCTAGAGCCACCATAGTAGCAAGGGGTACGGGTTGTTATGTTGACAGGGTCTAGGTTGACAGTCAAACGGTCAACCACTATTAGTCGACAGTCAAAAGGTCGGCATGAGATTTTAACTTTTTTTGTTACTGACGACATGGACACTGTACAAGTGTACTGCTGCGCTTCGGGCACGGTGCCGCGTGAACAAATCTATTACTAGTGACCTTCTCAATGTCGCCCTAGACACTGTGGACCTAATGACTGCCTCCCAGTAGCAAGACCTGGGTTTGAGGCAACATCCATATCAATCAATGCATATACAGACCAGAGATCCAACTGGAAACCCAGAAAGTGAGAGATTTTGGTAGAGTTTTCCAATTTTTTTTTAGAGCTGCAATCAAATTACATGGAAAAATCAACCTGGTTTTTACGGTATATGATTGGCGCTTTAAAAATAAGAACACATTTCCCAATATCTCTCACTTTCTGATGCTCACACCCTATTACATTTGTCCCACAGAGTGAAACCTGACAAATTAGAGAGCCCTGAAAGAGACCATCTTCCCCAACAGACAGATGCCGAGGTGCACTGACACTGCTTTTAGAGAGACATATTCCACCAAAGTGGCTGCACACTGTTATACATAGGACTACAGGTGGGAAATAGGTCCCTACAACACAACATATTCTATTGTCTAAGGGTGCCTTACAGACTACTGGCCCAGAGATAAATTGTACTCCTAAATGACAAGTGACACAGAGAGGTGTTAAGTACTCAAATAGTCATAAACTGAAAGAAAGTTTGCCCTTACCTAAGACACTACAGTGAGCAACCAAATCACTTCCAAAAATAGGGAAAGTGGAGGCTGAATTTTGACCTGCAAGGCATGGTCCAAAAGTACTGCTGATAATTTATTATTTTATTAACAGTTTCTTGTATAGCGTATACAGATTCCGCAGCGCTTTACAGAGAATATGTGAACACAGTCCCTGCCCCAGTGGAGCTTACAATCTATATGCCCTACCACATGTACACGCACACACAGACATTCTAGGGTTAATTTGTTGGGAGCCAATTAGCCTACCAGTATATTTTTGGATTGTGGGAGGAAACCGGAGTACCCGGAGGAAACCCACGCAAGTACGGGGAGAATATACAAACTCCGCACAGTTAGGGCCATGGTGGGTATTGTGAACCCATGACCTCAGCGCTGTGAGGCAGTAATGCTAACCATTACACCATACGTACTGTCCCTGATAATAGACTATTGACTTATCCAACTTCTATTAAATCACCAAAAAAAAAAAGTCAGGCACTGCCCATAAACATTGCCAGGAAGAGGGTTCAAAAAAAAAATTGTACTAGGTAATGGACCAATAGCAACTGTAGCATTACAGCCTCTACCTATGCCACCTGTAAGTCTGTGCGCTGTTTCCGAGGGGTAGATGCATCAGTGTTAAGAAGCAACTTCTGTTAAGGAAAACCCATGCCTTGGCAATACATCCGGATTGTGAGTGCTGCGAAGCTTTTGCCTTTGAAAGCATTAAAGGTAGAGAACACCACCACATACAAGTAATCATAGATTGAATATAAAAGATTCTTTTGATGTAGTGTAACACTCCTCCTAGCCAGTATATGAGATGTGTTGTCAGAACTTATTAACCAATGTGGAGAGAGGCTAAGCACATGATACATAGGGCCAGTATTTCCCCTAGCTACCCCTGGGGGCGAATGCATTGCTATACCTGCCCATAATGAGCGCGATACGAGATGGGAGAGCTGGCGCGATATAACAATTAAATACCACCCATAGTTCTGGAAGCTATGAAACTTTAGAGAAACATAAGAGCATCCCAATACCTTCTTCATTGTCTCTTTCATGCTGGGAGCCACCAGCCATCCTCCTGGCTCGCTCCTCTTCTTCCTGCTGGTTTTGATGGATGCGCATGTACAGGGCGCGCTGAGTAGACGGCAGGAAGTCAGGGATGTTTCCTTTGTTGAAGTTGGATTGTACGTCTATATCTTCAGGTGCGTGCTCTGGTGGGAGCTCATGGAAATGATGAGGCTCTTCCAGCATCCCACCATACTCATCATAGACGCCTAATAATATAATCAACAAAACATAACCATAACTTGGCTTTACAGTCGCAGGAGCGGCACATATATCATGCACCCTTCTTATAAAATGAATGAGATTTCTCTGTGTATTGTTGCCGTATACAGACAAATAAGATGAGTGTCAGATGTCAGTGAAGTGCGAATACTTAAAAAAATAAAAAAAATTTTTTTTTTAAACAGCCAGCCAATCAGCTCCTACCGGCTATGTCACACACTGTGTTTGAAAAAGAGCTCATTGGCTGGTTGTTTATCACTCTCCATTTTATCACGTTTTGAAGCTTAGTGCCTCCTGCCCTATTTCTTGGACTATGGAATGCAATAATGCAATGTACACAGGGTATGGGTCATTGGGTCGACATGGTTTAGATATGGCTTGGGTCAACACCTGAAATTGGTCGACATTCTTAAGGTCAACATGGATGGCAGGTAGACACAAGCATTAGGTCGACATTGGCTAGGTGCATGGGTTTCTCACGTTTTTTGGTCTCGAATGTTGTAACAGTCAAAATGGATACCATCTAAGTGTACCGTGTCCGCTCACCATGCTTCAGCTACGGTAGGGCATGAAATATTGCCTGTCGGCACGTCAGCTCAAAAAATAAATAAATTAAAAAAAAAGGTGAAAAACTCCATGTCGACCTTAAGCATGTCAACCTATTTCCAGTGTTAACATAAGCCATGTCGACCTTCAGTGGTCGAACCTTTCCTATGTCAACCTAATAACCGTATACATATTCTATTTTGAACATGACCTCACTGGATGTCACCTCACCCCACCCCATCATCTCCAACCAGAGAATATATCAGAAAACTAGCAGCACAATATGTTCCCCACCTTCACGGGTAGATGCAGGAAGCAGTAACAACGGAGGAGAAGTGAGAAAGTGCCTGGTACTTTATCACTGGCCAATCAGCTCCTTAGTGTTAAGTTACAGGCTAGGTTTAAAAAAGGACAGTCAGGAGTTGATTGGCCTGTGATAAAGTACTAGGCACTTTATCACTTCTCCCTTATCACTGCTTCATTCATCTACCCCTCAGTCATCAAGTCAGCTTCAGGACACTATACACAATATAATACACTGTATTTTGTGGGCAGTTCCATATACAAGTTTCCTAAACCCTTCCTGTTTCTTGGATTTCCTTGGTTTTTTTTTTTTTTTACTTGTCCAATTCACCATCCTACTCATAAGTGTCAGATGGTCTAGCCGTGCATTATAACCATGTTTGAGGCTTTGGCTGGTATATCTATATTCTTTTATGACAATTGTTTTGGTCAACAATTTGGATTTACGGCCTGTTTGTTGATTCAATTATGAATAAATTAAATAAACAATAATAGGAAAAAGAAAAGAAAACACAGCTATGAAGGGCACGCATACATACCAGGGTCTCCCATCATACCGGGATCCATCTCCATACTGGGGTCTTGATAATATTCACCATAGAATTCTGGGCCAGGTGGGCCATCAACCATCATCTCTGAGCCATCACCAGGACCATAGGGCATCATAGGAGGACCTTCTTCCAAGCCCATGTCATGGTGCATGGGGCCTTGAGGACCCATAGGCCCAGGAAATCTTGGGGGAGGTGGCCCTGGAGGACCTCCCGGTGGGCCAGGTGGTCTAAGTAGCAAAAAAGACATACAAAATTATTATGGTCACCCACTCAAACTCAAATATAGAGAATGCATTAAAAAGCAGCATTGTGAATGATTCATAACTCACCTGACACCCAGTTTGTGAGCCAAATGGGCAGTGGGACGCACTACAATTTCAAAGAGTGAAGGTATTTTGCGTTGACACATTTGGGGATCCATAGAGCCATGTCCACCAGACATTGGGCTTCCCGGCATTTGATCTATTGAATGATCTCCACATCCTGGGCTTCCAAGCATTTCAGATTCATCTTCCATTTGAGGCATGGGCCCCCCGGGTCCAACATGCATTGGAGGCATGGGCCCCCCAGGTCCAACATGCATTGGAGGCATGGGCCCTCCCGGGCCAACCTGCATTGGAGGCATGGGCCCTCCCGGGCCAACCTGCATCGGAGGCATGGGCCCTCCCGGGCCAAATTCCATCGGAGGCATGGGCCCTCCCGGGCCAACCTGCATCGGAGGCATGGGCCCTCCCGGGCCAACCTGCATTTGAGGCATAGGCCCTCCCGGGCCAACCTGCATTTGAGGCATAGGCCCTCCTTGCATTGGAGGCATGGGCCCTCCCGGACCAACCTGCATTGGAGGCATGGGCCCTCCCGAGCCAACCTGCATTGGAGGCATGGGCCCTCCCTGGCAGGGATGCATAGGTCCTCCTTGATAATGGGGCATTGGGCTTTCTGGTGGTAACTGATCACTTGGACATATTTGCATGGAGTGTATTGAGCCACCTGGCAAAGGACCTCCAGGAACCTGAATACCAGAATCACCAGACAATTGTCCTCCTGAAATAGAACCTCCAGGTACTGGACCACCACTAGGCAAAGGGTCACATGGTCCTACAAGAGCCTGTCCACCCAACACAGGGCCTTCAGGCACGGGCCCAGTGACTCCAGTCATACTTCCGCCTGAAGAGGGACTTTCAGGCCCCAGCATATCTGAAACTGGCCCCTCCGGAAGCGGCACATCTGCTGCAGAACCTCCGGGAGGAGGTGCTGGGTTAGAGCTTCCAGATGATGCTACAGATGAACAAGGTGCACTAGATGTAGGGGATGGTGGATCACATTGCCCAGTTGAAGATCCTGTTGGAGCAGAAGGTGTAGGAAGAAGTCCAACCCCAGGGGGAGGTTTAGGTAGAGGATTAATGCCCTGTTTTTTCAGCTCTTCCACATCCTTCTCATCCTCTGCACCAGCTTCTGCATCCTCAGCCAAGATCTGCATTCAGCATAAACATACATTTAGTAGAGCAAACTACATTGAACATAAAGATGTCAAAACAAAGAAAAATAGGCAAATACAATAAGTATTTGTAGATTTTTTTTCAGAATGCACTAGAATTACCTGCACACACTGGGCAATTCCTGGGGCCGACGTTATAGACCCAGTTTGGCAAGTACATATACCAATTGCCGATGCCTGAGGGAGAGCTACGATGGCGGTGGGGGGTTGAGAAGGGGCCTGGTCAATGATTGCCTTCCTTGTCTGTACATGTACAGACGACGGAGGGGGCGTTAACAACTAGAGGGAGCACTTATTGTTTGTTGGGCAGAGCGTATACATTGGACAATTTAAAAAACGATAATGCTCAGAAGGGCCAAATAAGCCCAGTGTGCGCACACCTCCATTTGTCCTCTTTAGAAGGTTTGCTAAATATCACCTAAGGACTACAAATCCCATTAGTGCATGCATTTCCTACAGGGTGTGTTCAGTACCTTATCAAGCAGCTCCTGTGTCTCGTCTGTGAGGTCCTCATGGGAGAACATGCACTCATCGCCATTGACGCAATTGCCTGTTGTGTGGTATAGCTTGCAAGGGAAATCATGTAAGTAAAGTTAAGGAGAAGTAAACCTGCAGATCCACCTGAATCAGCAGCTACAGTATTACATGGTATATTAGCGCATCCATCATATAAACTCCCACGAGCTCCTACCCTATGGGCAGGTCTTCTGCTTTGCGCACACACACACATATTTATAGTTTTAGGTCTACTGGAGATTATGAGAATTGTGAAGTTATCTAGTATACAGCATTATGTTTTAAGAAAAGGATATTGTGCATATAGGGGCAGCTGTCTGCTCTGGCACAGTAGCCTGTAACATAGAACTTGCAGAGGCCGCGGCGCCTTGGAACCTCCACGTCGTGACTGAAATTACAATGCTCCTCCTGTAGGATGACAAAAGAAATGCAGTCAGCACACAATTTAAATAATTACAATTCAAATATAAATATAAAAAAAGCAAAAAGCATCTTTCTGAATCACACTCTAAAAGTCCATGCCAGGTAAATTTTGACTCACCCAGGTACATCGGCCCTCAATAAAGTATTTACAGATGACTTTTCCCTTCTTGTCTGCTCGGTGGTGAGGCTTCTCATAGTAATTTCTGTACATTCCTCCATCCTAGACAAGAAAAAGGAAAAAAAAAAAGTGTTAAAAGATCATAATAAAGGAAGAATCACAGATCCCTGCTCATGCCTATGTACAACTGGCAAGTGTATGCTAGTCAAGAATAAAAATTATAATAATGTGCACAGCTTACCCCATCTTCCTCATAGTAATCGTCATCATCGTTTCCTTTTCCCCTGCCTCTTCCTCGGCCACGACCCATGCCTTTAAATCCTCTGCCACGAAGCCCTCGCCCCCGACCTCTATGAAATCCTGAAAGCATGAATCACAAATGTAACTACATCCGCATCTCTTTTGCCTGCTACAATTAAGCTGGGTACATACTGGAGCGACGAGCATTTGTTAGCCCAGATTGTGTGTACTCACTGGAACAATTTTAATAAAGGATCATACATTAACATACTACAGGTCGCTAGCTATATTGCCCAGTAGGATATGCAGATCACCACAATGGCCATAAGCACTCGCATATCAGGTATACACACTGCCTGATATGCGCAGAGGTGAGTGATAAATCAGTCCAACCCACCAAATCGGATGACATATCGCTCAGTGTGTACCCAGCTTTGGCATTCCCCTGCTGAATAAACAAGCCTACCTCTACCTCTGCCTTCTTTAGACTTGCGGTACGGGTTCATCTCTTTGGAATATTCATCGTACTCCTCATCTGCCATCATCTCCTCATCACAATACTGCAAGGCCAAAACAAATGACAACACTTACCATCACAAGAATGAGAAAATGACAAATAGTAATATAGTGGGAGGACTGCACGGACCTCTTTCTATAAATCAGCATAAGTGGAAGTGGCCTTTTAGAGCCTTACAAGAGGTATTCATAGTACTATCTACACCTTCACAAAAGCTCAGGGCACAAACAAAAAAGTGAAATCTTTCTAGGGGTGGGGGGTATAGAAGGGGTGGAGTCAGAGGGCTGTATACAAATGTTTTACCGAGCACGATCTCCCATCTAAAGTGAGGGAAGATCACAGGACTACGGCCCGTAATCTGGTTCACTCGTAAAGGCAAATTCATTCTCACAAGGACAAAATCATGTGCACTGCAGGGGGGCAGATGTAACATGTGCAGATAGATTTAGATTTGGGTGTTATTTAGTTTCTTCTTACATCTTTACACTGCAATGTACATCTCAATTTGAAGTGAAACCCCACCCAAATCTAATTCCATCTGCACAAGTTACATCCCCCCCCCCCCCCGTAGTACATATGGTTTTGTCCATTTAAGAAGGAATTTACTTTAGCGATTGAACCAGTATAAGGGCCCATATTGAAATAGCCATTTTTATTGCATATCGCACTAATAAAGGTCGGGTTAAGCTGCGCAAAACGGCTAAACCCGACCAAACAAATGTACGCAACACAAAAAGTCCAATATGCATGACTGGGGACTTTTTTTGCCCATTTTTAAAGGATGGGAGCTGAAATGAGGGCGTCGGCAGCCATACATGGGCCAGAATGGAGCTACATTTGAATAGCTCCGTTGTGCGCCCTCGACTGGCTGCCGGTGTATAATCATTTGATTCTCTACAAAAATTCTGGCTATGATTGCTTCAACAAAATTGGAAAAAAATTGTTTCCAAAAATGTTCATGCCAGTAATTATACTGTAACATATATGTAGCAGGTTTAGTCTAAAATAAATGCAGCATGTGTGGATTAGATCCCCTGTATGCTTCCCGATCATGAGAAACTAGAATTGCGGCATATTTAGGTAAATAATGTGCCTTTTCTTTAATACTAACACCAGGCAATACAAGTGGCGCATTTTTCCTCCGCTATACCTGATGTTTCATATGCATTTATCAATGGATGGGATTTCAATTAACGCTGCTCTATAGAATATGGATTCAAACTCTGAATCAAGAAAATGCAGTGTAAATGAATAATATATTGCCCTAAAAAAAGGACAGACAAATGAGGGGGAGGTGGATTAGTTCCTCAGTCACTTGTAAACCTGCTACACATTCAAACACATTTTACAGGTATCCGGTTGATAGGTCGACAGAGTGTCCAGGTCGACAGTCATTAGGTAGAAACCAAAAGGTTGACATTCACAAGGTCGAGACTGACAAAAGTGTCGACGTGGTCTTTCACACTTTAAAACCCAAGTTGACTCCGATTGGAAATGGTAAAATGGTCTGAAGCATGGCGAAATAAACAAGCCATGCACTACACTAATTGGGGGGGTCCACAGCTCAGGTGTAGACATTGACACACACAAAAAAAACTCCAGTCGACCTACTGCATGTTGACACTTTGATCCATACACCATTTTCCATATACTGTACATACGCATATGCGCCACTTACCTCCATTTCCTCATCATACAAATCCTCTTCCTCCATATGATCCTCTCCTGGGAATCCTCTCCCTCTACCGCCTCTGCCCCTAAAGCCTCCTCTTCCCCGCATCATGCCTCTTCCTCGCCCTCGAATCAATTTACCACGTCCCCTCATACCTGGGAGAAAGTAATTGTTAGACACGAGGAACACTGTGCTTGAAGCTCTGTACAAATTCAACAATATTTCTGCTTAGCACATAACTTATTTTATCTTGAATAGAAGTGATTTGTTTACATTTAGATGGTGGTATAATGTTGTTTTATAATGTACATGTACTGAGTGGAAGAGTTCCATACAGTGTTCTCCCCAGGCATACATTTCTGAGCACTTCGAGTCCCCTATGCCCTGACACTCTCAATTAGACCTTGCAAGCAGAACATGATTCCAGATAGACCGCTCGATGGGAAGATCATGTGACTGACACAGATGAGCAACACTGACTTCACACACAGGATCCCCAACTTGTCTGTATGCAAGCACCCGGTCTTGTCTGCCACACGCCAGCCCATCTCTCTGCACCTCAGAGGGGGCTCCAGGTAACAAGGGAGTCCAGCTGCAGCTCCATCTTCTGCATGGCTGCAGTGAGCGGATACTCTATTCCGCTCGCGCCGCACAGTGTGAATGCGAAGACCGCAGCACTGGGTCTAGAGCTTCAGGCTTGTCCTGGCAGCCACTGCACACACTGAACCTGGCCATGGATTCGTCCCCTGTATGGCGGCAGTGAGCAGATACACTATCTGGCTCCTGACGCAAAGAGGCGGAGACTTGTTACTCAAGTCTCCCCCCAGAACTGTAATTAGCACCAACTGCCACACCAATAGGGCACACTGGGGCAGATGTATTAAGCCTTAACAAGAGAGATAAATGCAAGGGATAAACATCCAGCCAATCACCTGCTAACTGCCATGTTACAGGCTGCGTTTGAAAAAAAGGCAGTAAGGAGCCGATTGGCTGGATGGTTCTCTCTATCACCCTTGCATTTATCTATTGTTAAGGCTTAATACATCTGCCCCATTATTACTACCATTGAGTACTCCATTGAGCTTGTTGTGGAATGATCAGGCAGAACAATATCTACCTCTAAGAGTCGTACTTTCCATCTCAGCATACCCATCATTTGCTTACTGCCTTTCTGCCTATAAACAACCCAGAGGATTTTTCTCCCTGTACAGTGGTCCATAGCAGGAGGAGGAGTTTGCAGGTGCACACTAAATATAAATGCTAGACCTTTTAATATCTTTGCTATAAAGGGATTTTTGTAAGAACTTACCGTTCGAATCCCTTTCTCTGATATGGTCCTGGTGACACAGCTCAACACTGGGATGTAGGAGGGTCCGAAGGAGCCAGGCACCTATCCTAAAGTTTTAGAGGGTAGGCTCCTCCCCTACTGCATCCCTGGACTCTTCAGTTCAATCTTTCAAAGCCACTGGAATACATTAACTCAGTACAAACGCCTGCACATATTATATGCACATTTTATAACAGAAACTGTTAACTTTTAACCATTTTAACATGAACATCATGAAACTTCTGGCATACTTACTGAGCGTAAGGGAGGGATCGCTGTGTCACCAGGACCATATCAGAGAAAGGGATTCGAACGGTAAGTTCTTACAAAAATCCCTTTTTCTCTTTCAATGGTCCTGGTGACACAGCTCAACACTGGGACGTTCCAGAGCCGGTCCTTTGGGAGGGTACGCTCAGGTCTGCAGCTCTCAGCACTGCTCGCCCGAATGATGCGTCCTCCGACGCGAACTCATGGAATCTATAGAATTTGGCAAATGTGTGAACAGATGACCAAGTGGCAGCTCTGCAAACCTGCTCAGCTGTGGCCCCATGTCGAACCGCCCAAGAGGTGGCAACTGACCTGGTGGTATGCGCATTTATTCTGGCCGGTACCGGTCTACCCACTTTGGTGTATGCAAAGGCTATCACAGACCGCAACCACCTAGCAATAGTCTGCTTAGATGCAGGCCAACCAATTTTGTGTACGTCATACAATACCAACAATGTGTCAGTCTTCCTGACACTCTTCACTCTGTCCACATATATGCGTAAAGCACGCACAACATCCAAAGTTCTCAACTTGTCCCTTTTCTTAGAACCCTCTGGGGGTTGAAACACAGGTAGAACTATCTCCTGATTTAAATGGAAGGTAGATACCACCTTCGGTAAAAACTGAGGCACTGTTCTCAAAACAGCCCTGTCATCATGAAAAATTAAGAAGGGAGATTTACATGACAAGGCTCCCAACTCTGACACTCTTTTAGCAGATGCTACTGCTAACAAAAACACTAGCTTCCACGTGAGAAACTTAAAGTCAGCCGACCTTAAAGGTTCAAATGGTGCCTTCTGAAGGCATTCCAAAACCAGTGATAGATCCCAAGGTGCTACTGGTTGCTTGTATGGAGGTTTCAACCTGGATACTCCTTGTAAAAAGGTTTGAATTTCCGGCAAAATGGCTATCTTTTTCTGGAAATAGATGGACAAGGCCGAAATCTGCACCTTCAATGACTGAAGGCTTAGACCCGATGAAAAACCATCTTGTAAGAATTCCATCATTCTTGATAGCTTAAAATGAGATGTATGAGCCTTTCTTCTCTCACACCATCGAATGTAAGTCTTCCAGACTCTATAATAATTTGCCGAAGATACAGCTTTTCTGGCTTTTATCATCGTCTGTACTACTGCCTCAGAAAACCCTTTCCTTTTCAAAATGGTGGTTTCAATAGCCAGGCCGTCAAAATCAATCGATCGGAATCCAGGTGATTGAATGGGCCTTGTCTTAGAAGGTCTGGTCTCAGAGGTAGACGCCATGAGTCCACAGACAACCTCTGAAGCCTCGAGTACCAGGACCTCCTTGGCCAATCTGGGGCCACTAAGATCACTGGAACCTTCTGCCCCTGTATTTTCTTCAGAAGTCTCGGTAACATTGGTACTGGTGGGAATGCATAAAGGAGATCTCCCTGCCAGTGAATAGTCATGGCATCCACTGCCTCCGCTAGTGGATCCCTCGTTCTGGCATAGAACCTGGGCACTTGACGGTTGACCCTGGATGCCATCAGGTCCACATCCGGAGTTCCCCACATCGAAGTGATCTGATGAAACACCTGAGGGTGTAAGCTCCATTCCCCTTCCTTGAGCTCCTCCCTGCTCAGGAAGTCGGCTTCTATATTCTCTATTCCTGGAATGAATATAGCCGATACAGCTGGAACATTCTGTTCCGCCCAAAGGAAGATTCTGGACACCTCCCACATGGCCAATTTGCTGCGTGTACCTCCCTGGTGATTCAGATACGCCACAGCTGTGGCATTGTCGGTCTGAATCCTCAAAGGGAGGTTCTGTAACCTGTCTCCCGCCAAGGAAATCACTTTCCAGACAGCTCTCAGCTCCAAGATGTTGATTGGTAACGCTGATTCCTCTGCCGTCCACAGGCCCTGAAGCCTGAGATCCAGGACTACTGCCCCCCAGCCCCTGAGACTGGCGTCGGTAGTTACTACCAACCAGTCCCAGGTCTGTAATGACCGACCCCACTGAAGGGAATCTACTTCTGTCCACCATTTCAAGGAGTCTCGAGTGTCCGAAGACAGCACTATCATCTCGGATTTCATGGTCAAAGTGTTTCCTGACCAGGCTGACAAAATGTTCCATTGGAACCTCCGAGAGTGGAACCTGGCAAATTGAAGCGTCTCGAATGACGCCACCATTTTCCCCAGGAGCTTGAGGCACCTCCATACTGAAATGCTCTGAGCCCTGAGAATCTCCTGGACTAGGGTGACCAGATCCCTGGCCTTTACCTCCGGGAGGAATACCCGATGAAGATGGGTGTCCAGTATGACTCCCAAGAATTGGAGCCTTTGTGACGGTACCAACTGAGATTTTTGCAAATTTAAAATCCAGCCGTGAGCCTGCAAAAAACTGATGGCCTCTGCCAAGTGACTCTGCAGCATGGCTGCTGACTCTGCTTTGAACAGGAGATCGTCCAAATAGGGTATTACTGTGATTCCCCTGAGCCTCAGCACCGCCGCCATCACTGACATTATCTTTGTGAATACCCTTGGCGCGGTTGCTAGCCCAAAGGGTAACGCCCGGAATTGTAAATGCAGGTCTCCTATGGCAAACCTCAACAAGGTCTGATGCTCCGGGTGTATAGGGACGTGCAGATATGCGTCCTGGACATCCATGGACGCCAAAAATTCTCCCTGGTCCAGACTCAGGAGTACTGACCGTAGGGACTCCATTTTGAAATGGTCTACCCATAAATGAACATTTAGAGACTTCAAATTTAGTATTGGTCTGAAAGACCCGTCTGGTTTGGGCACCAGGAACAGCGTGGAGTAAAAGCCTTTCTTCCACTCTGCCCTGGGGACTGGTGTAACCACCCCTTTTTCCAAAAGGGAGTGAGCTGCTCTCACAAGAGCTGTACGAAGCCGTGCCTCCTTTGGTAAGGATGTGGGAATGAACCTCTTCGGAGGCGGCCCTCTGAAAGGGATTTTGTAACCCTGTGTTATAATACCTAACACCCAGGCATCCTGGCCTAGAGAAGCCCAAGCGTCCCTGAAGAGTGTGAGACGCCCCCCCACTTTTGTCACTGTCGGGCGAAGCCCCTGACAGTCATGCAGAGGGTTTGTCCTCTCCTTTTGTGGCAGGCTTCTTGTGAAAAGAGCCAAATTTTGACTTTTGTGTCTTGCCTCTAGAGGACTGAAACCTTCCCCTGAAAGACTGTCCTCGAGAGGACGCACCACCTCTAGGGGAGGGCCGAAAGGACGGCCTAAAAGCAGAAAATCTGGACGTCTGCTTTGCTGAGGAGGCCGGCAGGAATGTACTTTTGCCGCCCGTGGCCTGTTTTATAATCTCCTCTAATTCGGTACCAAAGAGTACCTTTCCTTTGAAGGCTAATGTTTCCAGAGCCTTCTTGGACTCATTGTCTGCTTCCCAGGCTTTAAGCCAAAGCACTCTCCTGGCATTAATGGAGACTGTGGACACTCTGGTTGCCATTTTAATAGCTTCCTCCTCTGCTTCCACTGCATATTCTGCAGCTGCCTTAATCTTTTCTGCAAACAGTAACGCACCAGGGTCAGCCTGCAGCATGGTGCATAATTCACCAGCCCACTCTATCATGGCCTTAGAGACCCAGGCTGAAGCAATAAGGGGCCGTAAGGTAAACCCCACCCCTTCAAAGATAGCCTTGAGGTTTCCCTCCAGCTTTTTATCCACAGAATCTTTAAAAGCTGCACCGCCTTGTACTGGTAATACAGTAGCCTTGGACAACCGTGCCACTGAAGCGTCCACAACTGGGACCTTTTCCCAGAGCTCCGCATGAGACTCTGGCATGGGGTACAGACTAAGGAATAGCTTAGGCATCTGAAGCCTCTTATCAGGAGTTTTCCAAGCCCCTTCTAACAATTCCTGTAACCCCTCATCTGAAGGAAAAGTAACAGCCGTCGCTTAAAAACACCTTTAACAGGAGTCTTATCCTCCACAGACAGCTTTAAAGCCTGCTTCACAGCTACAATGAGATCCTCTATACCAGCAGCAGAGTTCTCTTCCAAATCATCACCCTGATCCCAGGGGATGTCAGTATACTCTCCTTCCTCCTCATCTACCACAGTAGGCAGAGCATAAGACCTTCTAGGGGTCCCTGCCACATCATCCATTTTGTCCAGCATTTCACTGAACCTGTTGATCCCTTTAGCAGTATCCTGCATCACCTGAATCAGCGCAGGATCTGCCTGGGTAAGAGGCAAGGAGCCAGACGACTGCTGAGATGATGGCATAGGTCTCTGTGATTCTACCAGCCCATCACTCTGCCTGTCCAAAAGCTGCACCAAAGCGTTTACTGACCTGCCTAGGACCCTGGCCCTTGCAGGTTCCATCTGCTCTGCCCTATGGGGTTCACTGCCCATGGGTCTCACATCAGCGCAAGTAATACATAAGCCCCCCTTGGCCATCTGCTCAGGGACAAACTTTTGTGTGCAAACATTGCACGCGCTCAGTGCACTAAGGGCTCCCTCCCCCAAAACCACAGCCTGATGCTCAGACATGATGCAAGTGATAAATGTATATCTATCAGTATACACAGTGCAAACAATGTACAAGCGTTTATACAGAGGCAATGCACCCAGTCACTTATCTGTCTGTTGGTTTCAACTGCGGGGAAGCGATGCCCAGGAAATCCAAGTCACTCTGCCAGGATCAGTAAGCCAGCTCAGCTCCGCTGCAAGCGTTCTGAAAGGCGCCAAAGTCAGAGTGAAGGAAGAGACCACAGGTCCCTGCTGCTGCGGGGTCCGTGACCTTTTGGCGCCAACCACCCCCAGCCAGCCACTCCTTAGGTAGGATTTCCTAGTTCCAGTGTCTCCCCCTCAACTGGGGATCACTTGGAACATGCCTGTCACAACGCTGCTGTCCTCTCATCTAGGAGCTCAGCGTGTAAGCTCCGCATAAAATGGCCGCCGCCATCACGGAGCGCCTGTCCCCCATGATCCCCACCTAAATGTGGAGCCGGTTTCAGGGTACTCCGGAGCCCAGGCAGCCTCTTAGAAAAGGATATAAGCGCTGCACAGGGAGACCAGACAGTGTCTCCCCTGTGCACAGTGAGCTGACAGGACGCGCTTCTGTCAGCTCCTGCTGCGCTAGCAGTGTGAGGATTCACTATGAGAATCCTCACACTGTGCCTACCTAGCTAGGGTAAAAGTTAATAAAACAATAAAAATCCCCTAACTACTCTAATTCTTCGGCTGCTCCTGCAGCCCTTTAGAATAGCACCCACTCCAGTGGGCACCTAACACGAACTGAAGAGTCCAGGGATGCAGTAGGGGAGGAGCCTACCCTCTAAAACTTTAGGATAGGTGCCTGGCTCCTTCGGACCCTCCTACATCCCAGTGTTGAGCTGTGTCACCAGGACCATTGAAAGAGAAATTGCATTGGAGGTTATTAGCATAATGAAGGCCATTATTATCGGCTTGTCCACCGCGTCCAGGTTTCCTCAATAGGACAAGTCCCTAACACTACTCTGAGACAGGTCCAGGGCACAGGACCCCCCAGGCCAGCCCAGCAGAACCACCCCATGGCATCACATTAGTGGGAAATTAAAGTGATAGTAAAAGGGATAAGGGAAATTATATGTGATAAGACTTACCTAGGTAAGAAGTAATAATAAATGTGGAGGGTGCTACATATATACTAAACAAACTAAAGGGGTGATGGAAAGTGTACGATATGATGCCATGGAGCAGCCCAGCAATAGCAGCCCAAAGAGCCCTGCGCCCCAAGCACAGTACCCTCATAGTGCCAAGCTGGAGTGTGCAGTCTTAAGTGTAGGACTCCAAGCTAATTAAAAACAATCTGGGACAGGTGGTCGGGGTGCTAGTTAAGGAGGAAGGTGTCTAGTTCCTTCCAGTGTGTATGAATACACAATATATAGTACATAGGGGGAGGGGCCCTAAAGTGCACACCCTGGACATATGAGGACCTCATATGTCCAGGGTGTGCACTTTAGGGCCCCTCCCCCTATGTACAGTGGTCCATAGTGGCATCAGTAATTGTTATGTACCTATGCATTATAATTATACTTGTTATGAATGCTGACAGGCTTATGTACAAGTACCCAGTTAACTGTGAACATCCGATGCAGGTACACTCACCTCTAGCACGATGGTTGCCCTCTTTGGCCCTTCGGTACAAGCTCAATTCCTTAGCAAATTCATAGTCTTCCTTACTCATCTCCTCGCCTTCATCACCTTCATACTCCCCATACTGGTCATTCTCATAATCATCATACATGCCATAGTTCTTGCTGTCCATTTTGGGATAGCCTTTCTTTGAAGGTGGGACATTGTGTGGGGGTGGAGGAGGGTACGGCTGATGCGGCTAAACAAAAAGAAGGTCATATGAAATGATGCACTGTAGTTAATCAGAGTGCTAGCGATATTGCCTCTCTAGCACTGTGCATTTACATTCTGCATCTCTGCACAACGGTTGAGGGGACGCAGTAAGTCAGAGGGTTTAGATAAGCAGCTGCAGGACAGTTTTCCTGATAAGTTGTAAGACTTACTGGGGGGTATGATGGGCTGTACTCGCGGTACTTCCGGTGGCTCTTCTCACTAGGGCTGAAGTCGGACTCATCGCTATAATCGGAATAGTCCTCACTGGAAGACGCATGACGCTGAAATGCACAACAGAGGAGGTGTCAAACATTAATCACACTCCTGGCTTCGGGCATGGTTAGGATTTTCTGCCCAACGTATGACTGAGAAATACATAAGTATGTCCAGTGGCTATCGGTATAGCATCACCCTTACACACCTTGTGCTTAGACTTCCGTTTCTTCTTTGCTCTCCTCTTCTCTTTCTCCTTTCGGCGTTTCCTTTTCATTCTGCGGTGAGATTTTTCATCATCGGACTCGCTGTGATGTTTCTCCCCTTTCTCCCGCGGAGCCTGTGGTGCGGCTTCATTGCGGGCCCCCTCTTCACCTCCATCATCTTCAAGCTCGCCCTCCTCCAGTTCGCCGTCTTCCCTGTAGTGGGATAAGACACGAGAGTTCAGAAAATGTTCAGGCACGGAGAATATATAATCGTCATCTCTTGTGTCCCAGCAAAGCACAACACTGCAATGCTCCTCCTAAAACATCCACCACTACTTCAGTGTTTACATGTTTTATAAAGGGCAGAGTACAATAGAAAACTGGGTACTTATATGTTAGTTGGACGCCCACTAAGCTATTTGCTTAGTTTTCTGCATCCGCTCGCCACGCTTCGGGCTCGCCACACTATATTAAATCAACTCCATGCCGACATGGATAGTGGGGATATGAGCGTACTAACTATAGTGGGCGCCCAACTAACATATAAGTACCGAAAATTGCTTGGAAAGAGTTATCTTATGCTTGCCATTATTAATCTGCTCCTCTTATACATAGATCCTTTTTCCTATTCCAAACCTTGTATATGTGACAAATGTATGTATAATCAAAGAAGAGATCAAAGCTGGGCTAAAACAACACCTGAACAAGAAGGCTACGTAAACAGAGAGATCCAATGCCATGCATTTGTTTCACACTGAACCATACACCGCTGCCTGAACTGGTAGCGTAGCATGGGATAATCATCTAGAACATACTATGTTTCCTGAAGACAGAATCTTTTAGTTGCCAGCATTATAATAACTAAATTCATTCCATAGCTTAAAATAAAGACATAACTATAATAACACTAAAATGATATATCAAGAACATAGATGGCAAAATCATTGCATTCCTAAAACAGTACACAGTGCAAACACCAAGAAAAATGAGAGGACCTTGCACTGGACCCACAAGACAATGGGTTTGATGGAGCAGTACGGATGGTGTAGTGGTTAGCATTACTGCCTCACAGCACTGAGGTCATGGGTTCCATTCCCACCATGGCCTTAACTGTGCGGAGTTTGTATACTCTCCCCGTACTTGCATGGGTTTCCTCCGAGGTACTCCGTTTCCTCCCATAAACCAAAAATATACTGGTAGGGTAATTGGCTCCCAACAAATTAACCCTAGAATGTCTGTGCCCGTGTACATGTGGTAGGGAATATAGATTGTAAGCTCCACTGGGGCAGGGACTGTGTTCACATATTCTCTGTAAAGCGCTGCGGAATCTGTATACGCTATACAAGAAACTGTTAATAAAATAATAAATTATCAGCAGTACTTTTGGACCATGCCTTGCAGGTCAAAATTCAGCCTCCACTTTCAATATTCTCTGTAAAGCGCTGCGGAACATGTGTGCGCTATATAAGAAACTGTTAATATATATATATGAGCATGCTGTGAATAGCGGTGGAAGAGAGTTACTGGAGCGATTCAATTCAACGCGCTAAGTCAGACTATTGCAGTGGTTCTCAAACTGGGGTGCCTCAGGAGTTAATCAAATTGGCCAGTATAATAAGTAAAACTATTGTTCGTGGCTTCAAATTATAATATATGTGGACAAACAGAAACTAAGCCAAACCCTCCCTAAATAATTAACCTTAAGGATGACATTAACACAATTTACTTATTTTAATTTTTTTCTTTAAATATTTCTCAATAAAAAAAACGTTTTGGCCTAGGGGTGCCGTTAATCAAATGATGATACTTAATACCACTTACACATCGCCGACACGTTTTAAAAACCGGCATTTTAAAACGGTAATTAAAACGGGTCACAGCCTTAACATTGCCGCAGATTACCGTTTTAAATACCGGTTAAGTCTCATTCAACATAGCAGTCAAGCCGTTTCAACCCGAACACGTTTCAAGCCAGAGTGTCAACATTGCCTGGGGCACAGCCTATCACTGCTCTGTAGCTTGTGTTGTTTGCCTGAAATACCGTTTCAGACACATTGTACACATTCACATTGCACAAAAAACGGCAAGGAACCGTGTAGGACTCTGCTTTTTACACGGTTCGAAATGCCAGTTAACTTTAAACGGTAAATCGGCTGTGGTGCATTCACAGTGCAGGCTTAAACGTTTTAAAAAGGGAAAAAAAACAGCAATTTACCATTTTAAAAGTGCGATGTGAAAGGGGTATTAGAGTGCTGTGATTCAAAAAAGTTTGGGAACCACTGGACTAGCGGATTTCTGTTCACACCCCTCCTGGTCCAACAAAACTAAGTCGGTGACGCGGTTTTGTGCCCGAGCATGGTGCAATCAGAATCACCGCGGGGCACTTAAGTCAGAAAACAAAACAGGCAACAAAACACCCATGAGTACTGGCAGAAGGAATGAAGCATATAAATAAATATAATGTTGGGGGTGCAGTGTTAAGTTTTAGAATTGGCACAAAAATGGCAATGAAAATGCTGGACTTTAGAACAGTAGTAGTTCACAATTTCCAGGTCATCCGGCAGGTGCACTGTGTATCACCTATGCTCAAGGTGCCCATACACTAGCGGGATATGGCCTTTTAATACGATTTCAACCTCTCGGGCCGATACATTGTGTGAAAAGTGCTATATCGTATGTGATTTACCTCCGTTTTACAACTGTCATGGTCTGAAGAAGACCTGCATGTTCCTAGATTCTTGAGTTATATTGTTTGGATCTTATCTTATTATGTGTGTTCTTATTATTATTATGCTATTACTCTTATCTGTACTTGAACCTTGCTGTAACACTGAAATTTCTCCATTGTGAGACGAATAAAGGAATTCTATCTTCTATTTCCCGTAGATCATTATGGCTGCACCAAGGATCCGTCATATCCTGCAGCCATGACTGGGATTGCATACGATACATCGTATACAAAAGTACTGCATACAATGTATCGCATGCGATTCGAGCCACTGGTTAGTTGCGGAGGCTGCATGGGAAATCCAGCACAGATGTGTGGGGCCATCACATTTAAAAAATCCACAAAATATGATGTTAGGGATCCTTTAGCACCAAGTATGTAAACCATTGATTTAGACATAGTAACTGGTTTGTTTAACTGATAAATATTGATTAAATATTAGAAAGAGAAAAATCACTGCCTTAGCGGGCCAGTCCACTATAATCTTCTAGAAACTAATACTAGAGATTATACAGGAATTCATCATCTTCCTTGTGGAGTAGAATGGGATTTCATTTGCTTCAATTTACCATGGCTCACCCACATGGAACCAATGCTACCTTTCTATAAAGTAGACTAAATGTCCTAGTGGCGTTTCTGTCCATTATCTGCATTTGGCCTGCTTATCTATAAACTCACATCTTCACCAAACTCTAGTGTGGATGGTTTAATACTGGGAGCAATGGAGACATTCATTGGCGATGCTGTTGCTGCCTCTTTAACATGTAAACCTAGAAGGCCGCAAGCAGAACACTACTGAGGAAAGCTTTTCAATTAATAGAAAATTAGGCAAATTGTTCTGCCTTGTCTGAACATATTAAAACATTTTAATTAGCTATACTACAGTATAATATTGTCTACAGAGAGGTGTCTCGATGGAATGCGCTTTTTACACGCAAAGTGGGATTAAAGACACAGAGGGGACTTGTAGCTCTCACACGTAGCTCTCTACTGCTGGCAGCAAGTAATCCATATAATGCACATAGAACAAACATCACCGATGCCCTGAATGCTAAGCTTGTATAGGTAAACAATCAGTAAAGCTGTAGAACATGCTGAATCACCAGCATTAACCATTTGTTGCACTGAGCCTCTACTACGGGAAAAGAACCTCTCTTGCTTAATATAAAAATTAATTTATGAGGCTGCACAATCGGAAACTGCCTAGAGAATGGCTTTACGTGTAGCAAATCTGGCTGAATATCATCAAACCCATTTCAACCACGCATGTGGAAAACAACACTGGTTGTGGCAGAACTGTTCCTTTAGAACATTTCAACAGCTGTGTTTTTTTTTTTTTAGACAGAGTATACAGACACCCTACACCGACAAGCTTCATGGCTAATGTAGAGCCAAGTTTAACACAAGCTAGTAACAAGGATGAAGCCATACACAGGAGCGGCTGATAAGCATACAAAACACAGCACTGTCAGCCTGCATTTATCATGCTGCTGTAACTCATAAAGGGGTGTGCATACGCCAGGGGGATGTAGCTTTCAGCATACACATGGTTAAAGCACAGAAACTACAACCGAAACCAACTCTTCCTGATGTGCTATTACACTCACTGTATGGAAAGAAAAAATATATATTGTGTTTTCTTTTTAGCTGGCATAAATCCCATACTGGGGGTGAAAGTGAGATAAAGAACCCTTAAAATGAACACCCCCTGCAAGTTAAAGAGATGCCCCCTTCCCCCTAGAAAGATGCCCACATAGAGTAACTGGGGTGGGTTTGCACTGCCCTTATGAGCTGACTCATGTACATAGTCTGTATACATATGGAAAACAATTCTATTTTTTTGTTAAAGCATGTTCTACCTAAAAAAAATGTAAAAACATTTTTTGGGGGGTGTAAAAGCGCCATTCCCCCCCCCCCCCTTTTTTTCTCTTTGCTTAGCAGGCCATATAAAATGAACAAAACCCTTATACTAAATGATGCAGGCATGCACTAAGACAGGGGTGGGGAACCTCAGGCCCGGGGGTCGTATGATAGACAACATGTCACTGCGTATGTGCTGGGTTATGATGGAAAAGTGAACATTTCTCACAGACGTCTGGCTGGGAAAAGACATTTCAGTTGGGGGATTGATACTCACATCCTCAGTTTCACAGTAATAACAAATTTTACAGTAAGTTCCTGCTTTTCCTGTTATGAGGGAGAGGGGGGTGAGGGGATGAAGTTACACCATTCTGGTGGAAAACGTTAAGGGAAAAAAAAGAAACCACAAAGGCTGAAGGAAAGCGGGCGATCAGGACAGGACTAGAGGCAGGGCTCTCGGGAAGGAGGGAGGTTTGATATTTTGTTGGTTGTTTGTTAGGTCTTGTTTTCAAAAACGCTCGACAAGAAGGAAAAAAAAAAGAAAAGAAAAAAAGGTGCAGCTCTGGAGGAGGGATTACAGGAGAAAGGAGAAGCGAGAGACTGGTTCAAAGGTCATGTGGCAGGGCTTTACAGCTGCAAATGCTAGTTTTTTAAATTGAGGTTGGTGGTGAGTGGGCGAAAGAGCTTGCCATTCATCATATATGCAAAATAAAAACAATCTACTGTTAAAGAGATGAAAGCTTAGCAGTGAGTTATGGGAGGTGTTCACATCTAATACTGTTGGGCAGGGAACGCCCCTCCCCCACTGTTTGCCATTTTACAAACAAAGGAGCCGTATTAACCCTTCCTAACACACATATAAAGAGCTCCACTCTCATCTAAGGTTACAGAGCGGACGCTGTATGAATGTGAAGCTAAAACAACCAGCCACATGTCCCTCTGCTTGGCGTTTTTAACGTCACACTGTAAAACACAATTATTATTTTTAACGCCAAACAGAGATTTTCTTTGTTCTGCCGATTTGCAGATAAATATATACAATCACTGCTTCAATTACAGCAAAAATCCTATATTAAATGCAGCAATGAACCTATACTATATTCTCTTTACATTGCAGCCATACAATCCAACCTACATGAACACTTGTAGGAAAGACATATTTAGGTTTGTAACAATTCACTAAACAAAGCTTCACAGATTTGTCAACATTTACTTTTTTGTTATCACTTTAGGCATTTGTGCTGTAAACATTTAATGCAAACAGTAAATCAGATGTAGGAATGTATGACACCAGGTCTTTCACACACAGCAATCTCCTGGCTCAGCGGGAACATGACGACTCAGCAAATGCGCCTGTACACAATGACAATCAACTTTATTCGCTCAACTTTTATGTTTTCAACCCAATTATATTTACGACTTGCACTTTGATACAGCAGAGCTCTCACTGCTTTACGCAGCCAAAACAAAAGCTCCAATGTATTAAATGGTTCCCAGACTCCTATGAGATGCTTATCCAATTGTGCAATAATAATGCTGTTTTATATCTATTTATTTTATGATATACAAGACAGATCTGAACTACAAGCCATTTTTAATATAAATGGCCAATAAAAAGGTCATAAATATTGCCATGTCCCTATTTGGGTTTAACAAAAGCCAAATAAACATTACAAGTATTACATAATCAGACTTCTCAATAACTCCTTTGTTCTGTGGCCCTGCAGAATAAGCTACTAAGGACAGATTTAACATAACATCTATGCCAGGTCTATTGAATTGCAGCAATATTGCATCACACTGTTCTAAACCCCAGGGGCAACCTCACCTACTGTATTCAGACTTTCAAACTGCCACAAACCTATGACCCATCCTGTAATGAACTGTGTTCCCCAATTGCATGATTTTGCTGTGCTTTTCAACAATGCTGTCAAAATAAGTTTAAAGTCTCTTCAAAGAGATAACCTAAGGCTGGTTTTCTTTCTGTCTTCTGGTGTCTCCAGGAACTGCCCTATATAAAGTTATGTTATGCAGATGCCCATATAGGGGTCACTGGATACCATGGGTAGTGCACAGTATATTTTAGTCAGCCAGTCAAAAGTCAAATGATCTACACTGCAGGACACAGGCCTCTGGCTATCCCTGCTCTTTCAAAACAAGGACCAAGGGAAATACAATGCACACTTGCAGATAATTTGGTGGAACACAACATTCAGTTACAAATCCTTATGATGGCGACGAGTGTTCTGCACCCATACTGCTGCTGCTGCCACCACAAAGTTTATCCAACCATGGGAGGAAAGGGAAGAGAAAAAAAAACAAATCTAAAAAAGTCAGAAGTTTTTGTGTTTTGGTTTAGATCTTGTATTCAGTGACCTAGGTCATACCATAGAACCATACCATTCACACCAACAGCATTGCACATATACAACATTGACATAACGGACAATTCTCAGAGTAGGACACGACCCCCAAGCTCTGTCGCACGGCAAGTATATATCTATACGCCATCATATACCTTTGTTATGGTAATAAAAGCACATTTCACTCTTACAAAACACAATTCAAACCTATAGAGAGATTACACCCCAAAGGGTTGTCTGGGGGTGGGGGGAGGGGTAGGGTTGGTGGTGTAGGAGGAAGGGGTCTCCTATATTTTAGGAATCCCCACAAAATGACATGACACTGGCCTGTACTATGACACATGAAACAGCATTCTATAGCAATATACAGCATGTAGGTAGTAAAATATGGAGAGATATATAGATAATATGGGGGTGTCACAGGAAGAGGAGACAGAGTATAATGGCACAGATTACCTGCTGTGACCCCCCCACAGAACCCCAACCCAGCCCCCTCCCCATCCAGACCTGTGGACACAAGGGTTATTCTAGACACACAGACTCTGTTACTCGACCTTTCGGCGGGGAGGAAGAGGAGGTTGTGTTCATTTTCATGGTTTGATGTTGGGGAGGAGGATTCATGGACACTGGTGCCCTCCACGGCCATAATAAGCATTAACTGTCTGTACTGGGCTTAGTGTCACTTGTGTACCCGGCTACATCACATGAGTCCACGTGTGGTTTGCACTGTAACACGGCGGGCAGGGTGCTGAGGGCGCTACAGGGGCACCTCTACAAGCTTTGGCCTCGGGTGAGATGGTGGCGGTGGGCAGGAGGTCAGTGGGTATTGTGGGTTGGGGGGGTGACAGATGGGGGGCTTGGGGGTGACAGTCCCCGGCAGAAGGTGATTCCGTGTACCGTGGCGCAGTGAGGAGGAGAACACACTGAAAGATGGCGGCCGCACAGAGCTGGTGGGAGGGGCCTTTGGCTGTGATGTTACAAAGCGGACCGAGGTCGCCGTTTTCCGAGGGTGACGTCACCTTCGGTTGTTTCCGGGGAGTGTGGGCGGGAAGAGGGAGCGTTGTCATTGGCCAGGGGTGTCCGGCGTGGAGGTGGGTAAAACATTGAGCCAATCAGCTAGCGACAGGGGGCGGGGTAGAGAGATCACGGCGGCCATTGGGGGGATGAGACGAGGCTCGCGGTGACGTCATTTCGCAATGCACTGTGGGACTCCCAGCGACAGTCCCGACTCCCGAGCTTTGTAGCGAATGCACACCGAGCAGGAACTACAGTAGTACAGTACAACATGCCCTCCCCCTCCCCGGCAGCCACTCCCACAGGGATGGCCTTGTGTTTAAGCTCTCGATGGTCACCATCTATTATAACATCGGCGGCTGCCATCGAGTATAACTAATGTGTGCATATACATAGACATATACGTGTACATGCAATAACACCTCCCACCAACTCTTCCAATCTACCCTCCAGCATATGACATCGATAGATGAAACCTATAAAGTTTACTATACTTAGGATTCACCTTAAGATTCCTTCAAAATGTAAATTAGGGGCTGAACAGTCACGTAACTCAACTTCAGATGTATCTTGTTGTGAAACATCACAAGTAGGAAAAACATGATGTAAAGCGTTTAGACAGCGATTACAAAGAATTCCCAAATCGAGTGAATCGAGGAATTAGCGACTAAAAATTGGTTATAGATTGTAAACACAAAGGAGCCGCAGATTGACAGGAAGCCGGTCTTTGGGGGTGGAAAGCAGACATTTGGGTTTGGAAAGTTGATTTCTGGGAATAGTTGAAAAAACAGGCATGCCAAGGCATTTTTGAAGAGGTTCTCTGACATCATGGATGACCACTTCCACACTGTCTTAGTCGTAGATTAGTGGAATGCCTGGTACACACCAGGATGACTAGGGCCCAATCCCCTCAATCTAGATCCAATTCCGACCAATTGGATGTAGATTGTAGGTAGATTGGGCCCTTTTCGTTATTCAGATCCTACCTGCTGCAGGTAGGATCTGAAAAACGACCATACAGCCGGGTGCGGGTCGCCATCGGATCGGACCCGCTCGAGACACTGACGACCCGCTCACGATGTGCATCGTGAGCGGGTCGTCCTGGTGTGTACCCTACATAAGCCTCAGACCTACTCACATTTGCACAATAACTGTTCGATGGTTTAGGAATTGCATATGGCTTTGCGAATGGACAACAATTAGCGTTCCATACGCAATTCTCCAACCAGATGGTTTCCCTCCATCGATGGAACAGCAAAACAATGTTTTGCGTTTTTTTTTTTCTTTCAGTGTCGGGACACAGAGCATAGCTCCGCTTCCCAACAACCACGAAGCCCCGCCCCCTCTGTTTTGATTGGCCCACAGGCCAATCAATCAAACACAATGGATGACCATCAATATGTAAAAATATTGATGGTCACCCATTGCATAGTTTAGCACTATCGATGGCCAGTTGCATAATTGCCATCGATGGCAACCATCGATGGCAATGGCAACGATAGCCATCCCTAGTAAAACCATTGATGGATTCACATGAGGCTGGTTGCACACCATTGATGCTATCCATTGAACGTTAATACAGATGGTGACCATCAATAATAAACCCAATGAAGGCCATCCCTTCTTTCAGGCATGATAGCAGTAGGGATGGCCATCGATGCCAATAGTGCGAATGTTCAAATATTCTCTGTAAAGTGCTGCAGAATATATGTGCGCTATATAAGAAACTGTTAATAAATAAATAAATTAATAAATAATAAAGGTGGCAACATTTTGCAAGGCTAAATCCAGCAATTCTGGGTGCACAAAACAATTACATACAGCGTGGTATAGGGTAGTATTCAATGCCCCTCGCCGCGGCTGGCGAGGGGGTTAAACAGCGAGGACCGCAGAAAACCAACGATCCTCCCTGTTTTACGCCCTCGACGGCCACTCGTCCTAGTCAACTTTCCGGGGGAATCCTCGCTGTCACAGGACGTAGAGGATTCCCCCAAACAGCGAGACCCGCGGCTAATGCAGTGAACTCGCTGTATTTAGCCACGAGTCTCGCTGCTTCTGTAGCCGCATACGCTCAAAAAACGGAGCGAGGGGGAATTGGCGTATGAGGGGGTTGAGTTGAATACTGACAGGACGAGTGATGACAGTGAGCAGGAAGCCCTGCTCGCTGTCACCGCTCGCCCATGGCATTAAATAGACCCCACTGAGTGAAGGGGAGATGCAATTATTGCCGTTCTTTGCACAACTGAATCACCTCCATACTGTTTTTGTGAGGTAGGTGGTGATAAGGATGACTTATGTCCTGTGTCAGTGAGGCAGGTAGACATGACTTGCCCGCTCCAGTGCGATACACCTAGTTCTTGTATGTATATCACATACATTATACATTACATTATATACATAAATACACACTCCCTGAGCTATTTCCAGAAGAGGAAGCATTTAGGGCCTTATTCTGATCGGTGCGGCCCGATCAGAAATATGCGGTCATGTCCCTGCAGGCGAATCCCCGCCTTCCATACGGATCGCCACCTCCGTCCGTATGCGGATATGTGGCGGTCCGCATGAAAGTGGACGGGGATACGCCTTCTCCATGTTGGGAGCAGCCCCTGCATTCGATGGTCGCCGAACATCGAATGCAGGGCCGCACGCTCCACCATGTCCCGCCACCCAAGACCACACGGACACTTGTCCGTATGAAATCATGTATGGGGGCGGGCAGCTGACATCCGGCGATGTCAGATGCCCGCCCCCTACACACGCGTCACGGCTTCATTACCATGCATACGGGTAATGAGGCTAAGTAGCCCCTCACGCCCCCCTACGCCCCCTGTGCGGCGTATAAAGAATATGTGCGGCGAAATCGCCTGCACATGCGCAGAGTGACCTCTGCACATGCGCAGACGATCAACATCGGCGGGACGTCCGCATGCGGTAAAATCCGCACCGATCAGAATAAGGCCCTTAATCCGAAGAGTCAAGCAATTTGCACAGTGTACCCAACATTTCCACTTTGTCGCTTTACCAAATATTGACTTTACATTCAGCAACAACCTAAACATTTTTTTTTTTTAACATGGAAGAGAGCACATTATCTACACTTTGCTTCTGAATTGGGCTGTGATTGCCAGGTAGGCTCTGTATGTACCTCATAACTCTTGTGGGTAATGGTTAGCATTACTGCCTCACAGCGCTGAGGTCATGGGTTCAATTCCCACCATGGCTCTAACTGTGCAGAGTTTGTATATTCTCCCCGTGTTTGCGTGGGTTTACTCCGGTACTTCAACAAGATGTAATAACATCTTGTCCACCGTTACCCGTTACATCATGTTTGTTCCCCTTCCTTCTGCAGTGATGTTTTCTAGCATCTTTACTTAACTTTTAGCTAGTTGCTGTTACTGAGTGTGATCGTCCCCGCAGGGCTGGGCAACACCGGCCCTCCAGATGTTAATGAACTACACATCCCAGGATGCTTTACATTAGTTTTGCTATGTGGCCATGCTGAAACTGATGCAAGGCATGCTGGGATGTGTAGTTCATCAACATCTGGAGGGCCGGTGTTGCCCAGCCCTGCCTGGCTGGCCCCGACCCTACTAGTTATATAACTTATTAGCACATAGCACTGGAGGACAGATCCTGCAGCAGCATATAACATGTTGCGCCACATCTGTGTGGGGACTCGGAGAATATACTACTGACTGACTATAGGCCCCCATACATTAGGCCGACTTGTCCTTAGGACAAGTCGGACCCAATACTCCTGTGAGCCGCCCGGCAGCTCCCCGGGAGGCTCAAATACAATTTGGCACTTGATGAGCCAAATTTTACATGTGATAAATCGCTTGCGATTTATCACATGTACGGGGAGCTGCAGCGGGCGGTGAGGGGCATGGGGGCCGGTGGTGATCAGGGGCAGCAGTGGGGCGGGCAGCGGGGGTACTGAGTGCTGACCTGGGGGCGGTGTGGTCAGCAGCAGGGCTCATCAGGGGGACGCCGGAGCGGGGAGCGTGTCCTGACGCTGTAACTAGCCGGCGGCGCCTGTGTGTGATGATCTGGCCGGGCGGCGGGCGCTGTGATCATTCACATATATCATTCATTCAGCAGCGCTGCGGGACGGACGGGGCCGGGCAGTGGCGGGTATTATATTTTTAAAACACCTGTCAAATGACTAGCCGTTCTCTGATTGGCTGAGAGCTCTCAGCCAACGGTCAGTCATTGGCTGAGAGCTCTCAGCCAATCAGAGAACGGCTAGTCATTTGACAGGTGTTTTAAAAATATAATACCCGCCACTGCCCGGCCCCGTCCGTCCCGCAGCGCTGCTGAATGAATGATATATGTGAATGATCACAGCGCCCGCCGCCCGGCCAGATCATCACACACAGGCGCCGCCGGCTAGTTACAGCGTCAGGACACGCTCCCCGCTCCGGCGTCCCCCTGATGAGCCCTGCTGCTGACCACACCGCCCCCAGGTCAGCACTCACCGCCAGCTAAAGGTCCCAAGTCGGGTGGTCGGACGTGCAGCAGGTCCGACCACCCGACGCAGATCCGATGCGCACGGGACCGCGCATCGGATCTGAGGGGACATCAAAAGTAGCCGATTTTGGTCAGATTTCGCCCAGATCCGACTGATCTGGCCTAAATCGGACCAAAATCGGCTAGTGTATGGGGGCCTTAAGACACACTCTAGAGATGTGTCGTTCGCGAACGATCCGGTTCTCTTGAACGGATCCATCAAAAGAACGAGCGAGCCGCCGATCCCAAAATGGTGATCCGGATCGGTTTCGCTTAGCATTACATACAATACAATGCACATTGCATTGCTTGAGCTCAGCACTGCCCCCTTTGGCAGCTGAGATATTTTCTTCTAATTGGCTGCTTGTGCTGCTGCTGCTGTTGCTGTGTCACGTGCAGATCTAGATTCTTCTGAATCTGGAAGCCCTGAGGGAGGTCTGGTGACTTCAAGATTGCTTCACCTGAGTTCACCAGTAGTATCACAGAAAGGTGTGTAGTAGAAGTATGAACACACAGACACACAGACATAAATTAGGCAGTGCACATGTGTTTTTTTTTTTTTTACTAGATCTGTGTTTGCTGGGCTGTGTAGTACATTTAACTTTAATTTGGAGGGGGAGGGGGCCTTCTTTTAACTTTCATTTGGGGGGAGGGGGGGCTCGGCAATGAGCAAATTTAGTCTGCCTTGGCAACGAGCAAATTAATACCCCTTTTACACCGCTGCAAAACCCCGGGTCTTCAGCGGGTCAGACCCCTGTCAGCGGCAGTGTAAATGGGACACGCCGTGTCCCTTTATACGGGACTTCTACCCAGGTCCTGGGAACTGGATTGTTCGTCAGACAAGCGTTGGTCAGACAGTCACTAGGTCGACATGCAGAAAGGTCGACATGGGAAAAGGTTGACATGGGAAAAGGTAGACATGGACGTTAGGATGACATGAGGAAGGTCATAAGGTCGACATGGGGTTTTCGCTGTTTTTTGACCCGAATGTCAACACAGTTGACATGGACACAGTTGGAAGTGAGAATCGGACCCTCGCATCGCTTGCAATGCTTTGGGCACAGTGTCTCACTTCGCTTGCCACACTATTATAATCTCACTCCATGCCCTAGTGGAAGGTAGGGCATGAAATACCGCCTGTCGGCACATGTCGGCTCAAAAAACAGTGAAAATCCCCATGTCGACCTTATGACCTGTCGACCTTCCTCATGTTGACCTATAACCATGTCGATCTTGTTCCACGTCGACCTTTCAGCATGTCGATCTAGTGTTGTTGACCTAATGTCGACCTAGATCAGTCGACCAAACGACCGTTTCCCCAGGTCCTGACCTGGGTAGAACATGACTATGACCTGGGTAGAGGGCAGTGTAAATGGGTACACTGGGTCATCCCTCTTAACGAATGATTGCTATTACCTGTTCTAAACAGGTAAATGGGTAAGAAAGGTGTTTCCACACAGGTACTAACAATCAAACATGAAGAGGGAAGTCCAGAAACAGAGCATTGTGTCCCTCCTGGAAAGGGTCATGTTGGGAGGTATGGTACACTAACTCAAACCATAAATAACTGTCTTTTTTACACACATTGATCCGCAGAGCCGCCCAAAGGATCTAGATCTTTTCAGTGACCGACCCGGGTCGAGTCGGGTCGGCGAAAAGATCCGTTTTGCCCATCTCTAACACACTCACAGTGACAGCAAATAAAGAATTTAAGAAAAAGCAACAAAATCACTGATCACCATCGATGATTTTTGACCCATCGATGGCCCAGAGTCCCGGTGGCTCTCGTTCTCTCTTAAATAGCGAACGCGTCAAGCAATTTATCCAATCAGAGCGGCTCACGGGGCTCACGTGAGGCGGAAAGAAGGAAGTCACGTGGCGGGTTGCCGCGCGCGCGGGTAGTGACGTCGTGTGTGTCCCCGCCCTCCTCTTGTCCTCCATTCATTCGTTGTGAGTGTGTGTGTGTACCGGGAGGAAACGATGGTGGAGAAGGAGGAGACGGCCGCGGTGATCAGTGAGGAAGAGGCTGCGCAGTATGACCGGCAGATCCGCCTCTGGGGGTTGGATGCACAGAGGAGGTGATCTTAATATACTCGTATTAGGCGCATGGAGGAGACACAGGGGTCTGCTCTGTGTTCTAAGCCTTGGAGAGTGATGAAGTGGAGAGAGATAAAGTATCAGCCAATCAGCTCCAATCTGCCATGTTACAGGCTGCGTTTGAAAAATGTTAACTAGGATATGATTGGCTGAGACTTTATGCCTGTCTACTTTATCTCTCTCCAGGGCTAAAGCTGGCCACACACTGGAGTGAGTTTGTTGGGCAGATCTGCTTGGTCTTTACAACATATGCCAACATGGCTCAGTGTGTGCAGGGGAACGCGCACTAGGCTTCATGCGCTGTAAAGCGCAGCGGGCTATGCTGCGTTATATAAGAAGCTGTAAAAAAATAAATGAACCCTGGCGATATTGGTAGCAACACATTCTTTGCTTGTGGAGGATGACACGTGTTCATTCTGTCCTGCATATAACTTGTTCCAATGTGTACTCTCAATCTGGGTCCAAGGGTATTGGTTCTGATGTAATGAGTGCCGTCGCTCCAGTGTGCACCCAGTTATAGTACATACTGCATTGGCAGGGGTTAAAGTGAGGGGGAACAGGGTGGAACTGAGTTCCACTACCTCTAATGGTGAGGTGGAACATTTTAACCTCCACATTAGCCCAGAACAGTAATTCTCACAGAAAAGCATTCTAGTTTGCCAAAAACCCTGCTACTGGCCCTAATGGGGGTAGGTGAGGGGGTTTAATCAGGTGGCATAGAGAAATTAGTTCCCCCACCTCTGCATGACCACTTTAAGCCCTGTGCATTTTGCTAACATTTTTTTTATTGTATAGTTACATATTCTATATTTACGGTACCAATAAATTCTCTTCCCCCTTTAGATTGGTTCAGCATCAAAACCTGAAAACAAAAATATCATATTCGCAGAAATCGGTGCTCTTGTCTGCTTTGGTACACTTACAAGTTGTGAGATCCAAGTCTTGGAAGATCCAGGGAAATTACAATTTGCCAATTTTGATGCTAATTATGGTGCAAAGAACCAAGTGATATAACTTTCCACTCTCCCTACCATCATGGACAGCCCTAAAGGAGCCCATACACGCTCCGTTCTGGGCGTCCGTTCTGTACTTTTAAAGTACACATCACTGTGCATGCAATGCGATACTTTTTGTACTAGCTTTACATCGTATGTGCAGCACATACTTTTTGTACTGTACTATGAGATGCCGCGGGAGCGCGCATCTCATAGTACAGAATGGACGGAGCAGGAACGGAGCGTGTATGGGCTCCTTAAAGCCCCATACACCCTAGACATCCTGGGGCACCGTTGATCTAGCTAATGCTGCCCATCCACTTGTGAGATATGGTCACATTGTGACTATGTCAGCAGTGCTATTGGACAAATGATACAGTGCATACACACTTAAAGATATGTTACAGATCTCATTCAGTGATGTTATCGGGTCCGTGGCTTTGCGTGCAGTTGCTGGCGACCGTCAGATTGAGCTGCATGTACATACTTTTTTTTTTTTAAGGCTATTGCTCAGAAGGGCCCTTCTGAATGATATCTTCTGAAATCTCGTATTATGTGTACAGAGCTTAAATCCTATAGTGCAACTAGTGTCCAGTAATGTTTACTATTTCCGCATTCATGCATTATGTACCATCCATGGGACATTGTGCCTGAGTTCTAGGCTATAGATCAGTAACTTGGAGCTAAAGCTGCCTTTTTGTTTTCCAGGCTTCGGGCATCTAGAGTACTTCTGGTTGGGCTGAGAGGCCTGGGGGCCGAAGTGGCTAAAAACCTCATCTTAGCGGGGGTGAAGGCGCTGACCTTGCTGGACCATCACCAGGTGGGAGATGACTCACACTGAGCTCCTAGATAACCTGTAGCTTCAGTTATGCGTTGCAGTCAAACTGTTCTTTCATTTAATGTGACAAGCTGTTCACCAGGCCAAACATTTAACACTTATAATGGTATTCCATTATTTAATGCCAATTGGAATAATAATCTTGGAATTATATCTATGCACTACTGTAATAGCGGTGGTGTACTCATACAGTAACCTTCCTGTCCACCAGGTAGGGCCTACACAAGGGGGCGATCTAATCAGTTGGCTTTGAAAATGCCCTGATATTGCCCTGTGTGTAGGGGCCATAGCAATGCGCATTGCGAACGCTCGGTGGTTAATATGCAGCATGCTGGGTATAAACCTAGTTCATCGCTGGGCAGGGCCAATGTTATCACTGGAGAACATTGGCCCTGACAGATCGGTCAGCAGCACACATTGCTGACACATCACTGTGTGCTGCGTGATCTAGCATCACTCAGAACGCTCAGTAAATCTCACCGCGTGTAGGCCCCATTAGAGCCACCAATGTATAATTTAAAGAACAGATCTATAACTCTTGAGGTTTATTATCAATGGTCTTCAGTGATTTGTCTGATGCGAGTGTATCACAACAACAAATCGCCTATATCAGTATGTGTAAATCATAATAAAATGTAAAACTTTAGGCCCATACTCACTGGGTGACTTTGAGCTGAAAGTCGCACAAAAGAGGAAGTTTGAGCGGCTTTCAGCGTAAGCCGCCCAGTGTGTATTCCCCAGTGGTGAGCGCTGCTGCGCGCTCCCGCATCTTCGCCGGGAAAGCTGTTCATCTGCTGGTAATACCAGCAGATGAGCGGTTTTGAGGATGGCTTTGCATAGCGCTGCCCTATGCAAAGCCGTCCTCTCCCCACGGACGGTTGACGGGCAGGGGGAAAGCCCACTCAATGTGTATGCACTGAGCGGCTTTACACCCAGCGATAAGAGCGATCATCGCTGAGCATAGTCGCCCAGTGTGTATGGACCTTATGCAGTAGTTCATGTGTAACTCTTTTGTCATACAGTGTCAGGTGCTAATTGCTGAAGTATTGATGCAACTGCTGCTGGGCCTCTAAGTACTGTTCATAGTAGGTAAGAGTTGCAGTATACAATCCCAGTAACAATAACTCAGGTTGGAAATACCAATACCACACCCCTATGCCTGATCTCTACTACTATTGTGGGTGTTGTATAGCTCAGACATTTGGAGTCCAAGTGGATGGTAAAGTATAAAAAAAAAAAAAAAAAAAATCCCCCATAAACTTGTATCCACTGTTCTCTTGTGTTAACCTAGCCATCGGTATACCCACTGTTGTGGGGCTATGTACTTGTTATACACCACAAGGTGGCACTATAGATCTGTATATATTAAAGGTTTATTAAGCCTAAACATAAATTGCCTTTATTAAAACTGACTATTAATAAAAGTATATGTGCAGAAGTTTCATTACTTTTTGCATCCAATGGTGTTTAATGTTAGATTTGCCTTTTGTTCTGTAGTCATGTGTAAGCGATGTCATTTTGCAGCCACTGAATTGTAGTGTCCATCATTTGGATTAATGACAGAACATCGCAACAATTTTTTTAAATTTGAATTTATATAACAAATGTGAGCGACGCTGGCATTTTTAGCGGATATTTTGCACATCTCTCACAGATGCACTCTCCCCTTTCCTGGACTTGTGGGCATGTGCATTGCTGTGAGGGAGAAGGGTACCACGTGCATGAATTGTTAGATGGTGCCTGGAAATGTCTTTCAGAAGTTGCGGCAGGCATTGGTGGCTGTGCCTGTCCCCAGTGACAGTGCACCTCTGCTTAAGTAGTACATTAGCTACGTAATAAGTCTTGGCCTCAAGAACAGCCACCATCTGCTTGGCCATGCTTCACTCACGTCAGAACTGCCTGTTACGGCGCTCCTCCAACTGCACCGGGCGGACTTGTGTTGGTTTCTGGGTGGACACTGTAGATCAAGAATTCCTCGCCACTGATTATTTACAACAAAGATTGGGTGACCTCTATCAAACCTGTCCAACATTTTTGTGCTCGGTCACCTGAGCCTCCTGCTCTAGAGTCATTACCCAGGGTGCAAAAACCTTAGACCAAGCTTATCTTGGAGTATCAAGTGGATGGATCCTGATCCTGATGAGCTGATGATCTCCTTCTCTAATTGTGCCACAATCTCCCTGACATCCACTTCAACTATGTCCCGCATAGGTGCAAAATTGTCTTTGGTGATAACGGACAAAGGGTAGCTGTGGTAGTCCTAGTCTTCCAGGGACTGCCTCACGCACCAAAATTCTGCAAACCACTCAAACACAGTGGTTTGGGACTGTGCTTCCTCCGCAAAAGCAGCTCGCAGTCAGTCAAAACTCTGCTGCTGTTGCCACTCTAATAGTCGTAGATGATCATGGCTCTCCAGTGGCCTCTGTTGAGCACCATAACAAGTTAGTAAAGGAAGTGCAGTGCTGCTTATATACTGTTCTGTGCTCTAAAATTTCACAAGAACGTTAGTCAGAGATTGCAGTTCATACCCAGACAGATTTTGTCTACTGTACCTATACACTTCACAGCTGGAATATTACTGGACACTCCTCAAACGGTAACACAAGAAGACCTATTTCACAAACTAGACAACCTACCATATTAGGGGTGCTATATATATATATATATATATATATATATATATATATATATATATATATATATATATATATATATATATATATAATCAGTAGCTCCAGAGACCAGGGAGCTGAAAGGTTGTCCATAGCTGTGTTGCCCTGAAGAAGGCCATACTTGGCCGAAACGTTGACCGCAGAATTTTTTCTGTGATTTGGAAATGGTGATGTAATAAATTCTTACATTTATTGGAAAATTGGTGAGTGCCCTGAATTGGACCAATCTGGTCAAATACTGTTATTTGTGGACCCCAGTGCCGACCATCGGATGGTTGTGAGTGTGGAACTTACATCTTAATCTATCTCTGTACACACGAGGGCAATTTCAGCACACATCGCTGGCAATATGGTTGCTGAGCGACCATGTTGCCAGTGATTTCATGTGCAGTGGGAGATAAATCGCCAGGAGCGCACTCCCGCTGCCAGCCCTTCATGGTCACAGAAGTATGCTACTCTGATTAGGACTAAAAATTGCTGGTCACTGGTGCACAATGCACCAGCGACCAGCGATTCCTAGTCAAAATGAGGTAGAGACAGAATGAGACATAGCTTGCAATTTTCAGCCAAAACTGCTGGTCGCTGATGAAAATGGTACACTGAGCAATATATTGCTGAGCGATTTTAATCCCAAATCACACCGTGTGTACACAGCATTAGACAATAGCTGTTAAGGGGGTCACAATAATCTGAAAAGAGGGAACGGTCTTTTTTTTTTTTTTTTTACCATTATGGGTGTGAATCGGCACATGCCCTTCCACCCATATGTGTAAATGTCTGTTTTCCTTAGGGCAGGTAAATATTGTCTTGTGATCAACTTTTAGGTGGTCCCACTGTTTGAAAAAAAAAAAAGGGGGACTTCCTTTTTCCAAACTAAGGGCCTTATTCTAGTTCACTCTTTCTGAAAAATTCCTTCTTAGATGGACAAAACCATGTGCACTGCAGGGGGGCAGATGTTACTTGTGCAGAGAGAATTAGATTTGGGTGGGGTTTTACTTCAAAGTGAGATCTATATTGCAGTGTAAAAATAAAGCAGCCAGTATTTACCCTGCACAGAAACAAAATAACTGGCCCAAATAGAATTATCTCTGCACATTTTACATCTGCCCCCTGCAGTGCACATGGTTTTGTCCATCTAAAGGTGCCCATACACTAGTAAGATTTATCTTCAGATCTGGCTGGTTGGAACAAGAACCTGGTAATGGATGAGTGTCAGTTTTCCAGCATTTCCAAGCAAATGGTCAACTGTCATTTGCTCTCATCCATAACCATGGTTTTGTTCCAACCAGCCAGATCTGAAGCTAAATCTGCGTGTGTATGGCCACCTTAAGAAAGATTTTGTCAGAGTGAACTAGAATAAGGCCCTAAGTTACCTCTATCTTGTAATGCAACACTGCAGCTGCTGTGAGTGCCCACTAAGTTGTTAGGACTGATGGGGGAGAGGCAGGAAGGAGGACACGCCCCACTTGTCGTCCGCTGCGTAACACCTTACAGACCAATATGCTCTTTAGCAAACCGCTTAAGATTACTACTTTGAATTTCCCTCCCTTGATAGCCCCATACATGGTAATCATTCATAAATTAGAACTATCTTTTCCGTTCCCAGCCCTCCCATATTTCCCCATAATGATGCCTCGGTGCCAGAGGACTTGGTCAGTAATGAATAAATAGACCTGGTAGCTGAGTACTGATAGAATCAGGACTCTCGCTGTATAGGTGCTTGCCGTCGTTCCTTCCCATGTGTCAGTCACGCATCGGTGCATGCCTTCCAGCAGAAGAGCTATTAGCATGTGTCCATCTCCTGGGATCAATGAGGAAGGTTCTCCTCTGATGTGTTCGTGAGAGAAAACAAGGTGGTGTGTAGGGCTCTGGGTACTAAGCATTAAAGAGAGATAGTGGATTTCTGTCTGTGGATAATTATTGACCCAGCGAAATAGATCTATTCACGTGTGCATGAGTTAAAGTAATCCACAAAAAATGACCTGACTGTCATTGGAACTTGAACGGAGAACCCCTCCTCTAGTATTCTCCATTAAATATTATTATTTTGCAGGGTGTTCTAACCTCAGTCCTCAAGACATCTTTGTCCAGGCTTGAAGGATATCCATGAAACTGATATTAAAGCACCTGTGCTTAAACATGGATAGCCTTACAATCTGGACTGCTATGCTGGGTACATAATAGGACAGTGGAACGGTTGGTCACCGACCGATCTGATTGGTAAGCGCATACACCAGTGGTTCCCAAACTGTGTGCCGTGGCTCCCTGGGGTGCCTCGGGACACATGCAGGGGTGCCCTGGGTTGGTAGTCCAGGACCAACTCAAATTATCAATGGTTAATTATTTATGAGCAAAAGCAATGCTGGTGGCTGCCATTAATAAAATGTGTACAAACAGAAGCAAATCCTGTCCTTTACCACATACCTGACCCAAAGAATCACATATAAACCCAATCTAATAAATTTATTTTTGGCCTAGGGGTGCCGTGAAAATTTTTTGATACTCTAGGGCAGGCATGTCCAACGTTGGCCCTCCAGATGTTGTGAAACTACACATCCCAGCATGCTTTGCCACAGTTTTGCTATTAGAGAATGCTAAAACTTTTGCAAAGCATGCTGGGATGTGTAGTTTCAAAACATCTGGAGAGCCAACGTTGGACATGCCTGCTCTAGGGTGCCGTGATTAAAAAAAAAAATTGGGAACTGGCATACACACTTACTGATTGTCACCCTTGCCTGATTATCCTGTCAGTCACTGGTGGCCTCTGCAGTAAATGTATAACCACTGGTCGTGCGCACAAGATACGATCGGCCATTGGCTGTGCTGCAGGAATAAAGCGATAGGTCATTGAGGATCACGTTTGGGAAACGCATCTGTGGTGTCGGCTGAAGCCTAATGGTCTTCAATTAGCTTTTTCTTACCAGTTCTTAAGAGGTGTCAATACAACCTTACATTTATGTATTCAATGGTTAAGTATTACACTTGTACCAATGACAAAACATCAATTTTAGTCTAACTATGACTGCCCCACCTGCACGCACAGCGATACAGTATAAACACATTTATGTAGATGCATTCTATTTCCAGCAGTGTATAAGTTCAGACCAATCCTGTAACCCTGTGTGTAAAGATACTGTAATAATGGTATCTCAGTGGATATGAGGGATGTCTGATGCATTCTCCCTTGACTTTTGTCATCATCAGGTGTCCAAGGAGGACTCATGCGCTCAGTTCCTTATACCGATTGGATCTCTTGGTCGTAACCGGGCAGAGGCTTCTCTGGAGCGGGCTCAGAATCTCAACCCTATGGTGGATGTGAAAGTGGACACTGAGAACATTGAGGAGAAACCAGAGGACTTCTTTCAGCAGTTTGATGCAGTGAGTACTTGCCCAACGCCTCTCGCTGCTGTCACTACTGTACAGAGATGACTTGTCCACCCCAGATACAGTAGAATGCTTGAGTGGTAAATGTGGCCTTCTGCTATTATATCTAACGTCCAGATACTATTTTTTTTTTCTTGTCTCTTTAATATGAACGCATGGCAGCGGACACTTGTATTCGCGTGATGTTTTGTAGAGGGACAGTGAGTTAAAGACCATTTTTCTGTTTATATCAATTCTGCCCCCAAAGACCCGACTTACAACACTGGTCACTGCTGACTTACATGAGCTGGTCTTCACCGTTGTGTAAATAGCTTGTGTTCTCTTATTGGCATTGCATGTGTTCTCACATAAGGGTGGACTACACACCCGAAAGCTGGCCATACTCTACTGTGATTTTGCTGGATTTCCCCTGATTTAAACGCATTGGGGAATGAGAAATTGGATGAATTGGGGCATATCGCATGTGTTTTTGATTCAATGCGCGGTTCAATGTGGATCGGAGTCCCTGGATCTCAAGTGCTGCAAGTAGGATCTGTTGGATCGGACAGCCTCCGGAAGCATTTGCAGAGATCTTATGCGATCGATCACATGCAAAAGGACCACATGCGATATGTTGCCTATGATCCTGTTTTACAGGGGATCGCATGTGATTTCTCCCCTCAACAAGTCTCACAAGTGTATGGGGGGCCGTAAGTGTTGCTGCTATGCTGAGACTTCTACCATACAGGAATAAAGAAAACGCAGGTGCCCACTAGGGGGCGGGGGGGTGTTTTAAATCCGGTATTCTGAGTGGCCGGACGTCCCGACACTTGTAATTCCGGGCCATTGTCAAACGATCCGACAGTTACTTGACAGTCGGAATTCAATATTCCAAGTGTCAGAAAGTCCGTGGATTGTCAAAAAAATAAAATAAAAAAAACCAGCCGTGAAATCAACCGTCCACGCCCCGTTTCAGACCATACAGATACGATGACTAAAAAAGTTGTATCTGACTACCCTAATGGCAGCATTGAATAGGTGATTGAATATCCCTTCCCCACCCCCCCCCCCCCCCTAAGAAACCACATATTTGGCCACAAGGATATGCCAATATATGGTAAGTCTTTCTGTGTAGCTGTTTCTTACATATAAAACAATCTACTAGTTTTATGTTGGTCACTTCTATATACTTGCAGTGGCCGCACAAACCTGACCAGGTTTCTGTGACCAAGAGCGTAATGTCTTCCTGTTACGACTTTTTAGATGATAGTGATTACTGGCGGTCAGGGTGCCATGTATTTCTATGGCAACAATTGCTGCTGTTCTGCATGTAAATGAAGTTTAGTATCTGATCTGTGGTTCTGTTTTTTATCAGAGATTAAAAAAAAAATTCTCTAGTGTAGTTTGGTTTCCGGGCCCCAGGTGTGGGCCTTCAGAATAAAATAAGTATTTGGCTTGCCTGTGACTGCTCTCCAGACTCTTGGTATTCTCTGTGGGACAGCATGTTCTATAGCCTGACTGACTAAGAAAAAACCAGATCAGCAAGCCTGTAGGGATTGCTGTGGGCATCGTAAACCACATTAAAGGGGGGGGGGGGGGGGGGGGGGGGATGTGGTCACAGTTTAATTACATGGCACTTGGCCTCTTTATCACATGGCGGCTTGTTTCCCCTGGATATATTAGGATGCCAGGTCCCCTTTGAACAGGCTCCATGGAACAAGCAGGGAAATAATAAACACCCTGCACATGTACAGACTGTTAAGTGAAAACAATAGTGGCTGCACATTGACCCATTTTACCATGAGAAGGAAGCTCAGCTTCCCGCGTCCGTGCTGTAGAAGTGCTGACAGAGGCGCCTGTCTTGATAATGAAAGTTCCCCTCTGTTCCTGCTCCGTGCCAGTGTTTTGTGTCTAGGAGGAATGGAGAGTAACAACAGGAAGCCGCATTGGGGGATTGTTTTCTCTCTTTTGCCTAGTATAATCAGAAGAGTCTGTCTTTTATTCTGCCAACCTCATTGTGTAGAACAGTGCCCAGGAGAGCGGTGCACGCGTTTGTCGTGATCTTAGTTTAGGGAACTTGGGTTTTGTTTACTGAGTAACCCGGTGCATCTCGTCGTATTTCTATCGGATATTTAAAGGGGCAATTACCAGCGGTTTCTAGCCAGTAAAAGCATTGCCCCTTTAAATAACTAGCATAAACACCAATTAGAAGCTTTGCAAATAAACTGCCATCTGCTGTGTAGTTTAAGACTTCTCACAAATTTGTTTTAATAGGATTTTCATCAGATAAGTATTGGTTTGTGTCAGCAACCCTAAATAATAATACATTCATTGCCCATTTTGTATAAAAAAAAAAGTAAAATCCAAAATTTTAAAGAAGACCTGAGTATTGACTCAACCAGGTTATAATTTTATATAATGAACTGCGTTTCGTACAATATTAAACCGATAAGTATTAAGGGGGTTATTCAGACCTGATTGCACGCCGGATGATAGTTATACTGTGCTTATGTATGGCTCAAAGTTCACATGCGCAAGGCCTTCCTGCAATAAAAACCTTCTAGTTTTCTGGCCGTACGTGAGTTGATAGGAAGCTGGCAAATTGGGCACTAATGTGTATCATTGCATTCTATGTTCTATTTCACTCTTGCCCTCTCACCCCTGCATGCCTGTTTAATGTCCCCTCAGACAACCCTACATGCCCCTTCAATGCCCCACCAGACCATGTTACATGTTCCTACAGTGCCCATTTATTCAGTGTTTGCAGCAAATTCCCCCAAAACACGATTTCTAAATTAAACTGCAAATATTAAGTACCATTGGCATGTGCCATGAAGCGGCAGCAGCAGGAAACTCTGATACCTGCTGCGATCCCTCTGTCCCCCTTGCAGCAGCATCCAACCTAGGTTTCTATAGGGTGTGCGATAATGCCCGATTTACCAATATCCTGCAGCTTCCGCCATCTTAGAATGGTGTTAGGCCGCACTTAAGGTTGCAGTGTGGGTAGCTGGGGGGGGGGGGGGGGTGTCATCACTGACCGCGCTTTAGCAGACACCCGGCTGAGCAGTACGCAGGTACAGGCTTCTTTCAGAGGTCCTGTCCCTGCCTCTGCTCTGTGGTAAATGCCGCTGAGGGGATAACGTATTGCAATTCAATCTGGGTGGTAAGCTCAGATTGCATTGCATATGCGCTTATTGGGCCACAAACCATGTATCCCATGTCCACTGTCCATTACAGGAAGACTGACTTGGCATGTGGCTTTCCTAAAGGTGCATGCACATGGTGCAATATGAGCTACCGATTTTGACTATATACTCTAAATCGGTAGAAGCTTGCACATGTTGCACCATGTGTGCACAGCTTGGTCATGACCACTTGAGGTGTCCAGTATGAGCAGTTCACTTTAGGGATTTCAGGTCAAAATCCTCTTTGAGGTGGAATAAGTCTCTCCATCGTCTGTCAGGTCACCAGACGATTTCAATGAGTATGGCAGTCCTAATCCTTATTACAGTATCTCTGGACGTACCTAAATTCATCATAGGGGTGCTGATAAGCACCTTGTCTTATAGAAAGACCTTCAGCATTATGCAATGGGTAGGGTGAAATATTACCCAATTCTTGGGCAAATTCTGCATGGATTGCTAATTGGAGACTTTGCAATCCATTCGATTATCTGATTATTCGATTATTCGAAGGACTGTGCAGCTGCAATTAGCAAATATACGTATGTATAGTAGTAGTGGTATGATGGACAGGAAGCCGGCGTTTAGGGGCGGAAACATGGCGTTTTCTCCGAGTGTGTCGCTGACGTCGGGTATTTTTTTTATTTTTTATATAGATTAGTGAAAGGCCTAGACTTGCGCAGATGGAAAAACTGTCCCATGGTTAGTTTTTGTGAATGGATGGCAAATGCTATTTACGATTCACACGGTTTTGCAAGGTGTGGTTAATCTTTCTGTCTGCAGCAGACTCGCATTCCTTTCTCTCTAACTAACGACCCATGCTCAATTAGACCCATAGATTGCTGGTAATAAAGTTTTTTTTTTTTTTTTTTTCCTTCTTTTTGGAATTCCCTCTTTCACCCAAAGAGGCTCACTCCTGGGGGAAATGTGGGCCTTCCACACGCAGATGTGATGGCATCCGGGTTTAACCACACGGAATGAAAGACCAGATCTTAGGGGTGTTTCTCATGGCTATGGATTTAGGAGATAGACAGTGTCTAGATCAGGGATGGGGAACCTTCGGCCCTCCAGCTGTTGTTGAACTACATATTCCAGCATGCCCTGCAACAGTTTTAGCACGGCCAAATAGCAAAACTGTAGCAGGTGATGCTGGATGTGTAGTTCAACATCTGGAGGGCTGTAGGTTCCCAATCCTTGGTTTTAGGACCAGGCATGTCCAACGTTGGCCCCCCAGATGTTGTGACACTACACATCCCAGCATGCTTTGCACAGTTTTATTACTAGAGAATGCTAAAACTATTGCAAAGCATGCTGGGATGTGTAGTTTTCACAACATCTGGAGGGCCAACGTTGGACATGCCTGGTTTTAGACAGTCAATAGGTCAACGTTCAACAGGTAGACAGGGTCGAAAGGTCAACATGAGTTTCACAGTTTTGGGTGTCCATGTCGACATGGACCACCCAATTAGTGTAACGCGTGCCATCACTTTGCTCGGGACACTTGACCGTTCTCTGTTGTAGCCCACATTGATGATAATAAAGTATGAAAGTACAAAAATAACAGAAAATTGTGAAAAATTCATGTTGACTGTTTTGTGTTGACCTTATTAACGTCCTTCTAGTGGCAATGCTTCCGTGAGCACTATAGAAAGTAAAAATATATAGTCTGTCATCCTGGTAGCCCTGGACTGTCTGCGGAGGGTATGGTACACCTACATTCCAAAAATGTCAGATGATCTGTCTTGGCAGCTTCCAAAATGGCAACCTCACTACTGCACGTACAGTCTTAATGTGTCTCCTATAGTGACATGGAAGCTTAATGTGTATAATGCAGGGTTGTATGGCTCCCATGGTTTCAGAACACAATTTGTCTTTTGTCCATTCAGTTGGTAGTAGATTTCTAGAGGTTTATTCTCTGTCTGGACTCCTCCATATGCCTGGAAAAATCTCAAGAAATATATATGAACCTCTTTTCATCTCTACAGTGTGCCTTATCTACTAAATTTCCCACCTTTTTAACTTTTCAACACTTAGTTTTGTCTTCTCTGCTATATTTCAACACTTTGTTATATATATATATATATATATATATATATATATATATATATATATATATATATATATATATATATATATATATATATATATATATATATATATATATATATATATATATATATATATATAATAATTATATATATATATATATATATATAATAATTATATATATATATATATATATATATATATATATATATATATATATATATATATATATATATATATATAATAATTATATATATATATATATAATTGAATGTGCCCAGAAAGTATATTTTATCTTTGACATTCAAGCACTCTCTTACAATGCAGAATTGAAACAGCGATGCAAATTAATAAATAAATAAATATATATATATATATATATATAATTAGGGCGGAGTGAAAAACTGAAATTGAGAAATTCAAAATCGGCTAGTGTGGGTGGGTTGTGACTTGACCTGAATAAGAAACGTGCAAAAGCATTTTGATCTGAGTCAACATCTTCTGTTCTGGCAAGAGGCCTAAAGTTTCACTTTTAGGTGAAAATGACGAAACCTATGAAGATGCTCCAATCTAGTTATAATTATGTCAGGATGTCTTAGAGTGGTTCATTAATATACTTTAGCATAGTAAAAAACAGTACGAGCTTGTCCTAGTGCAAAGTGACTGACTGGCGGGAGAAAAAATCCCTAATAATTGACCCATTTTCATGGTCACAATTGTGAATATTGTGTGTTTTCTCCTGAACGTGTTTATAATAGAAGAAGCACAAATACTTTAAATGGAATTTCATTGACACTGTGTGAAATATAACACTGCATAATAGAACTTAATCAGACCTGATCGCAGTACAAATTTTTTCTCAAAATGGGCAAAAACAAATGCTGCATTGCAGGTGGGCAGATGTAACGTGCTGAGAGAGTTAAATTTGGGTGGGGTGTGTTGAAACTGAAATCTAAATTGCAGTGTAAAAATAATGCAGCAGGTATTTACCCTGCACAGAAACAAAATAACTCAACACAAAATCTAAAGGTGGCCATACATCTACAGATCGATTGTCAGATCTGGCTGGTTGGAACAAATACCTGGTAATATCTGAATGAACAGTTTTTGGCAGTTTTCCAGCATTTCAAAGCAAAGTGCTCTCATCCATTACCAGTATTTTGTTCCAAACAGACAGATCGGACAATAAATCTGTAGATGTATGGCCACATTAACTCCCTCTGCACATGTTACATCTGCCCCACCTGCAGCTGCA